>NC_137678.1:47186091-47508591 GCF_963989245.1 Nansenia antarctica
CTGCAGATTCCTCCTCTACAACATCAGAAGGATACGACCATTCCTTACCAGAGAGGCAGCGCAACTCTTGACCCAGGCACTGGTCATCTCCCGCCTGGATTACTGCAATGTACTCCTGGCTGGGCTCCCCGCTTCAGCCATTAGACCTCTGCAGCTCATCCAGAATGCTGCTGCCCGGCTGGTATTCAACCTCCCCAAATACTCGCATGTCACCCCTCTCCTTCGCACCCTGCACTGGCTCCCGATAGCAGCTCGCATCAGATTCAAGACCCTGGTGCTTGCATACCAGGCAGCTAAAGGGACAGCCCCTGCCTACCTGAAGGAAATGGTAACCCCCCCAAACCCCAAATCACTCCGTTCCTCCACCTCGGCTGGCCGACTGGCCCCACCTCCTCTACACAGCAGTCGGGCTGCCCGATCACGTCTCTTCACAACACTGGCTCCCCGCTGGTGGAATGAGCTCCCCACGGCTGTCAGAACGGCAGAGTCACTACCCATCTTCCGTCGTAGACTGAAGACCCATCTCTTCAGGTTACATCTTAACTGCTCCTCCTGAGACATCTTCTGACCCTCACCACTACGTCTCCTAAAGACACCCGCTTTCCCCTTTACTGTGTCCCTAAGAACTTCTACTGCCCCCCTTGTACTGTTTCTCAGTTTCTCCAGTAATAAAAAAAAAATATATATATATATATATACGTTTTAGTAGAAGGCGATAATAGGGAGAAGGTTTTTCCTTCTATCAGTGGCCCCGGGCCCGAGCTAGAGTACTCTTCCTGCAACGAATAGTGGACTGCTGATTCACATGCTTAGTATTCAAATGTATTGATTGTAAGTCGCTTTGGAATAAGGCGTCTGCTAAATGCCAAAAATGTAAATGTAAATGTAAAAATAAATCACTACGTTGACGTGGTTTTCTACGTACGACACGGGTAAGATCAAATTTGATCTAAAGTACTTTCTATAAATGAGGCCCCTGGAGTTCATTTAGCAATATTTATAGGAACTTTAATACAATAAGTGATTTTTGAAGCAATGTGGAGGAGGATTCTATGTTGCAGCAGAAGTGTCTTCTGTGTGTTCAGACAACGTAAGATATGGCAGAGTAGTTGAGCTCTGAGGTGATGAGCTGTCTGTAACGAGAATAGATGTCCTCCAGCTGTCTGTCCACAGCCTGTGTGTCGTAGTTCTTGGTGTACATCCTCACCTGGAACACACGTACACAGTTTATAAACCACGCTGAACTGGTCACATTGTTACACATGCGTTTTATAAACCACACTGAGGTCAGTTTCACAAGTAGTACAAAACCATAATAAGAGAGTAACAATTGCAGGTCAATCTTCTGTGCGTAAACCAACGAAATGGGTTCAATTAACAACTCTGGTCTAGGAGAGAAGTGGCTCTGGATTGTCAAAAGAGATAAAGTATTACTTTAGGAAGCTGACTCCTGGGCTGGTTACATTAATACACATGCAGTGTATAAACCATGGCAGACGTTGCTCAATAAAACATATTCCAAACACATCAAATGTCCTCAGTTGTTTTAACCCACAGTGACATGCTGCAATGATTCAGGCAGTTTGCCTGTTTTTACATTAAAGGGGCAATCAGGGATTGGTACAACACATGACTTTTAGATTGATTATATATAGCTATTGATTAAGAATATAACTTATAACAGCTCGTGACGTTAGAATTATAAGGTTCTATCTCCATTTTTGTCAAAATTTAGTTTTTTACATAATCTGATCCATTAGGTGTTTATTAATGCCTGTGTGGTGTTATTTTTAAAATGCTGACATTTTTGAGTTAGTAATTCATAAAATACAAAAGTTCCATCTCACAAAACATAATGGAATGTAAAAACTTTGACGGTCAATATCTCTGAACTACCCTAAACGGAGATAGAACCTTATCATTCTAAGCTCACGAGCTTATGATGGCATTCCTGGCTGGGTGTTCAGGACGGGGCGCTAGACCACTGACCCTGGTCTCGCCAGACTCATCCAAAATAAGCCTGGATTTTCCTTTAGCGACGTTGGTGAAATACCCCCCAGGTCAAGCTGCGGTCTGACCCAGCTTGATGGTTCTGAGTATGGTCATCTTGTCCAGGCGTTTCTGCAGCAGCTGGTCCAGGAAGCTGATGTCTTGGAAGGCCCAGACCTTGAGGTAGGTGAGCCTGGAGCACATCAGAACCAGCGCCAGCAGCTCCTCGTCCACCGACTCATGGCTGTTGTTCAGGTCCAGGCTCAGCTTCTGAAGGGAGGTATGACAACCACAACAAGGACACCACTACATTAAATAGATTTCGAGGACCCCCTAGGAGGCCTGAACAGGAAAGGGACATCAGGGGAGGCTAGTGGAGGTAGAAATCGGGCTCATTGTAATGCATGGAACAAAATGAGGAATGGTATCAAACACCAGTCCTCATTCCATTCCATGAATTACAATGAATGGTATACAACCCATGTTCCTCATTACAACGAGCTCACATATTCAATAACACCCCTATAGCATTATCAACACTCCACTGCTGACTGCTACTGTGTATTGACAGAGCAGAGCATACCATATAGTACAAGAAACATCCTCATTCAAATCAACATTCCATGGTGGGTGTAGTGGCGGCCATCTTGTGGTCATCATTTGGAAGTTTTATCTCACAGCATTATTAACAACCAACTAAACTCAACTGACATCGGAATGTTCAGTAAAATGACGCTTGCTATTAGTCCCGCCTCTGAATTAACTTCTCTCTGTGTTCTACACCTGCAGCAATAATGGTTACCCTAGCATATACAGTATATAACAATTCCGTGTCAATCTGAGGGACCATGTCCATTCTAAGAATAATAATAATGCTTATAATTGATTACATTTATAAAGCGCTTTAAAAAAAAAAAAAAAAAAAAAAAAAAGGAAAACAAATCCATAAAACCATGTCAGAAAAGCAGCAATCAAAGTCTAACAAAGTCTAGCAGTATTATCATTATGAGTATTCTACTCATTCTATTTCTATGGAGCCCTCCCAATCCCCCTTACCTGTAGACAGTTGCTGTACCAGGGCACCAAGCTGCTCAGAGCTGGCTTAGCGCTCCTGTTCTGTTCACTGAAGTAGAAGCTGGTGAGACTGAGTGACCTCAGAGGGATCTCTCTGAGCAGGATCCCACCCAGAGGGTCCAGGTTCAGGATCCGTTCCACAGAGATCTGGACCTGCATGTCTGGGCAGCGCCGGGCCAGGTGAGACCAGGAGTCGCCCCAGATCACCTGGAAGTGCGGCTGGTGGATGCAGCAGCGCAAGGTGAAGGAGCGGAGGGAGCCGCCGCCGCAGAGGCTACGGCACGACACGGCCAGGGCGGCGAGGAGCTCGTTGGACAGACAGGTGTAGTTGAGGGTGAGGGTGGAGAGGCCCCGGAACCTGGTCAACATCAAATCAAGGTGCGTTTTAAAGTATGTGTGTGTTTGCAGGCACATATGCACAGTTGCACACACACAAGTCAAAAAAGAGTAGCTAATAAACAAGAGTATGTAGGAGCCACTCAAACAAACACACACACACACACACACCCACACCCACTTGTTGATGACCTGTGTGAAGCCCGGACTAATGTACACCGCCAGCGGCTGTGAGAAGAAGTCCTCCAGGTTGAGGGTGGCGATCCCGGGCCTCCGACCCAGATGGACATGCTGCTGGGCGGCCGCCACCGCCTCCAGAACCTCCAGGCCCTGGGGCAGGTTGAGACGTGCCCCTCGCAGGCTCAGGTGCCCCAGGTGAGAGCCCTGGCTCCGCAGGTAGAAGGTCAGGCTCCGGACCAAGGCGGCACGGACGCTCCACCAGGCCGAACGGTCCAGCTCCATGTGGTGGACGGTGAGCGAGCGCAGGCGTCCGCCCGCCTGGCGGAGAGCAGCCAGGAACGTCCGCATGGTCTGCTGGAGGCGGCGGGACACAAGGGAGTTGAGTGACTGGGAGAAACGGACCTCCAGGTGTTCCAGGTAGCGGCCGTAAACTCTGGCGTAGCAGACGGCCGACTCCAGCTTGAGGATCCATCTCACGGAGATGCGGCCGGAGAAACTGAAGGTCCGGGCCCTCCAGAGGGACGGGGAACGCATGATGTGGCGCCAGTGGCGGCAGACCAAGGTGGCCCGTGCCCGGTCCTTGTCCCTCAGACACCTGAACACCTGGCGAAGACACAAGTCCGGGAGACGAGCCCAGCCACATTTTGGCTCGTCCTCTTCTTCCACCTCCTCCAATGCTTCCTCTCCTTCCCCCTCTTCTTGGGCCTCCATCACTTCTCTTTCATCCTCTCCTATCTGCTCCTCCTCCTCCGCCTCTTCCCAGAGGCGGTCCTCCTGTTCGGGCTCCTCGGGGTAATCCATTTGTGATTAAATATCGCCTAGAACTAATCTATAGTTGTCTATATCTACCTATGTGTCTCTGGGTTTAAGATGGACAACAGAGAAGAGTCCATTGATGGCCAGTGTGGAACCCTTGTACGACTTTGCCAATGACTGACTCAAAAACCATAGTTCTGGAACCTTGACGTGTTTTATTGGTTTTGTGACATCACAGTAGGCCAGTTGGCCTATTTAAATTCTATAATATAGCAACAGAATAGTGCTGTATGTGTACATACAGTAAACTTACCATCATGTCACACCAGTGTATGCAGCATACATACATAAGCATATATCGCAGGCTTGGTGACATTTTACACATTTTACAGGAGAGCCAACACAAAACAATAATAATAATAATAATAATAATAATAATAATCTTATATATACAGTATGCGGCAATGCTATATTTTAGACAGCTTTACACACCCCATGTCGTCAGCCAAAGAATTGCATATATCCAATATAGTATATAGTCCAACATATTATTATTATTATTGTTGTTATTATTGTTATTATTATTATTATTATGTAGCAGTCCTAGATTGCCAGTATCATGTTTAAACTACACGGCTTTGCTGCTTCTCTGATTGGCAATTACCTCACGCACGGGGGGGGGGGACAGGAGCCTTCGCAGGGGCTGCGTTCTCTAGTCTCTAGGCTAGGGAATATCCGGTGACACCGATGAGAGGCAACAGGATGCATTGTAAGACACTAATCAATGGCCTCTAGATCACGCTGGCCCAGACTTCCATCGACCGGCTCCGTTTGGCCAGAGTTGGACTCATTCATGCGGATTTTACACCTCTGATTTTACAGGCCTCGCTGAGACCTTCTCCCCCCCTCTCCCTCGTTTATCCACTTAAAGGGACAGTTCTCGCAAAATTAGCATGTTTGAAACTGCACGCCTAAATCATCTCAAATGACTCTGAGGAGTAACTGTAGGAGTAAGATTGACGCACTAGAAAAGTATAGTGCCCTCCAGACCTCTATGCACTTATAACCTCACACAATGAACCCCACCCTTGTTCAGCATAATCATGAACCAGATAAGACACAGATTCATCTTGATGATATAGAACGGGGGGGGGGGGGACTTGACTGAAACAGAAAGGGAATTCAATCAGACGATTCCACCAACAGGTCGACCTTTTCCTTTGACGGCAACCCATCTTTAATCAACCTTTAATCAAAGCAACCCAACTAAATAACCAGATGCAGCTGTCACAATGTAACTACATTATCTCTAACCCAGCACCGAGAGAACTTCATGGGAGCATTGTCCGTACAATAGCTTATCTCACACAGTGTCACAGCTCCGCCCCTGGCTCATCAGCCGTCTATCAGTGGTGCCAGGTGTGGCCGATTAAGACCACGACTGGCTCCTACTTGAGCTCTGCTCCTGCTTCCAGTCAACGCCAGATCGTAGCCATTTAATGGTTGGTTTCAGTGTTCGTTCCCTCTACTCTAGTTCTTACTCGTTACCCTAGCGTAACCCTATTCTCCCTGTTCCCCGTTAAGGATTCCCTGCCTGCCGACCTCCTGCCTCCCTGACTACCCTGCTCCCTGCCTGATCCCTGCCTGCCTGTGTAACAGGGTTATAAATTATATTTAAGTTATAGGTTGAAGTTCATCAAAATCGTTTGCTTTTTATCATTTGGTTAAGTGTTTTGAATTGATTTACCCATGGATGCATACGGTGTGTAGTGCCCCTAGTGGTGGTTGGACTGGCCGCGTTTAAGTTTATGACGAAGGCCACCGTAGATCAGCCCTTTCGTCTTTGTGAGCGGTTGAGATGGTAGGTTAAGTTTGTGCTCCGGTCTCCGTTTTATATTTCCTTTGATAAAGAGTTGCCACTAATATAAACCGAATGTATTATTTGAGATTAATGTTTACCATTGGTTTTTATGCCATTACTTTTGAGTTATGTTTTGTTTATTTGTATTTTATGGATGGATAAAGTTGTGAGCTAACTAGCTAACAGCTAGTTAACGTGAGCTAAGATGGCGGCAATGTGGCGTTTTCTGAATGTTTTGTTTTGCTGACATGCAGGGGCGAGAGCTGTTTTGTGCTGGAGCCTAACATTAAATAACCATCATTTTGTTTGCACATTCAGGTATGTTGTATGTATGTTGTATTCATGGGTATGGTTTAGTCTTGTGTGTTATAATGATATGAATGGTATGATAACTAATAATTATTTGATGTTATGACAAAGGCAGAGCCCCTTTCGTCTTTGTGAGCGGTCGAGATGGGGCGAGAGCTGTTTTGTGCTGGAGCCTACCATTAAATAACCACCATTTTGTTTGCACATTCAGATAAATAAACAGCTTGAAAATGAACCTGTGTGCCTGCCTGGTCTGTCCGGATTGTGAGGGGTTACACCTGTATTTTCCCTCCTGCCTGACCCCCAGCCTGTCTACCGACCACTCCGCCTGCCTGACCCCTGCCTGTCTGCCGACCACTCCGCCTGCCTGACCCCTGCCTGTCTGCCGACCACTCCGCCTGCCTGAACCCCTGCCTGTCTGCCGACCACTCCGCCTGCCTGACCCCCTGCCTGTCTGACTACCTGCCTACCTGCCTGATCCCCTGCCTGTCTGACTACCTATCTACCTCCAGCCTGCTCCTCCTGACACCCCTACCCTACAATAAATCATTATTATTGTTGTACTATCTGTTCTCCGTTGTCTGCTTCTGGGTTCCGCCCTCTGGTCGTGACAGTACGATCTGGCCATGTCGAACCCAGCAGACATCGAGACAGTCCGTCAGATGGTCAACAGTAATTACACCGTGTTGGAGAAACACGACTCCCTCCTACAGGAGATAGTGGGGAGGCTCCGTGACATGAGCACTACTCTGACCAGTTTCCAGGGCACGGGAGTAGCCGCCGCCGTTGCTAATGCTACACCGACCGCCCCCCAGCTCCTGCCCGCTCCAGTGATCCGAGAGCCCCGGATCCCCATGCCGGATCGTTACGATGGCAAACAGGGTTGCTGCCGTTCTTTCCTCCTGCAGTGTGAGCTAGTGATGGAACAACAGCCTACGTCCTTCTCCACAGACCGGGGTCGGGTTTGCCTGGTAATCGGTCTCCTCCGTGGGGCCGCTCTGGAGTGGGCGTCGGCGCTGTGGGAGAGACAGGACCCGCTCACTGCTTCCTACTCAGCTTTCTCCGGTGAGATGAGGAAAATATTCTATCACCCGATCCGGGGCCATGCAGGACGCTTCCAAACGCCTTCTCGCCCTCCGTCAAGGCACTCGGAGTGTAGCTGACTATGCTATTAGTTTCCGCACCCTGGCAGCTGAGAGTGGGTGGAACGACGCAGCCCTCGTCGCGGCGTTCACCGGTGGACTCGCTGAGACCAACAAGGACGAGCTGGTGTCACATCCTGAGTCCTCCGACCTGGATGGAATAATGTCCCTGGCCATCAGAGTGGATAATCGCCTATCAGAACGGAGACGTGAACGCGGAAGTCGATCCCCCGTTAGCTTCGCCACCCGGCGTGCTTCGTCTATTCTAAACCCAATTAATTATTCTCACCCTTTTCAGCCCAACGTCACTCCTAGAGAGGAGACGTCCTCTGTCCCCGAACCTATGCAGCTTGGTCGGATGCGCCTCAGCCAGGAAGAGCGCCGCCAGCGTTTTGAGAACAACAGCTGCCTTTACTGTGGGGAGCTCGGTCATTACCTCTCCACCTGTCCCACTCGGCCGTTAAACCGGCAGGCTCGTCAGGAGAGGGGAGGACCCTAACGAGCCGTTCTGCCATCTCTGCCTCTCCCCGCACCCGGACCCAGCCACTATCACCGTTAAAGGTCAGTCCACTGTGTTCCCCGCCCTCATTGAATCTGGTGCTGATGGTAATTTTATGGATGTGTCTCTGGTGGAGCAGTTAGGTCTCTCCACCAGTCCCCTTGACGTG
Organism: Nansenia antarctica; assembly: GCF_963989245.1. Classification (NCBI taxonomy): domain Eukaryota; kingdom Metazoa; phylum Chordata; class Actinopteri; order Argentiniformes; family Microstomatidae; genus Nansenia; species Nansenia antarctica. The sequence continues at coordinate 47,194,407 of NC_137678.1, forward strand.
CCCCTAGAGGCCATCGCTTTGGATGGCAGGCTCCTCGCCAAGGTCACTGATAGGACAGAGCCTGTGTCTATGTTACTGTCCGGCAATCACCAGGAGGAGGTGAGTTTTTTCATTACGTGCACTCCCCATGCTCCCATTGTTCTGGGTCACCCCTGGCTGGCCAGACATAACCCCAACATCAACTGGGCCCACGCCAGGGTAGATAATTGGAGCCTCGAATGTCATGCCGCCTGCCTCCGGTCCGCTGTGTGTACCTCTGCTTCCCTCCAGGCGCCTTGACCAGAGGCCCCTGACCTGTCTTCTATTCCGCCGGAGTATCAGGACCTCCAGCAGGTGTTTTGTAAACAGCTAGCCCTTTCCCTACCCCCTCATCGGCCCTATGATTGCGCCATTGACTTGCTGCCCGGAGCACCCCTTCCTAGCAGCCGCCTGTACAGCATCTCTCAACCCGAACGGGAGGCCATGGAATGTTACATCAATGACTCCCTGGCTGCTGGCCTCATCCGTCCCTCCTCCTCACCCGTGGGCGCTGGTTTCTTTTTTGTGGTTAAAAAGGACAAGACTCTGCGGCCCTGCATAGATTACAGGGGGCTTAATAACATCACCATCAACAATTCTTACCCTTTACCCCTCATGAACTCTGCTTTCGATTCTCTCCAGGGAGCCACAGTGTTCACGAAGCTCGACCTCCGCAACACCTACCACCTGGTTCGTATACGAGAGGGGGATGAGTGGAAGACAGGGTTCAACACCCCTTTAGGCCATTTTGAATATCTGGTCATGCCTTTAGGCCTCACTAATGCCCCTGCTGTGTTTCAGGCCTTAGTCAACGATGTCCTCAGGGACATGATAGGCCTTTTTGTTTTTGTATACCTTGATGACATCTTAATTTTTTCAAGGGACCCAGTCACCCATGTCCAGCATGTCCATCGGGTCCTTCAGCGCCTCCTCGAGAACCGGCTTTTTGTAAAAAGGGAGAAGTGGGAGTTCCATGTCCCGTCGGTATCCTTCCTGGGGTACATCGTCTCAAATGGACAGGTGAGGATGGACCCCGCTAAGGTGAGAGCAGTCCTGGAGTGGCCCGTCCCCAGTAACCGTAAGCAGCTCCAGAGATTTTTAGGGTTTGCCCATTTTTACAGGTGGTTCATCCGCAACTATAGCCGTGTCGCGGTCCCACTCACTGCTCTTACTTCCACTTCCTGTCAGTTCCGTTGGTCCCCCGAGGCCGAGAAGGCCTTCCTCGACCTTAAGACCCGCTTTACCTCGGCGCCCATTCTCATTCAGCCGGACCCCTCCAGGCAGTTCGTGGTGGAAGTGGATGCCTCAGACATCGGGGTGGGGGCTGTCCTCTCCCAACGCTCTACGGACGGTAAGGTCCATCCCTGCGCCTTCCTGTCCCACCGTCTCTCTCCGGCGGAGAGGAACTATGACGTGGGTAACCGTGAGCTGCTAGCAGTGAAGCTGGCGTTAGAGGAGTGGGGGCATTGGCTGGAGGGCTCGGAACAACCCTTCCTTGTGTGGACAGACCACAGGAACCTGGAGTACATCCGTACGGCGAAACGGCTCAATTCCCGCCAGGCCAGGGTTTTTTGGCCGTTTTAACTTTTCTCTCACTTTCAGGCCGGGATCCAGGAACGTGAAGCCCGATGCCCTGTCCCGCCTCTATGACAAGGAGAGTGAGACCAGCGCATTGCCGGACACCATCATGCCGGCCACCTGCGTGGTCGCGGCCGTCACCTGGGAGATTGAGGAGGCGGTCAGGACCGCGCAGCGGGCTCAGCCCGACCCTGGAAACGGTCCTCCTGGTCGCCTATTCGTCCCTGACACGGTGAGATCCCGGGTGTTACTATGGGCTCACGCCTCCACTCTCACCTGCCACACTGGGGTGACTAGGACCCTGGCGTTCCTCCGCCGGCGCTTTTGGTGGCCAACCATGCCTGAGGACACCAAATCCTTCGTGCTGGCCTGCTCCGTGTGTGCCCGGAACAAGACATCTAACCGGCCCAGTTCGGGAATACTGCGCCCTCTGCCCATTCCCCGTCGCCCCTGGTCCCATGTGGCCCTGGATTTCGTTTCTGGCATGCCGATGTCTGATGGGATGACTGTCATTTTAACTGTGGTCGACCGTTTTAGCAAATTTGCCCACTTTCTGCACCTGCCCAAGCTTCCTTCCGCCAGGGAGACGGCGGATCTGTTGGTGAGGGAGGTGTTCCGGCCCCACGGCCTACCCACTGACGTGCTGTCTGATCGGGGACCACAGTTCACCTCGGCGGTCTGGAAGGCTTTCTGCTCTGGCCTCGGGGCGTCCATCAGCCTGACTTCTGGGTTCCACCCCCAGACCAACGGCCAGGCGGAGAGGGCCAACCACAGCCCTTTTCCCCCCCCAAAAAACGACCCCCTTTTTATGAAAAAAAGTCTTCTTAAAGAGCCTTCATTTCCATTTCTCCTCCACGCTTTGGTGCTCCATGAATCATTCATGGCCGCCGCCTGGGTGGAGAGTCCTCATCGGGGAGGCTGGGGAGTGAATCAATATGTTTTGCGGCAGCAGAGAGAAGGGGAAGCCCTCACCGCTAGCTAGCTCCTTCTGTTGTTAGCGAATGACAAATGCTATTACACGCCGGTTAGCAGGGGAATGGAGCCTCTTATCTAGTTAACATACCAGTGTGAGCAATTGAACCAATTGCCTGATAACCTACGTGTCAAGTGCATCAAGCATCGCGCTTTAGATGACTACCGTGGAGGGCTATTATGCGGGGATTATGGGATTTGGTGTTTCACATGAATGATTGTTGTCCAGAGGCATTTGAGGTCAACCTACGATATTAAACGCAACGCCGAGGACGAAGGGGGGGCCTGCTAGCCAGGCTGAGGAGAAGCCCGAACAAACCTGCTTTGCCGAGTATTTTCCTATCCAACGTTAGGTCCCTGGCTAACAAGATGGACGAATTGAGACTACAGGTCGTCACAAATAACATCGTGGGAGATAGCTGTGTGAATATTCTCACAGAAACCTGGCTAAATGACACTATCCTGGACTCCGCGGTAAGCCTAGAAGGGAGAACCCTTCACCGGGCAGACCGGACTTTGCTTAGTGGGAAGACCCGCGGAGATGGGCTCATTATATCTACGAAGGACAGCTGGTGCTTAAACACGAAAACTGTAAGTAGCCACTGCTCCCCAAACCTGGAATACTTGACTGTTAAATGCCGACCCACTTACCTCCCGAGGGAATTCAACGCAGTGTATATTACAAGTGTTTACATTGCACCAAACGCAGATGGTAGCTTAGCATTGGCGCGGCTATATGACGTCATCAGTGGTGAACAGAGCGCGGACCCACAGGCAGTCCACATTATCGCCGGAGATTTTAATCATGCCGACCTGAAGGTAGTACTACCCAAGTTCTATCAGCATGTTAAATGTGCAACAAGAGGAGATACTGGATAAGGTATACACCAACATCAAGCGTGCTTACAAGGCTAGACCGCTAGCTCATCTAGGCATGTCTGACCATGTGTCAATCCTCCTGATCCCAGCCTACACTACCATGAGGAAAAGTGCTCCCATCACCACTAAGACTGTCAGAACCTGGCCAGAAGGGTCCGCTCCACTGCAGATCTGCCTAAATGACACCTCATGGCAGGAATATGAGCATGAGGACCTGGAACAGTTCACGTCGTCGGTTCTGAACCACATAGTGAACTGCACCAACTCAGTCACCGTGGACAAACGGGTCCGGGTCTACCCCAACACGAAGCCATGGATGACTGGGAAGGTCCAAAAACTGATCAATGAGAGGGACAACGCCTTCTTCGCAGGGAAGGGCACACTGCTGTACAACACCACCAGGGCTAACCTAAAGCGCGGCATCCGGGAGGCCAAGGCAGACCACAGAGAGAAGATTGAGGAATGCTTCCTGATCAACGACTCCAGGCGGATGTGGCAGGGGGTTCAGCACATGACAAACTTCAGAGCCAACAGGCTCACAGCCGCAGAGGACGACCCCCTGCTGGCGGAAAAGCTGAACTCCTTCTACGCCCGGTTCGACGAGGGGCGAACGCAGGTAACCACAACACAAACACCACTCTCTCCAGCTCTCAGCAGCCTCACCCTCACAGAGCATGAAGTGAGATGCGTGCTGAAGGCGGTGGACCCCAGGAAAGCCTCTGGGCCGGATGGCGTCCTGGGACGGGTGCTGAGGGACTGCGCCGACCAGCTGGCCAGGGTTTTCACCAACATCTTCAACCAGTCCCTGTCCCAGGCCACCATCCCACCCTGCCTGAAAACCTCAACTATCATCCCAGTCCCCAAGAAAAGCACGGTGAGCTGCCTAAACGACTACCGCCCGGTGGCACACACACCAATCATCATGAAGTGCTTCGAGAAACTATTCCGGGCCCACATACTCACACGCCTCCTGCCCAACCTGGATCCATACCAGTTCGCCTACAGAGCCCACAGGTCCACAGAGGACGCCATCGCGACGACTCTCCACGCCACTCTATCCCACCTGGAGAGGGGAAACAGCTACGCGAGACTGCTCTTTGTGGACTTCAGCTCTGCATTCAACACCATCCTTCCAGACAGGCTAGTGACCAAACTACTAGACCTGGGACTATCACACTCTATATGTGCATGGATCAAGGACTTCCTGTCCGACCGCCCCCAGAGGGTGCGGGTGGGCTCCCACACCTCCACAGCCCTCAGACTCAGCACTGGGTCCCCCCAGGGCTGCGTGCTAAGCCCCATCCTCTACAACCTCTACACCTACGACTTCACCCCCGTCCACCCCAGCAACTCCATCGTAAAGTTTGCAGACGACACCACCGTGGTGGGCTGCATCTCGGGGGGGGACGAGGCGGCGTACAGGGATGAGGTAGAGCAGCTGAGCAAGCTGTGCAAGGTTAACAACCAGCTGCTGAACCAGTCAAAGACCCAGGAAATCATCGTGGACTTCAGGAGGAAAAAATCTGAGGTCCAGCCCCTGCTCATCGACGGAGAGAGCGTGGAGAGAGTCTCAACCCTCTGATTCCTGGGGGTGCACATACAGGATGACCTGTCCTGGAAGAACAACACAGCAGCCACCATCAAGAAGGCACAACAGCGGCTCTACTTCCTGAGAGTCCTCAGGAAGGAACACAACAAGCAGGAGATACTGGTGGCCTTCTACCGCGGCGCAGTGGAGAGCATCGGCATCTGCAACTGGTTCTCCAGCTGCACAACCGCGGAGAGAAATGCGCTACAGAGAGTCGTGAGAACAGCCCAGAAGATCACCGGCGCCCCCCTCCCCTCTCTGGAAGAGCTGTACAACACACGCTGCCTCAGGAAGGCCTCCAAGATCTCCAGAGACCCAACCCACCCTGGGTACGAACACTTTGCCCGGCTGCCCTCGAAAAGGCGGTACAGGACCATGGCCGCAAGGACAAACAGACTGAAGCTCAGCTTCTACCCCAGGGCCATCCAGGCCCTGAACACAGCAAAGACCTAGGTTCTGGGCCCTGGACAGTCTGGACGGATTGATGGCAGCTGCTGGATTGAAAAAATCAGGTGTAGTGCTGAGGCACAAATGTGTACATTTCAAGCCTGCAAACTGCGACACTTTAAATGAATGTGCAATAACACTATGTGCAATATGACAACCCTAGTCGTTTTATCTGTACAGTATAGTATAGTGGATAGTGTACATAGCCTTTATTTATGTAAACCAGCTCCTTTCCCTTTTTTTTTTTTTTTTTTTTTTTTTCCTTTCCTAGCACCAGGGGAGCCACCCCTCCCAAATGTCGTTGTTTGGTACCTGTACTATAGCAATGACAATAAAGACCATTCATTCATTCATTCATTGGCCTGCCCCGGTCCCTTATCACTACACAAATCCTGTGATGTGACAGGGTCTGATGAAAAGGTCCGCAAGTCTGGCAATTTATGTGTCATACATTGAAATCTGAAACAAGTTGAAGAAGTTATGTGTTTGTTAATACCCCCCAAATCAACGAGCAGAGAAATTCACCCTCAAAGTTTTCACAGCCACATTTCACAGGTAGGTAATGGGTGGGAACAATATCTGGTTAACTCCACCCCAACCACTCCCTCAAGACAACCACTCCCCCATTACACAACATGTCATTATCTACCTGTCATCTGTCAGTGGGGTCAGCTAACCCTCCCCCACAGGGCTGACATGTTTAAATTGCTAAATAATAATAGTAATAATAATTCAAGATTTTTTATTGCCATGTGTGCCAACATTGTATTACATCCCATTACAAGTACAAGAGAGTACAATTCTTATGGCTTCAGTTTCAGTCGACATTGCAGCAGCAAGAGAAAACAAAATGGCAATGGAAAAAATGAGGCAATTAAGATACAATTGAGCAATACAATAATAGAATGGTAAAACATGTCTGTGTGTATGCATTTATCATTATAGCCCATAAAGCATCTAGTGGGACTTCGGTGTAGTTCCTTCCCATCCCATCTGGGCATCAAAACTGTAATAAAAAAAGAAGACAGTACATTTAAAATGATTGCCCCCAAGTGCTGGTGACTCTCATCAAGGTGTCATCTCTCAGAACCTCTCACCTCGTCATTCTGTAACACAAATTTCAGGTCAGAGTTGTGGACACTTATATAGTGTAGGCTTGCATGCTTTCCATAGACTCTCAGTGTACTGTACTTGTTGAAGTCATCCTGTACTGTAAGTAGGCTAGTGAAATAATGTCAATCCCCAGTATTAGACAGCAAATCTACAAATCAATGAATATATCATTATTTTTGATTCCACACAACATTACCGTTCATTACAAAAGCATTTACCTTTTCTATAATCTATTATATCTCTAACAAAGCTAGCTAGCTAGCTAACAAGCTAACACTTGTTTGGCTAGCGTACTACACACACACACACACACACACACACACACACACACACACACACATACACACACACTAAAATGGTGCATGAAACATACTGTACAGTATGTTGCATGTTTAGTAGGTCTGCAACAAATGTATTTATTCATTATGTTTTATCTTTGGCAACCTATTTATTCCTCCCACCATCTATTAGTTTCGTAGAATTCTAAGTATAGGGGGAGTCATGGTTGTGGTGAGCACAGTTTCAGTGCTTTGATAGTTGATGCTAACAAAGGCCACCTTACTCACACAACAGCAAATAACAATAATAATAGGTTAGGCTAGGTTACGCTAGCCTAGTAAACAACACATGTAACTCACTAAAACTTACCCAAGAACAAAGCAGAAGGTCTGTGAATAGTGAACTAATGTTGAGATCAAGGTCTAAAATTCCGTCGTCTTCTTCGTCATTGCCATCTTCAGATTTGGAGTTCCCGTACTATGTAAGGTGCTGGTCATATAATTAGAATATCATCAAAAACTTGATTTATTTCAGTAATTCCATTCAAAAAGTGAAACTTGTATAATGTATACATTCATTCCACACAGACTGATATATTTCAAGTGTTTATTGCTTTGAATTTTGATGATGTGTCTGTTGAACTAATTACAGACAGATACTTCTGAAAGAATTCCTTTCTTACTATTTGGCCCGCTTTCAACTCAATTTTGTTTTCCCGTACATTGAATGTACTATAGAGGGTTCCATAGTGTAGTGGTTATCACGTCTGCTTCACACGCAGAAGGTCCTGGGTTCGATACCCAGTGGAACCACCACTTTAATGGGCGGCGGTAAACTGAATTCTGCAGGATGTCAGCTTGAGACACTCTTCACGAATTCCTGTCTCCCTGTACGTCCTCTGTCCTATTGCGGGTTCCATATTGTAGTGGTCATCACGTCTGCTTAACACGCAGAAGGTCCTGGGTTCGATACCCAGTGGAACCATCACTTTGATAATAATAACAGTTAACTGTAACACACATCATATTCATCCTAGTCACAACTCAACACTCTGGTCCTGTGAGACGTGTGTGTGTGTGTGTGTGTGTGTGTGTGTGTGTGTGTGTGTGCGTGTGTGTGTGTGTGTGTGTGTGTGTATCAGTGAAGTGTGTGTGTGTCAGTGAAGTGTGTGTGTGTGTGTGTGTGTGTCAGTAACATGTGTGTGTGTGTGTGTGTGTATCGGTGTATCGGTGAAGTGTTTGTGTGTCAGTGAAGTGTGTGTGTGTGCGTGTGTCAGTGATGTGTGTGTGTGTGTGTGTGTCAGTGAAGTGTGTGTGTATGTATGTGTGTGTGTCAGTGAAGTGTCTGTGTATGTATGTGTGTGTGTGTGTGTGTGTGTCATTGAAGTGTGTGTAGAGTGTGTAGTGTTCTTTCTGGGTGTGACAAACAGATGGTCACCCCCCCCACCCAAACACAAAGACTTTGTTTAAGATACTTACTCATTACACAGAATTAGTGTCTGTTATATGTATATAGTTCAATATGAATTCTTTAAGTGTGGCTCAGCCTGACATTCTATAGAATTGATTTGAGAGCGGGCCCAATAAAGCACTGGTTCCACTGGGGCTCGAACCCAGGACCTTCTACGTGTAAAGCAGACGTGATAACCACTACACTATGGAACCCATAATTGGACAGAGGATGTACAGGGAGAAAGGAATTCTTGAGGAGTGGCTCAAGCTGACACTTTGTAGAATTCAAATGACCGCCGCCCATTAAAGTGGTGGTTCCACTGGGTATCGAACCCAGGACCTTCTGCGTGTGAAGCAGACGTGATAACCACTACACTATGGAACCCGGTATAGTACTATCAATGTACGGGAAAACAAAATTGAGTTGAAAGCGGGCCCAATGGTAAGACAGGTATTCTTGAAGAGTGGCTCAGCCAGACATTCTATAGAATTGATTTGAGAGCGGGCCCAATAAAGTACTGGTTCCACTGGGGCTCGAACCCAGGACCTTCTGCGTGTAAAGCAGAAATGATAACCACTACACTATGGAACCCACTACAGGAACTAGGATGTACAGGGAGACTGGAATTCTTGAAGAGTGGCTCAAGCTGACATTGTCTAGAATTCAGTTGACTGCCACACATTAAAGTGATGGTTCCACTGGGTATCGAACCCAGGACCTTCTGCGTGTGAAGCAGACGTGATAACCACTACACTATGGAACCCTCTATAGTACATTCAATGTACGGGAAAACAAAATTGAGTTGAAAGCGGGCCATATAGTAAGACAGGAATTCTTTTAGTGTGGCTCAGCATGATATTCTATAGAATTGATTTAAGAGCGGGCCCAATAAAGGACTGGTTTCACTGGGGCTCGAACCCAGGACCTTCTGCGTGTAAAGCAGACATGATAAACACTACACTATGGAACCCACTACAGGAACTAGGATGTACAGGGAGACCGGGATTCTTGAAGAGTGGCTCAAGCTGACATTGTCAAGAATTCAGTTGACTGCCACCCATTAAAGTGATGGTTCCACTGGGTATCGAACCCAGGACCTTCTGCGTGTGAAGCAGACGTGATAACCACTACACTATGGAACCCTCTATAGTACATTCAATGTATGGGAAAACAAAATTGAGTTGAAAGCGGGCCCAATAGTAAGACAGGAATTATTTTAGTGTGGCTCAGCATGATATTCTATAGAATTGATTTGAGAGCGGGCCCAATAAAGGACTGGTTTCACTGGGGCTCAAACCCAGGACCTTCTGCGTGTAAAGCAGACGTGATAACCACTACACTATGGAACACACAATAGGACAGAGAGACAGGAATTCTTGAAGAGTGGCTCAAGCTGACATCCTGTAGAATTCAGTTGACCGCCGCCCATTAAAGTGGTGGTTCCACTGTGTATCGAACACAGGACCTTCTGCGTGTGAAGCAGACGTGATAACCACTACACTATGGAACCTGCTGTAGTACATTCAATGTACGGGAAAACAAAATTTAGTTGAAAGCGGGCCATATAGTAAGACAGGAATTCTTGAAGACTGGCTCAGCCTGACATTCTATAGAATTGATTTGAGAGCGGGCCCAATAAAGCACTGGTTCCACTGGGGCTCGAACCCAGGACCTTCTGCGTGTAAAGCAGACATGATAACCACTACACTATAGAGCCCACTACAGGACCTAGGATGTACAGGGAGACTGGAATTCTTGAAGAGTGTCTCAAGCTGACATTGTCTAGAATTCAGTTGACTGCCACCCATTAAAGCGATGGTTCCACTGGGTATCGAACCCAGGACCTTCTGCGTGTGAAGCAGACGTGATAACCACTACACTATGGAACCCTCTATAGTACATTCAATGTACGGGAAAATAAAATTGAGTTGAAAGCGGGCCCGATCTCTGCACTTTATATTTATATTAATTATGACTCTTGCACTTTGATGTTGGTTTGCACTGTCTTGTCCTGTCTTGCACCTGTCCTTCTGTAAACCGTGCTCCATGGTACCAAACCAAATTCCTAACATGTTTACACGTCATGGCAATAAAAGTCTTCTGATTCTGATTCTGATTCTGAATAGTAAGACAGGAATTATTTTAGTGTGGCTCAGCATGATATTCTATAGAATTGATTTGAGAGCGGGCCCAATAAAGGACTGGTTTCACTGGGGCTCGAACCCAGGACCTTCTGCGTGTAAAGCAGACATGATAAACACTACACTATGGAACCCACTACAGGAACTAGGATGTACAGGGAGACTGGAATTCTTGAAGAGTGGCTCAAGCTGACATTGTCTAGAATTCAGTTGACTGCCACCCATTAAAGTGATGGTTCCACTGGGTATCGAACCCAGGACCTTCTGCGTGTAAAGCAGACATGATAAACACTACACTATGGAACCCACTACAGGAACTAGGATGTACAGGGAGACTGGAATTCTTGAAGAGTGGCTCAAGCTGACATTGTCTAGAATTCAGTTGACTGCCACCCATTAAAGTGGTGGTTCCACTGTGGATCGAACACAGGACCTTCTGCGTGTGAAGCAGACGTGATAACCACTACACTATGGAACCCTCTATAGTACATTCAATGTACGGGGAAACAAAATTGAGTTGAAAGCGGGCCCAATAGTAAGACAGGAATTATTTTAGTGTGGCTCAGCATGATATTCTATAGAATTGATTTGAGAGCGGGCCCAATAAAGGACTGGTTTCACTGGGGCTCGAACCCAGGACCTTCTGCGTGTAAAGCAGACTTGATAAACACTACACTATGGAACCCACTACAGGAACTAGGATGTACAGGGAGACTGGAATTCTTGAAGAGTGGCTCAAGCTGACATTGTCTAGAATTCAGTTGACTGCAACCCATTAAATCTATGGTTCCACAGGGTATCGAACCCAGGACCTTCTGCGTGTGAAGCAGACGTGATAACGACTACACTATGGAACCTGCTATAGCCCATTCAATGTACGGGAAAACAAAATTTAGTTGAAAGCGGGCCATATAGTAAGACAGGAATTCTTGAAGACTGGCTCAGCCTGACATTCTATAGAATTGATTCGAGAGCGGGCCCAATAAAGCACTGGTTCCACTTGGGCTCTAACCCAGGACTTTCTGCGTGTAAAGCAGACATGATAACCACTACACTATGGAAGCCGCTACAGGACCTAGGATGTCCAGGGAGACTGGAATTCTTGAAGAGTGGCTCAAGCTGACATTGTCTAGAATTCAGTTGACTGCAACCCATTAAATCTATGGTTCCACAGGGTATCGAACCCAGGACCTTCTGCGTGTGAAGCAGACGTGATAACGACTACACTATGGAACCTGCTATAGCCCATTCAATGTACGGGAAAACAAAATTTAGTTGAAAGCGGGCCATATAGTAAGACAGGAATTCTTGAAGACTGGCTCAGCCTGACATTCTATAGAATTGATTCGAGAGCGGGCCCAATAAAGCTCTGGTTCCAATGGGGCTCGAACCCAGGACCTTCTGCGTGTAAAGCTGACACGATAACCACTACACTATGGAGCCCACTACAGGACCTAGGATGTACAGGGAGACCGGGATTCTTGAAGAGTGGCTCAAGCTGACATTGTCGAGAATTCAGTTGACTGCCACCCATTAAAGTGATGGTTCCACTGGGTATCTAACCCAGGACCTTCTCCGTGTGAAGCAGACGTGATAACCACTACTCTATGGAACCCTCTTTAGTACATTCAATGTACGGGAAAACAAAATTGAGTTGAAAGCGGGCCCAATAGTAAGACAGGAATTATTTTAGTGTGGCTCAGCATGATATTCTATAGAATTGATTTGAGAGCGGGCCCAATAAAGCTCTGGTTCCACTGGGGCTCGAACCCAGGACCTTCTGCGTGTAAAGCAGACATGATAACCACTACACTATGGAACCCTCTACAGGACCTAGGATGTACAGGGAGAATGGAATTCTTGAAGAGTGGCTCAAGCTGAAATTGTCTAGAATTCAGTTGACTGCAACCCATTAAAGTGATGGTTCCACTGGGTATCGAACCCAGGACCTTCTGCGTGTTAAGCAGACGTGATGACCACTACAATATGGAACCCGCAATAGGACAGAGGACGTACAGGGAGACAGGAATTCTTGAAGAGTGTCTCAAGCTGACATCCTGCAGAATTCAGTTTACCGCCACCCATTAAAGTGGTGGTTCCACTGGGTATCGAACCCAGGACCTTCTGCGTGTGAAGCAGACGTGATAACCACTACACTATGGAACCCTCTATAGTACATTCAATGTACGGGAAAACAAAATTGAGTTGAAAGCGGGCCCAATAGTTAGACAGGAATTATTTTAGTGTGGCTCAGCATGATATTCTATAGAATTGATTTGAGAGCGGGCCCAATAAAGGACTGGTTTCACTGGGGCTCGAACCCAGGACCATCTGCGTGTAAAGCAGACATGATAAACACTACACTATGGAACCCACTACAGGAACTAGGATGTACAGGGAGACTGGAATTCTTGAAGAGTGGCTCAAGCTGACATTGTCTAGAATTCAGTTGACTGCAACCCATTAAAGTGACTGTTCAACTGGGTATCGAACCCAGGACCTTCTGCGTGCTAAGCAGACGTGATAACCACTACACTATGGAACACACAATAGGACAGAGGATGGACAGGGAGACAGGAATTCTTGAAGAGTGGCTCAAGCTGACATCCTGTAGAATTCAGTTGACCGCCGCCCATTAAAGTGGTGGTTCCACTGTGTATCGAACACAGGACCTTCTGCGTGTGAAGCAGACGTGATAACCACTACACTATGGAACCTGCTGTAGTACATTCAATGTACGGGAAAACAAAATTTAGTTGAAAGCGGGCCATATAGTAAGACAGGAATTCTTGAAGACTGGCTCAGCCTGACATTCTATAGAATTGATTTGAGAGTGGGCCCAATAAAGCACTAGTTCCACTTGGGCTCTAACCCAGGACTTTCTGCGTGTAAAGCAGACATGATAACCACTACACTATGGAAGCCGCTACAGGACCTAGGATGTCCAGGGAGACTGGAATTCTTGAAGAGTGGCTCAAGCTGACATTGTCTAGAATTCAGTTGACTGCAACCCATTAAAGTTATGGTTCCACTGGGTATCGAACCCAGGACCTTCTGCGTGTGAAGCAGACGTGATAACCACTACACTAACCACTACACTTCTGCGTGTAAAGCAGACATGATAAACACTACACTATGGAACCCACTACAGGAACTAGGATGTACAGGGAGACTGGAATTCTTGAAGAGCGGCTCAAGCTGACATTGTCTAGAATTCAGTTGACTGCAACCCATTGAAGTGACGGTTCAACTGGGTATCGAACCCAGAAACTTCTGCGTGCTAAGCAGACGTGATAACCACTACACTATGGAACACACAATAGGAAACAGGATGGATAGGGAGACAGGAATTCTTGAAGAGTGGCTCAAGCTGACATTGTCTAGAATTCAGTTGACTGCAACCCATTAAATCTATGGTTCCACTGGGTATCGAACCCAGGACCTTCTGCTTGTGAAGCAGACGTGATAACCACTACACTATGGAACCTGCTATAGCCCATTCAATGTACGGGAAAACAAAATGTTGTTGAAAGCGGGCCATATAGTAAGACAGGAATTATTGAAGACTGGCTCAGCCTGACATTCTATAGAATTGATTCGAGAGCGGGCCCAATAAAGCTCTGGTTCCACTGGGGCTCGAACCCAGGACCTTCTGCGTGTAAAGCTGACACGATAACCACTACACTATGGAGCCCACTACAGGACCTAGGATGTACAGGGAGACCGGGATTCTTGAAGAGTGGCTCAAGCTGACATTGTCGAGAATTCAGTTGACTGCCACCCATTAAAGTGATGGTTCCACTGGGTATCGAACCCAGGACCTTCTGCGTGTAAAGCAGACATGATAACCACTACACTATGGAACCCGCTACAGGACCTAGGATGTACAGGGAGACTGGAATTCTTGAAGAGTGGCTCAAGCTGAAATTGTCTAGAATTCAGTTGACTGCAACCCATCAAAGTGATGGTTCCACTGGGTATCGAACCCAGGACCTTCTGCGTGTTAAGCAGACGTGATGACCACTACAATATGGAACCCGCAATAGGACAGAGAATGTACAGGGAGACAGGAATTCTTGAAGAGTGTCTCAAGCTGACATCCTGCAGAATTCAGTTGACCGCCGCCCATTAAAGTGGTGGTTCCACTGGGTATCGAACCCAGGACCTTCTGCGTGTGAAGCAGACGTGATAACCACTACACTATGGAACCCTCTATAGCAGGGGTCTTCAACCTTTTTCAACCCAAGCGGCCAATTGGGCCATCTGGCAGCGGCCTGCAAGGCCGTGGTATGTAAAATCTGCCGCCAAGACCACCCGACGTCGGAGTGCACCACGACCAGACCTTGCAACCTGTGCGGGGGACAGGGGCATCTTTACCGTGACTGCCCAAGTTCCTATGCAAGTAGAGCCCGGGGCTATAAATCCAACCAACCACCACCCCAACCCCCACCCAAACCCACACCCCCACCCCCACCCCAACCCACACCCCAACCCACACCCCCACCCCCACCCCAACCCACACCCCAACCCCCACCCCAACCCACACCCCAACCCACACCCAACATGGAGGAAGAGAAGGGAGAGACGGAGGAGGACCGGCGCTCGAGCGATGGGGGGGACGATCAGAGCTCGAGCGACGGAGAAGGAGAAGGAGAGGAACCAACCGTCCCAGCACCCCCTACAGACAACCTCAACACCCACCCCCTCCTAAACCCCATTGCCACCTCCACCCCCTGCAAAAACACCATGAAGGGGGAGCCGGCCTCTATTGAAATAGCCACCAGCAGCACACTGCAGATCCACCTCCCCTCCCAATCAGACAGTGAAAATGACTGGAGCTTGGCTCAACCAAAACGGAAAAGACCACAAAAAAAGGCAATCCGGAAAAAACCAGACAAAAAGACTACTCCAGAACCCAAACCCCAACGCCATACAGGTAAGCCGGCTCCCCCCCCCAAACCCTCCTCCCCACCCTCTTCCTCTCTCCAGTCATCACATGCTCCTCACCCTGCACAGCCCACCAGCCACCCCCAGTCCAGGCTCACCGGACCGTACGGGCCACCGAAAATCACCTCATCAACAACACAGATGAGGGGGCCACCAGGCAGTCAGAGGGGAGACAACCCCCACACCATGAGCAGCCAAGGGGAGGTGCCACACTATCTGGCCCCCAACGACCCATTGGAGGGCCTCAACCTCATGTGCAATAGCTTAGCAAAAATTGGAAAAAACCAAATCCAAGAACCATGAGGATAACAATCTCATCTCTCAACACCAGAAGCCTCCGGCAACCAGACAAACGGGAGGTCGTCTACCAGTACATCACCCAACATCAGTCAGACATGTATATCCTCCAGGAGTGCGCCATCCCATTCAAGGAGATGGACGCCACCCTGGAGGAGGAATGGACACGGGGGGACTCTCTCTGGTCAGGCTCAAACATCGATAGAGCTGATGGGGTCGGCATTTTGGTGGCCAACCCTTTTCTGCAGACCAAAAAGGGGGAGGTTGTAGAGAGCGGGCGAATCCTGGTTCTGGACCTAGAGATCCAGGGTTCGCCGCTGAGGGTCATCAATGTGTACGGCCCAACCAACGTGGCCAAGAGAGTCTCCCTTTTCAAGAAACTTCGGTCTCTCCTCCTCATCCCCACACCAGTCCTAGTGGGGGGAGATTTCAACTGTGCCCTCCGGGATGAGGACCGCAGCAGGCCCAGGAGAGACCGATCCACTACAGAACTTCAGTCCATCATAGACGACTTCCAACTGGTAGACGCCGGTGGCACCTCCCCGCCGACACACACAAGGGTGAGTTCCTCCGGGAATTCTTCCTCCAGGATAGACATGTTCTTGCTCTCGCCAGGTCTGAGGATGGGAACCCTGACCAGCCAGGCGGCCCACTTCTCGGACCACAGGATGTTGACAGTGTCCCTGGAATGGGACGGCCAAACAAGAGCGGGTAGGGGTACCTGGAGGATGAATACATCGATCCTTCAGGACCCAACAGTGGTGCATTCCTTCTCCAGGCGCTACCTGGAGTGGAGGACCCTAAAAGAACTGTTCGACTCCCCGATAGAGTGGTGGGAGATGGTTAAGGCCAGGACAAAGGGCTACTTCGGGTCAGTCGGAAGGAGGAAAGCGGCAGAACAGAGGGCCAGGTTTCAACACCACAACGCGGCCCTCCAACGCCTGAGTCTCCTACAGCTGGGTGGTCTGGATGTGGCCCGAGAACTGGCCGAGACCAAACAACACCTTGCCACCCTCTACCGGGAGCAACAACAAAAGAAACAGTTCAGGGAAAAACTCCAGGGCCTGGAGGAGGAGGAGAAATGCACACGCCACTTCTTCCGCAAGGCACGGTCAAAACACAAGCCTATCCTGTCCCTATACGACACCAATGGGGACACCGTGTCAGACAGAGGCAACATCCCGGGGGTGGCAAGAGAGTTCTACGAGAGTCTCTACAACATCAAGACAACCGACGAGACTCTCATGGCCACCTTCCTGGATGGTCTGGACCGGGTCCCCGAGGGTGGTGAGAGTGAGAACCCAGAGCTGACCACGGAGGAGCTCACCCGGGCCGTGCACTCCTTGAATACACACAAGGCCCCTGGACCGGATGGGATCCCAGCAGAGTTCTACAAGACTCTCTGGGATCTCCTCAAGGAGGACTTGGCGGAGGTCTTCAAAGCCGTCTACAGGGAAGGGAGGCTTGGAGAGTCAATGAGACAGAGTACGGTCACACTGATCCCCAAGAAAGGGGACCTCAAGGACCTCCGGAACTGGCGCCCCATTAATCTCCTCCCAGTGGACTATAAAATCATGACAAAAGCCCTCACCCAACGGTTTCAAACCCTCCTCCCCTCAGTTATAGCCCCTGACCAAACCTGTAGCGTCCCCGGTAGGTCCATCAACGACAACCTGCTCCTGGTGAGAGACCTCATCCTACACTCCCAGGAGCGGAGGTCCCCTTTAGGCCTTCTCAGCCTGGATCAGGAGAAGGCCTTTGACAGGGTTAGCCATGGTTTCCTGCAGAGGGTGCTGAGAGGCATGAACTTCCCCCAGCACCTGCTCAACTGGACCGAACTCTGCTACAACAACATCACGAGCAGAGTTCGGATCAACAACCAGTTGACAGACCCCTTCCCCATCAAAGCTGGAGTACGGCAGGGATGCCCCTTGGCCCCTCTACTGTACGTCATCTACCTGGAGCCGTTCCTACGGAAGATCAGGAGCTCCCCCAACATCATGGGCTACCCTCTACCAGGGGCCCGGGGGGAGAGGCTCAAGGTGGTGGCGTACATGGACGACATTACCATCGTCGGCACAGATAGTCGCTCCATTTCCACAGCAACGAAAGTGGTGGAGGACTACTGTGCAGCCACTGGCGCCCTGATCAATAGGGGTAAGTGTGAGCTGTTTCTGTCGCAGCACTGGCAGGAGAACCTGGCAACCTCCTTCCCTGTAAAGACGGAAAACATTAAGCTGCTGGGGATCACCTACCAGAAAGATGGAGGAGCCTCCGGCAGCTGGAAGGAGACCATCCGCCAGGTCCAAAAGAAGATCTGTGAGTGGAGTGCACGGCCTCTCACAATGACAGGCAAGATCCTGGTCCTGAAGGCTATTGTTCTTCCCATTCTCCTTTACCTGGGCAGGGTGTTTCCCCCAGACAGAGCAGTATCCAAAACCATCGAAAGGATCATGTTTACCTTTGTCTGGGGGAGCCAGATGGAAAAACTAAAACGCACCACCCTGTACAAAACAGTGGAGAATGGGGGGAAAGGGGTCCCAGACATCCTAAACATCATTAGGGCACAGGGACTCTCCAACCTCATCAACAACATCAACAACAAAGATAGGAAAGCCAGGTTCTTTGAAATATACTATGCCACACCCATCCTCCGGACACTCAGGGTGACCGCATCAATAAATCACACTGTGCCCTACAGCTGGGACCCCCCTCCAGTCTACAAGATATGGAGGGACTTTGCCTTCAAGACAGGATTGTCCGCGGCTGGGCTGGCCTCATGGAAATACAAAGACATTATGACCTTCATAAGGTCGAAGGAAACCATTACTCACCCCAAGGCCAGCACAGCCGTGGACTCCAAACAGGTATGGAAAAACATTAATCATAAATGTACTAACAATAAACAAAAAGACATTGCCTGGATGGCTGCTCATGGTTGTCTCCCCACTAGGGAATTCTTGCATAGGCGGCACATCGCAACGACTGAGAAATGCCCCCACGGATGCACGGACACAGAACACATTAACCACCTGTTCTGTGAGTGCTCCGTGGCCAGGCGGGTCTGGGCCCTGTTTGTTCCCTCTGTCTCCCTAAACAGCCTGCTGACCCTGCCCCGCTTGACGGGCGAGAACATCCTGTATGGTCCTCCCGGGGGGTGCACAACCCCCCAACTACAACAACAGTGGAGGATCATCAGCGCCGTCAAGCAGGTACTCTGGGAGACGAGGAACATCAGGGTCTATCAGAAACAGAGCGTCCACCTGACAACCCTGAGGAGGAGAATCACCCTCTTCCTCAGGGACCATGCTATGGTTGACTTTAAAAATAACCCGGATCAAGCAAGAGCGGTGTGGGGGGTGGAGAGATGGAAGGACGTCATCCTCTAAACCGCCCCCCATGCCGCGCCGCATCGCCCAACCCCCCCCCACCCCGGGCCTACCTCACTACACCACCAGTTCCTGCACTATCACCTTCACCACCGTTCCAGCACAAGCCCTGGTCAGCAGTATCACCATCACAAGGACCAGGAGAGGAGCAGCGCACAACACCAACAGGGAAGTTTACTGCACCTTCCACCACCTACACATGTACACAGCACTGACCCACTTCCTACCCTCACCAGAATATCACCACACACAACCCACAGCCGAACCAGCCGTCTCTGCCAGCACCACCAGCACCAGGATGACCAACACCACTGGGTCACAGGGAAGTACTGATCACCCGCCTGACACCAAAATGCACACTACACAAACCATGCACACCTCCCTTCTCTCACTCCTGTATCTTTTCAGGCACATGTCATATCCAGCTCTGACACCTACCCAGGCTTCCAGACCCAGGAGCAGAGACCGGCGGGAACTACCACGTCACCCCAGCACCAACCCCAGGTTCCAACTCAGCGACCCCAAACCCCCTGTTCCGGGCCCCCCCCCCCCAACTCCAGGCCCCCAGCTACAGGCCCAGTCCCCTACCCGCCAACCCCCAACCCCCAGCCCGGAACAAGCTGAGAAGAGCCAGGGAGCTTTTTCCCTGGATAAGCTGTGTACAGGTTTTTCGCCTCTGCTTGCCTGCCATGCGCCGAGCTCTCTGGGCCTCTCCTCGGGGGCCTCCGGTCGGCCTGCGTGCTCGATCTGCTCCGCCGCTGGGGCGCCTGGTCCGGCTAGCCTCGTGAAGGGCTACAGGAGTCTGAGCCTGGTGGGCTGGGCCGGATGCGCCGGTGGTGGGGCGGGTCGGGTGAGTCGGGTGTGTGGGGTCCCTCGGGGGAGGGAGGTGGGGGAGCCACGGCTTTGCACTGGTGGGCAAACTGGATAGTAGTCGCTCTACAACTAGAGGGCTGCAGGGGAATTTTTTTCCCGGATGCACAGCGAACAGGTTTTTTACCCCTGCCTCCTACCGACACTGGAACCTGGACACTGAACACTGAACACTGAACATTACACTACACTGGACAATACACTGAACACTGAGCACTTTAGTTAGTTTAATGTTGGTTGTTGTTGAATGTAATGTCTTTAATGTCTGATTGTTTGATTAATTGATTGTATACACGGTGTTGCGTTTTTATAAAAACCAATAAAAAACACCTTTTTCAACCCAAGGACCCCTTGGACGAGAGACAAACAGAACAGGGACCCCCACATGTCATTTTAAATGTCTCACATTTTAAAGCCTATAATAACTTTTATATTTACTTCATTCACCTTTTCTTTCACCGTATTAACCTATTTATATACTGGGTTATTAGCCTATATGTGTTTATGATTGATAAAACGTTCATGCATAATTATGATTGGTTATTATTATTGTTGTTGTTGTTGTTGTTCTTGTTGTTGATGAGGCTTATATTTTCTATTATTATTTTTCAACAATTAAACTTTTAGCTTCAGGAAGCCAGGTATGCCTACCTCAGTGAGATGACTGGCCCTGGTTGGTGGTATACAGCTTGTCTATTCTTGGGGAAATGGAGGTTGTCAGGCAGAGCATCATGTCATCCTCAGACTGCTGTCTGGAACGGTATTTGCTCTTCAGGTAGGTGAGGGAGGAGAATCCACTTTCACAAAGATAAGTTGTTGCAAAAGGCAAGAGGCTCATCGAGAACTGGGTGAGAGGCTGTGACTCGTATACATTCTTGTGTGTACTGTCTGTGGTTAGGTCGATCAGCTGATCTTCCTCAGCGGCTGTCAGGTTTGAGCCGTCGGATGCATTGTCTTTGCATGGAATGCGCGCCAATACTGATCTACGGGAAAGCCATCTGACCTCGGAATGGTAAAGGAGCGCGTTATAGCGGCGCATAGAGAAGCAAAGAGGCGGGTTTGTTATTATCAAACTAACTAAATTAGTAACGTTATGCTAGTTATTAATTAACGTTAATTTCGCAATGAAGACCGAACTGCAGCGTTTTAGCCAACACCTAGCTTGCTAGACAGGTGTGTTTTTTTTTCTTCAGCTGACGTTATGTGAGACTCTAGAATCATGGGCATCATTTATTTTGTAAATAGTTTTTTGTCAAAAGTAGCTTATTATTGCCTATAAATGCTTGTACTTTACTCAATATCATTTGTTATATTTTTTAATTCTCACTGATTATTTTGGTGAAAAATGTCAATTATTATGACAAAAAAATTGCGGACCCCCTGCAGTACCTCTGCGGACCCCCTAGGGGTCGCGGACCCCCGGTTGAAGACCACTGCTCTATAGTACATTCAATGTACGGGAAAACAAAATTGAGTTGAAAGCGGGCCCGATCTCTGCACTTTATATTTATATTAATTATGACTCTTGCACTTTGATGTTGGTTTGCACTGTCTTGTCCTGTCTTGCACCTGTCCTTCTGTAAACCGTGCTCCATGGTACCAAACCAAATTCCTAACATGTTTACACGTCATGGCAATAGAAGTCTTCTGATTCTGATTCTGAATAGTAAGACAGGAATTATTTTAGTGTGGCTCAGCATGATATTCTATAGAATTGATTTGAGAGCGGGCCCAATAAAGGACTGGTTTTACTGGGGCTCGAACCCAGGACCTTCTGCGTGTGAAGCAGACGTGATAACCACTACACTATGGAACCCTCTATAGTACATTCAATGTACGGGAAAACAAAATTGAGTTGAAAGCGGGCCATATAGTAAGAAAGGAATTCTTTAAGAGTGGCTCAGCCTGACATTCTATAGAATTTATTTCAGAGCGGGCCCAATAAAGCACTAGTTCCACTTGGGCTCGAACCCAGGACCTTCTGCGTGTAAAGCAGACATGATAACCACTACACGATGGAAGCCGCTACAGGACCTAGGATGTCCAGGGAGACTGGAATTCTTGAAGAGTGGCTCAAGCTGACATTGTCTAGAATTCAGTTGACTGCAACCCATAAAAGTTATGGTTCCACTGGGTATCGAACCCAGGACCTTCTGCGTGTTATGCAGACGTGATAACCACTACACTATGGAACCTGCAATAGGACAGAGAATGTACAGGGAGAGAGGAATTCTTGAAGAGTGGCTCAAGCTGACATCCTGTAGAATTCAGTTGACCGCCGCCCATTAAAGTGGTGGTTCCACTGAGTATCGAACCCAGGACCTTCTGCGTGTGAAGCAGACGTGATAACCACTACACTATGGAACCTGCTGTAGTACATTCAATGTACGGGAAAACAAAATTTTGTTGAAAGCGGGCCATATAGTAAGACAGGAATTCTTGAAGACTGGCTCAGCCTGACATTCTATAGAATTGATTCGAGAGCGGGCCCAATAACGCTCTGGTTCCACTGGGGCTCGAACCCAGGACCTTCTGCGTGTAAAGCTGACACGATAACCACTACACTATGGAGCCCACTACAGGACCTAGGATGTACAGGGAGACCGGGATTCTTGAAGAGTGGCTCAAGCTGACATTGTCGAGAATTCAGTTGACTGCCACCCATTAAAGTGATGGTTCCACTGGGGCTCGAACCCAGGACCTTCTGCGTGTAAAGCAGACATGATAACCACTACACTATGGAACCCGCTACAGGACCTAGAATGTACAGGGAGACTGGAATTCTTGAAGAGTGGCTCAAGCTGAAATTGTCTAGAATTCAGTTGACTGCAACCCATTAAAGTGATGGTTCCACTGGGTATTGAACCCAGGACCTTCTGCGTGTTAGGCAGACGTGATGACCACTACAATATGGAACCCGCAATAGGACAGAGGACGTACAGGGAGACAGGAATTCTTGAAGAGTGTCTCAAGCTGACATCCTGCAGAATTCAGTTTACCGCCGCCCATTAAAGTGGTGGTTCCACTGGGTATCGAACCCAGGACCTTCTGCGTGTGACGCAGACGTGATAACCACTACACTATGGAACCCTCTATAGTACATTCAATGTACGGGAAAACAAAATTGAGTTGAAAGCGGGCCCAATGGTAAGACAGGAATTATTTTAGTGTGGCTCAGCATGATATTCTATAGAATTGATTTGAGAGCGGGCCCAATAAAGGACTGGTTTCACTGGGGCTCGAACCCAGGACCTTCTGCGTGTAAAGCAGACATGATAAACACTACACTATGGAACCCACTACAGGAACTAGGATGTCCAGGGAGACTGGAATTCTTGAAGAGTGTCTCAAGCTGACATTGTCTAGAATTCAGTTGACTGCAACCCATTAAAGTGACGGTTCAACTGGGTATCGAACCCAGGACCTTCTGCGTGCTAAGCAGACGTGATAACCACTACACTATGGAACACACAATAGGACAGAGGATGGACAGGGAGACAGGAATTCTTGAAGAGTGGCTCAAGCTGACATCCTGTAGAATTCAGTTGACCGCCGCCCATTAAAGTGGTGGTTCCACTGTGTATCGAACACAGGACCTTCTGCGTGTGAAGCAGACGTGATAACCACTACACTATGGAACCTGCTGTAGTACATTCAATGTACGGGAAAACAAAATTTAGTTGAAAGCGGGCCATATAGTAAGACAGGAATTCTTGAAGACTGGCTCAGCCTGACATTCTATAGAATTGATTCGAGAGCGGGCCCAATAAAGCTCTGGTTCCACTGGGGCTCGAACCCAGGACCTTCTGCGTGTAAAGCTGACACGATAACCACTACACTATGGAGCCCACTACAGGACCTAGGATGTACAGGGAGACCGGGATTCTTGAAGAGTGGCTCAAGCTGACATTGTCAAGAATTCAATTGACTGCCACCCATTAAAGTGATGGTTCCACTGGGTATCGAACCCAGGAACTTCTGCGTGTGAAGGACTGGTTTCACTGGGGCTCGAACCCAGGACCTTCTGCGTGTAAAGCAGACATGATAAACACTACACTATGGAACCCACTACAGGAACTAGGATGTACAGGGAGACTGGAATTCTTGAAGAGTGGCTCAAGCTGACATTGTCTAGAATTCAGTTGACTGCCACCCATTAAAGTGATGGTTCCACTGGGTATCGAACCCAGGACCTTCTGCGTGTGAAGCAGACGTGATAACCACTACACTATGGAACCCTCTATAGTATATTCAATGTACGGGAAAACAAAATTGAGTTGAAAGCGGGCCATATAGTAAGACAGGAATTCTTTTAGTGTGGCTCAGCATGATATTCTTTAGAATTGATTTGAGAGCGGGCCCAATAAAGGACTGGTTTCACTGGGGCTCAAACCCAGGACCTTCTGCGTGTAAAGCAGACATGATAACCACTACACTATGGAACACACAATAGGACAGAGAGACAGGAATTCTTGAAGAGTGGCTCAAGCTGACATCCTGTAGAATTCAGTTGACCGCCGCCCATTAAAGTGGTGGTTCCACTGTGTATCGAACACAGGACCTTCTGCGTGTGAAGCAGACGTGATGACCACTACACTATGGAACCTGCTGTAGTACATTCAATGTACGGGAAAACAAAATTGAGTTGAAAGCGGGCCATATAGTAAGACAGGAATTCTTGAAGACTGGCTCAGCCAGACATTCAAAAGAATTGATTTGAGAGCGGGCCCAATAAAGCACTGGTTCCACTGGGGCTCGAACCCAGGACCTTCTGCGTGTAAAGCAGACATGATAACCACTACACTATGGAGCCCACTACAGGACCTAGGATGTACAGGGAGACCGGAATTCTTGAAGAGTGGCTCAAGCTGACATTGTCTAGAATTCAGTTGACTGCCACCCATTAAAGTGATGGTTCCACTGGGTATCGAACCCAGGACCTTCTGCGTGTGAAGCAGACGTGATGACCACTACACTATGGAACCCGGAATAGGACAGAGGATGTACAGGGAGACAGGAATTCTTGAAGAGTGGCTCAAGCTGACATTCTGTAGTATTCAGTTGACCGCCGCCCATTAAAGTGGTGGTTCCACTGGGTATCGAACCCAGGACCTTCTGCGTGTGAAGCAGACGTGATAACCACTACACTATGGAACCCTCTATAGTACATTCAATGTACGGGAAAACAAAATTGAGTTGAAAGCGGGCCATATAGTAAGAAAGGAATTCTTTAAGAGTGGCTCAGCCTGACATTCTATAGAATTTATTTGAGAGCGGGCCCAATAAAGCTCTGGTTCCACTTGGGCTCTAACCCAGGACCTTCTGCGTGTAAAGCAGACATGATAACCACTACACTATGGAAGCCGCTACAGGACCTAGGATGTCCAGGGAGACTGGAATTCTTGAAGAGTGGCTCAAGCTGACATTGTCTAGAATTCAGTTGACTGCAACCCATTACTACCATACTATTGTGCAATATGACAACCCTAGTTGACTATCTGTGCAGTATAGTACAGTGGATTGTGCAGTATAGTACAGTGGATTGTGTACATAGCCTTTATTTATGTAAACCAGCTCCTTACCTTCTTGTGATTTTATTCTTTTTCTAAAAGTTTTTTTTTTTTTTTTTCCTTTCCTAACACCAGGGGAGCCACCCCTCCTAAATTTCGTTGTTTGGTACCTGTACTGTAGCAATGACAATAAAGTCCATTCATTCATTAAATATATGGTTCCACTGGGTATCGAACCCAGGACCTTCTGCCTGTGAAGCAGACGTGATAACCACTACACTATGGAACCTGCTATAGCCCATTCAATGTACGGGAAAACAAATGCGGGCCCAATAGTAAGACAGGAATTCTTGAAGAGTGGCTCAAGCTGACATTGTCTAGAATTCAGTTGACTGCAACCAATTAAAGTGACGGTTCAACTGGGTATCGAACCCAGGACCTTCTGCGTGCTAAGCAGACGTGATGACCACTACACTATGGAACATACAATAGGACAGAGGATGGACAGGGAGACAGGAATTCTTGAAGAGTGGCTCAAGCTGACATCCTGTAGAATTCAGTTGACCGCCGCCCATTAAAGTGGTGGTTCCACTGGGTATCGAACCCAGGACCTTCTGCGTGTGACGCAGACGTGATAACCACTACACTATGGAACCCTCTATAGTACATTCAATGTACGGGAAAACAAAATTGAGTTGAAAGCGGGCCCAATGGTAAGACAGGAATTATTTTAGTGTGGCTCAGCATGACATTCTATAGAATTGATTTGAGAGCGGGCCCAATAAAGGACTGGTTTCACTGGGGCTCGAACCCAGGACCTTCTGCGTGTAAAGCAGACATGATAAACACTACACTATGGAACCCGCTACAGGACCTAGGATGTACAGGGAGACTGGAATTCTTGAAGAGTGGCTCAAGCTGAAATTGTCTAGAATTCAGTTGACTGCAACCCATCAAAGTGATGGTTCCACTGGGTATCGAACCCAGGACCTTCTGCGTGTTAAGCAGACGTGATGACCACTACAATATGGAACCCGCAATAGGACAGAGGACATACAGGGAGACAGGAATTCTTGAAGAGTGTCTCAAGCTGACATCCTGCAGAATTCAGTTGACCGCCGCCCATTAAAGTGGTGGTTCCACTGGGTATCGAACCCAGGACCTTCTGCGTGTAAAGCAGACATGATAACCACCACACTATGGAACCCTCTATAGCAGGGGTCTTCAACCTTTTTCAACCCAAGGACCCCTTGGACGAGAGACAAACAGAACAGGGACCCCCACATGTCATTTTAAATGTCTCACATTTTAAAGCCTATAATAACTTTTATATTTACTTCATTCACCTTTTCTTTCACCGTATTAACCTATTTATATACTGGGTTATTAGCCTATATGTGTTTATGATTGATAAAACGTTCATGCATAATTATGATTGGTTATTATTATTGTTGTTGTTGTTGTTCTTGTTGTTGATGAGGCTTATATTTTCTATTATTATTTTTCAACAATTAAACTTTTAGCTTCAGGAAGCCAGGTATGCCTACCTCAGTGAGATGACTGGCCCTGGTTGGTGGTATACAGCTTGTCTATTCTTGGGGAAATGGAGGTTGTCAGGCAGAGCATCATGTCATCCTCAGACTGCTGTCTGGAACGGTATTTGCTCTTCAGGTAGGTGAGGGAGGAGAATCCACTTTCACAAAGATAAGTTGTTGCAAAAGGCAAGAGGCTCATCGAGAACTGGGTGAGAGGCTGTGACTCGTATACATTCTTGTGTGTACTGTCTGTGGTTAGGTCGATCAGCTGATCTTCCTCAGCGGCTGTCAGGTTTGAGCCGTCGGATGCATTGTCTTTGCATGGAAACCGTATCCATGTCTTGTGCTTTCTCCAAGACTCAGTCTCAGAAAAGTACTTCTCAAATTGACTTTCGAGTGCCTCCAAGTGATCAACAATTGCGCATTTCACATGTCAGGCGAGGGCACCGCCGAATCTGCGGAAATGCATTGAAATGTGCAGCCAGCTCCGCGCGGTAGCAGAATCTCGTGGATAGCTGTGCGTAATTCAAAGACGCGCGCCAATACTGATCTACGGGAAAGCCATCTGACCTCGGAATGGTAAAGGAGCGCGTTATAGCGGCGCATAGAGAAGCAAAGAGGCGGGTTTGTTATTATCAAACTAACTAAATTAGTAACGTTATGCTAGTTATTAATTAACGTTAATTTCGCAATGAAGACCGAACTGCAGCGTTTTAGCCAACACCTAGCTTGCTAGACAGGTGTGTTTTTTTTTCTTCAGCTGACGTTATGTGAGACTCTAGAATCATGGGCATCATTTATTTTGTAAATAGTTTTTTGTCAAAAGTAGCTTATTATTGCCTATAAATGCTTGTACTTTACTCAATATCATTTGTTATATTTTTTAATTCTCA
Organism: Nansenia antarctica; assembly: GCF_963989245.1. Taxonomy (NCBI): domain Eukaryota; kingdom Metazoa; phylum Chordata; class Actinopteri; order Argentiniformes; family Microstomatidae; genus Nansenia; species Nansenia antarctica. The sequence continues at coordinate 47,222,315 of NC_137678.1, forward strand.
CTGATTATTTTGGTGAAAAATGTCAATTATTATGACAAAAAAATTGCGGACCCCCTGCAGTACCTCTGCGGACCCCCGGTTGAAGACCACTGCTCTATAGTACATTCAATGTACGGGAAAACAAAATTGAGTTGAAAGCGGGCCCGATCTCTGCACTTTATATTTATATTAATTATGACTCTTGCACTTTGATGTTGGTTTGCACTGTCTTGTCCTGTCTTGCACCTGTCCTTCTGTAAACCGTGCTCCATGGTACCAAACCAAATTCCTAACATGTTTACACGTCATGGCAATAGAAGTCTTCTGATTCTGATTCTGAATAGTAAGACAGGAATTATTTTAGTGTGGCTCAGCATGATATTCTATAGAATTGATTTGAGAGCGGGCCCAATAAAGGACTGGTTTTACTGGGGCTCGAACCCAGGACCTTCTGCGTGTAAAGCAGACATGATAAACACTACACTATGGAACACACAATAGGACAGGAATTCTTGAAGAGTGGCTCAAGCTGACATCCTGTAGAATTCAGTTGACCGCCACCCATTAAAGTGGTGGTTCCACTGTGGATCGAACACAGGACCTTCTGCGTGTGAAGCAGACGTGATAACCACTACACTATGGAACCTGCTGTAGTACATTCAATGTACGGGAAAACAAAATTTTGTTGAAAGCGGGCCATATAGTAAGACAGGAATTCTTGAAGACTGGCTCAGCCTGACATTCTATAGAATTGATTCGAGAGCGGGCCCAATAAAGCTCTGGTTCCACTGGGGCTCGAACCCAGGACCTTCTGCGTGTAAAGCTGACACGATAACCACTACACTATGGAGACCACTACAGGACCTAGGATGTACAGGGAGACCGGGATTCTTGAAGAGTGGCTCAAGCTGACATAGTCAAGAATTCAGTTGACTGCCACCCATTAAAGTGATGGTTCCACTGGGTATCGAACCCAGGACCTTCTGCGTGTGAAGCAGACGTGATAACCACTACACTATGGAACCCTCTATAGTACATTCAATGTACAGGAAAACAAAATTTAGTTGAAAGCAGGCCCAATAGTAAGACAGGAATTCTTTAAGTGTGGCTCAGCTTGACATTCTATAGAATTGATTTGAGAGCGGGCCCAATAAAGCACTGGTTCCACTGGGGCTCGAAACCAGGACCTTCTGCGTGTAAAGCAGACATGATAACCACTACACGATGGAAGCCGCTACAGGACCTAGGATGTCCAGGGAGACTGGAATTCTTGAAGAGTGGCTCAAGCTGACATTGTCTAGAATTCAGTTGACTGCAACCCATTAAAGTTATGGTTCCACTGGGTATCGAACCCAGGACCTTCTGCGTGTGAAGCAGACGTGATAACCACTACACTATGGAACCTGCTGTAGTACATTCAATGTACGGGAAAACAAAATTTAGTTGAAAGCGGGCCATATAGTAAGACAGGAATTCTTGAAGACTGGCTCAGCCTGACATTCTATAGAATTGATTCGAGAGCGGGCCCAATAACGCTCTGGTTCCACTGGGGCTCGAACCCAGGACCTTCTGCGTGTAAAGCTGACACGATAACCACTACACTATGGAGCCCACTACAGGGCCTAGGATGTACAGGGAGACCGGGATTCTTGAAGAGTGGCTCAAGCTGACATTGTCGAGAATTCAGTTGACTGCCACCCATTAAAGTGATGGTTCCACTGGGGCTCGAACCCAGGACCTTCTGCGTGTAAAGCAGACATGATAACCACTACACTATGGAACCCGCTACAGGACCTAGAATGTACAGGGAGACTGGAATTCTTGAAGAGTGGCTCAAGCTGAACTTGTCTAGAATTCAGTTGACTGCAACCCATTAAAGTGATGGTTCCACTGGGTATTGAACCCAGGACCTTCTACAATATGGAACCCGCAATAGGACAGAGGACGTACAGGGAGACAGGAATTCTTGAAGAGTGTCTCAAGCTGACATCCTGCAGAATTCAGTTTACCGCCGCCCATTAAAGTGGTGGTTCCACTGGGTATCGAACCCAGGACCTTCTGCGTGTGACGCAGACGTGATAACCACTACACTATGGAACCCTCTATAGTACATTCAATGTACGGGAAAACAAAATTGAGTTGAAAGCGGGCCCAATGGTAAGACAGGAATTATTTTAGTGTGGCTCAGCATGATATTCTATAGAATTGATTTGAGAGCGGGCCCAATAAAGGACTGGTTTCACTGGGGCTCGAACCCAGGACCTTCTGCGTGTAAAGCAGACATGATAAACACTACACTATGGAACCCACTACAGGAACTAGGATGTACAGGGAGACTGGAATTCTTGAAGAGTGGCTCAAGCTGACATTGTCTAGAATTCAGTTGACTGCAACCCATTAAAGTGACGGTTCAACTGGGTATCGAACCCAGGACCTTCTGCGTGCTAAGCAGACGTGATAACCACTACACTATGGAACACACAATAGGACAGAGGATGGACAGGGAGACAGGAATTCTTGAAGAGTGGCTCAAGCTGACATCCTGTAGAATTCAGTTGACCGCCGCCCATTAAAGTGGTGGTTCCACTGTGTATCGAACACAGGACCTTCTGCGTGTGAAGCAGACGTGATAACCACTACACTATGGAACCTGCTGTAGTACATTCAATGTACGGGAAAACTAAATTTAGTTGAAAGCGGGCCATATAGTAAGACAGGAATTCTTGAAGACTGGCTCAGCCTGACATTCTATAGAATTGATTCGAGAGCGGGCCCAATAAAGCTCTGGTTCCACTGGGGCTCGAACCCAGGACCTTCTGCGTGTAAAGCTGACACGATAACCACTACACTATGGAGCCCACTACAGGACCTAGGATGTACAGGGAGACCGGGATTCTTGAAGAGTGGCTCAAGCTGACATTGTCAAGAATTCAATTGACTGCCACCCATTAAAGTGATGGTTCCACTGGGTATCGAACCCAGGAACTTCTGCGGGTGAAGGACTGGTTTCACTGGGGCTCGAACCCAGAACCTTCTGCGTGTAAAGCAGACATGATAAACACTACACTATGGAACCCACTACAGGAACTAGGATGTACAGGGAGACTGGAATTCTTGAAGAGTGGCTCAAGCTGACATTGTCTAGAATTCAGTTGACTGCCACCCATTAAAGTGATGGTTCCACTGGGTATCGAACCCAGGACCTTCTGCGTGTGAAGCAGACGTGATAACCACTACACTATAGAACCCTCTATAGTACATTCAATGTACGGGAAAACAAAATTGAGTTGAAAGCGGGCCATATAGTAAGACAGGAATTCTTTTAGTGTGGCTCAGCATGATATTCTATAGAATTGATTTAAGAGCGGGCCCAATAAAGGACTGGTTTCACTGGGGCTCAAACCCAGGACCTTCTGCGTGTAAAGCAGACATGATAACCACTACACTATGGAACACACAATAGGACAGAGAGACAGGAATTCTTGAAGAGTGGCTCAAGCTGACATCCTGTAGAATTCAGTTGACCGCCGCCCATTAAAGTGGTGGTTCCACTGTGTATCGAACACAGGACCTTCTGCGTGTGAAGCAGACGTGATAACCACTACACTATGGAACCTGCTGTAGTACATTCAATGTACGGGAAAACAAAATTGAGTTGAAAGCGGGCCATATAGTAAGACAGGAATTCTTGAAGACTGGCTCAGCCAGACATTCAAAAGAATTGATTTGAGAGCGGGCCCAATAAAGCACTGGTTCCACTGGGGCTCGAACCCAGGACCTTCTGCGTGTAAAGCAGACATGATAACCACTACACTATGGAGCCCACTACAGGACCTAGGATGTACAGGGAGACCGGAATTCTTGAAGAGTGGCTCAAGCTGACATTGTCTAGAATTCAGTTGACTGCCACCCATTAAAGTGATGGTTCCACTGGGTATCGAACCCAGGACCTTCTGCGTGTGAAGCAGACGTGATAACCACTACACTATGGAACCCTCTATAGTACATTCAATGTACGGGAAAACAAAATTGAGTTGAAAGCGGGCCATATAGTAAGAAAGGAATTCTTTAAGAGTGGCTCAGCCTGACATTCTATAGAATTTATTTGAGAGCGGGCCCAATAAAGCTCTGGTTCCACTTGGGCTCTAACCCAGGACCTTCTGCGTGTAAAGCAGACATGATAACCACTACACTATGGAAGCCGCTACAGGACCTAGGATGTCCAGGGAGACTGGAATTCTTGAAGAGTGGCTCAAGCTGACATTGTCTAGAATTCAGTTGACTGCAACCCATTACTACCATACTATTGTGCAATATGACAACCCTAGTTGACTATCTGTGCAGTATAGTACAGTGGATTGTGCAGTATAGTACAGTGGATTGTGTACATAGCCTTTATTTATGTAAACCAGCTCCTTACCTTCTTGTGATTTTATTCTTTTTCTAAAAGTTTTTTTTTTTTTTTTCCTTTCCTAACACCAGGGGAGCCACCCCTCCTAAATTTCGTTGTTTGGTACCTGTACTGTAGCAATGACAATAAAGTCCATTCATTCATTAAATATATGGTTCCACTGGGTATCGAACCCAGGACCTTCTGCCTGTGAAGCAGACGTGATAACCACTACACTATGGAACCTGCTATAGCCCATTCAATGTACGGGAAAACAAATGCGGGCCCAATAGTAAGACAGGAATTCTTGAAGAGTGGCTCAAGCTGACATTGTCTAGAATTCAGTTGACTGCAACCAATTAAAGTGACGGTTCAACTGGGTATCGAACCCAGGACCTTCTGCGTGCTAAGCAGACGTGATGACCACTACACTATGGAACATACAATAGGACAGAGGATGGACAGGGAGACAGGAATTCTTGAAGAGTGGCTCAAGCTGACATCCTGTAGAATTCAGTTGACCGCCGCCCATTAAAGTGGTGGTTCCACTGGGTATCGAACCCAGGACCTTCTGCGTGTGACGCAGACGTGATAACCACTACACTATGGAACCCTCTATAGTACATTCAATGTACGGGAAAACAAAATTGAGTTGAAAGCGGGCCCAATGGTAAGACAGGAATTATTTTAGTGTGGCTCAGCATGATATTCTATAGAATTGATTTGAGAGCGGGCCCAATAAAGCACTGGTTCCACTGGGGCTCAAACCCAGGACCTTCTGCGTGTAAAGCAGACATGATAACCACTACACTATGGAACCCGCTACAGGACCTAGAATGTACAGGGAGACTGGAATTCTTGAAGAGTGGCTCAAGCTGAAATTGTCTAGAATTCAGTTGACTGCAACCCATTAAAGTGATGGTTCCACTGGGTATTGAACCCAGGACCTTCTGCGTGTTAGGCAGACGTGATGACCACTACAATATGGAACCCGCAATAGGACAGAGGACGTACAGGGAGACAGGAATTCTTGAAGAGTGTCTCAAGCTGACATCCTGCAGAATTCAGTTGACTGCAACCCATTAAAGTTATGGTTCCACTGGGTATCGAACCCAGGACCTTCTGCGTGTTATGCAGACGTGATAACCACTACACTATGGAACCTGCAATAGGACAGAGAATGTACAGGGAGAGAGGAATTCTTGAAGAGTGGCTCAAGCTGACATCCTGTAGTATTCAGTTGACCGCCGCCCATTAAAGTGGTGGTTCCACTGAGGATCGAACCCAGGACCTTCTGCGTGTGAAGCAGACGTGATAACCACTACACTATGGAACCTGCTGTAGTACATTCAATGTACGGGAAAACAAAATTTAGTTGAAAGCGGGCCATATAGTAAGACAGGAATTCTTGAAGACTGGCTCAGCCTGACATTCTATAGAATTGATTCGAGAGCGGGCCCAATAACGCTCTGGTTCCACTGGGGCTCGAACCCAGGACCTTCTGCGTGTAAAGCTGACACGATAACCACTACACTATGGAGCCCACTACAGGACCTAGGATGTACAGGGAGACCGGGATTCTTGAAGAGTGGCTCAAGCTGACATTGTCGAGAATTCAGTTGACTGCCACCCATTAAAGTGATGGTTCCACTGGGGCTCGAACCCAGGACCTTCTGCGTGTAAAGCAGATATGATAAACACTACACTATGGAACCCACTACAGGAACTAGGATGTACAGGGAGACTGGAATTCTTGAAGAGTGGCTCAAGCTGACATTGTCTAGAATTCAGTTGACTGCAACCCATTAAAGTGACGGTTCAACTGGGTATCGAACCCAGGACCTTCTGCGTGCTAAGCAGACGTGATAACCACTACACTATGGAACACACAATAGGACAGAGGATGGACAGGGAGACAGGAATTCTTGAAGAGTGGCTCAAGCTGACATCCTGTAGAATTCAGTTGACCGCCGCCCATTAAAGTGGTGGTTCCACTGTGTATCGAACACAGGACCTTCTGCGTGTGAAGCAGACGTGATAACCACTACACTATGGAACCTGCTGTAGTACATTCAATGTACGGGAAAACAAAATTTAGTTGAAAGCGGGCCATATAGTAAGACAGGAATTCTTGAAGACTGGCTCAGCCTGACATTCTATAGAATTGATTCGAGTGCGGGCCCAATAAAGCTCTGGTTCCACTGGGGCTCGAACCCAGGACCTTCTGCGTGTAAAGCTGACACGATAACCACTACACTATGGAGCCCACTACAGGACCTAGGATGTACAGGGAGACCGGGATTCTTGAAGAGTGGCTCAAGCTGACATTGTCAAGAATTCAATTGACTGCCACCCATTAAAGTGATGGTTCCACTGGGTATCGAACCCAGGAACTTCTGCGTGTGAAGCAGACGTGATAACCACTACACTATGGAACCCGGAATAGGACAGATAATGTACAGGGAGACAGGAATTCTTGAAGAGTGGCTCAAGCTGACATCATGCAGAATTCAGTTTACCGCCGCCCATTAAAGTGGTGGTTCCACTGGGTATCGAACCCAGGACCTTCTGCGTGTGAAGCAGACGTGATAACCACTACACTATGGAACCCTCTATAGTACATTCAATGTACGGGAAAACAAAATTGAGTTGAAAGCGGGCCAAATAGTAAGACAGGAATTCTTTAAGAGTGGCTCAGCCTGACATTCTATAGAATTGATTTGAGAGCGGGCCCAATAAAGCACTGGTTCCACTGGGGCTTGAACCCAGGACCTTCTGCGTGTAAAGCAGACATGATAACCACTACACGATGGAACCCGCTACAGGACCTAGGATGTCCAGGGAGACTGGAATTCTTGAAGAGTGGCTCAAGCTGACATTGTCGAGAATTCAGTTGACTGCAACCCATTAAAGTGATGGTTCCACTGGGTATCGAACCCAGGACCTTCTGCGTGTTAAGCAGACGTAATAACCACCACACTATGGAACCCTCTATAGTACATTCAATGTACGGGAAAACAAAATTGAGTGGAAAGCGGGCCCAATAGTAAGAAAGGAATTCTTTAAGAGTGGCTCAGCCTGACATTCTATAGAATTTATTTGAGAGCGGGCCCAATAAAGCACTAGTTCCACTTGGGCTCTAACCCAGGACCTTCTGCGTGTAAAGCAGACATGATAACCACTACACGATGGAACCCGCTACAGGACCGAGGATGTCCAGGGAGACTGGAATTCTTGAAGAGTGGCTCAAGCTGACATTGTCGAGAATTCAGTTGACTGCAACCCATTAAAGTGATGGTTCCACTGGGTATCGAACCCAGGACCTTCTGCGTGTTATGCAGACGTGATAACCACTACACTATGGAACACACAATAGGACAGAGAATGTACAGGGAGACAGGAATTCTTGAAGAGTGGCTCAAGCTGACATCCTGTAGAATTCAGTTGACCGCCGCCCATTAAAGTGGTGGTTCCACTGGGTATCGAACCCAGGAACTTCTGCGTGTGAAGCAGACGTGATAACCACTACACTATGGAACCCTCTATAGTACATTCAATGTACGGGAAAACAAAATTGAGTTGAAAGCGGGCCCAATAGTAAGACAGGAATTCTTTAAGAGTGGCTCAGCCTGACATTCTATAGAATTGATTTGAGAGCGGGCCCAATAAAGCTCTGGTTCCACTGGGTATCGAACCCAGGACCTTCTGCGTGTTAAGCAGACGTGATAACCACTACACTATGGAACCCGCAATAGGACAGAGAATGTACAGGGAGACAGGAATTCTTGAAGAGTGGCTCAAGCTGACATCCTGTAGAATTCAGTTGACCGCCGCCCATTAAAGTGGTGGTTCCACTGAGTATCGAACCCAGGACCTTCTGCGTGTGAAGCAGACGTGATAACCACCACTCTTTGGAACTTGCTATAGTACATTCAATGTACGGGAAAACAAAATTGAGTTGAATGCGGCCCAATAGTAAGACAGGAATTCTTGAAGAGTGCCTCATTCTATAGAATTGTTTTGAGAGCGGGCGCAATAAAGCACTGGTTCCACTGGGGCTCGAACCCAGGACCTTCTGCATGTAAAGCAGACACGATAACCACTATACTATGGAGCACACTACAAGACCTAGGATGTACAGGGAGACCGGGATTCTTGAAGAGTGGCTCAAGCTGACATTGCCTAGAATTCAGTTGACTGCCACCCATTAAAGTGATGGTTCCACTGGGTATCTAACCCAGGACCTTCAGCGCGTGAAGCAGACGTGATGACCACTACACTATGGAACCCGCAATAGGACAGAGAATGTACAGGGAGACAGGAATTCTTGAAGAGTGGCTCAAGCTGACATCCTGGAGAATTCAGTTGACCGCCGCCCATTAAAGTGGTGGTTCCACTGTGTATCGAACACAGGACCTTCTGCGTGTGAAGCAGACGTGATAACCACTACACTATGGAACCCTCTATAGTACATTCAATGTACGGGAAAACAAAATTGAGTTGAAAGCAGGCCCAATAGTAAGACAGGAATTATTTTAGTGTGGCTCAGCATGATATTCTATAGAATTGATTTGAGAGCGGGCCCAATAAAGGACTGGTTTCACTGGGGCTCGAACCCAGGACCTTCTGCGTGTAAAGCAGACATGATAAACACTACACTATGGAACACACAATAGGACAGGAATTCTTGAAGAGTGGCTCAAGCTGACATCCTGTAGAATTCAGTTGACCGCCACCCATTAAAGTGGTGGTTCCACTGGGTATCGAACACAGGACCTTCTGCGTGTTAAGCAGACGTGATGACCACTACACTATGGAACCTGCTGTAGTACATTCAATGTACGGGAAAACAAAATTTTGTTGAAAGCGGGCCATATAGTAAGACAGGAATTCTTGAAGACTGGCTCAGCCTGACATTCTATAGAATTGATTCGAGAGCGGGCCCAATAAAGCTCTGGTTCCACTGGGACTCGAACCCAGGACCTTCTGCGTGTAAAGCTGACACGATAACCACTACACTATGGAGACCACTACAGGACCTAGGATGTACAGGGAGACCGGGATTCTTGAAGAGTGGCTCAAGCTGACATTGTCAAGAATTCAGTTGACTGCCACCCATTAAAGTGATGGTTCCACTGGGTATCGAACCCAGGACCTTCTGCGCGGCAATCGAGAGATATGCCTACACTACTGCCATAGACTTTGCATTGGCCCATTCATTGTCTATGGCAGTAGTTAAGATCCCGTTCACTTTGGTAGTTCTATATAGTTCATATATTTTCGGCCACCGGATGGTTTTGTGGCGCATTGAGCAGTGACGTCACGTCACAACACTGAAATCAACTCGACTGCACTATTTCCTGAAAGGCAAAGACAGCGTACCGTCTTTCTCGCGTTCTAAACTCTCAAGTTTACTTTCTTCGTTTGGTTAATAGGTAAGTCACAAACATTAACTGTAATAATATATAATAAGTAGACATACAAGAGGGGCTGCAGAAAGCACTGCACTTTATATATGTTGCACTATCCAATGCACTGTTGTCTGTCCTGTGTTGCCCTGTTTTTTTGCATTTGTTTTTGTATACACGTGAAAAAAGTATAAACGCACTTACTGTAATGCCGAAGCAAATTCCTATATGTGTATGCATAATGGCAATAAACGTTATCTGAATCTGAATCTGAATCTGAAAAGCGGACAGTTTTCAATTTACGGTACTTTTGCTGTACTTGACTCGTTATCGGACATGTCTGTCAGGTCCGGACGTGTCTACGGTAACATATATGTATATATATATATATATATATATATATATATATATATATATATATATATATAGGTAACATATTCAAAGCTATTTCGATATTGATTTGCCAAGCTACTGTACGGCTACACATCGGACAAGTCTGCTGTCTCAATACTTTGTTCAACAGTTGTTAAATTAACAATGTTAATAACAGTGTGTGGGTTTTGCGAACCGTCTTGCGAGTTATTCATAGTGTTATGGTTGTGCAATGTTTTAGATACTACTGCAATGCTAGTCTACACAGTTTTGCACAATGATAGCCTGGCCATACTATACAGCATTAGGCTACTGTACATAATATGTACACCAGTATTGTACATACTAATGTGCAAATGATATGACTGCTGCCTAGCAGTGCCCACAATGTTGTCATTTAGTAAATCCCCCAGTGTTACACTGTGATATTAACTTTCAAATAGGCCTAAATCAAATCAAATCAATCAGGTGTAATTTATATTATAGGACAATTAAAGTGTAAATGTATGTACAGTTAGTTTATTTACAAGTTTAGTTAGCCTACATGTATTTACAATGTATGTCTGCTCTGTACAGTACATGTGTAATTGCATGTTTTATTACATTCCATATTGTATCTATTTGTAGGAGGAGGATAAGTGTTCATACGAGTTCTCTTTTTGCATCCTTTTTGAAGATGTGTTTCAAGGGTTTGGCATGTACATTACAGTATGTAAGAGGCATTTTGAGCAGGTGACACCCATACAATTTAGAAACATACCAAACCCTTGATTTCACAATCAATGTGTTTAAACATGCATACCGTCACTGAGGCTTTACCTGCTTTAAAGAAGTGAACATTGAACTAAATATCCATTCATAACAAATAGCCTATATACCAATGTATATGTAATTCTCATCAGATGAGACATATTCACATCAGAGTAGACATACTGAGACTTATTAATGTTCAAATCAGCTTGACAGACTATAACAGGTAATGACAGAATGTGGCTATAACCCATTTACAAGCATGATGAATAAGCCAGGCATTAGTGAGGGAGAGAATAACACTTTATTTTCTTTTACAGTGAGGAGCAAACTGACTGCTTCAGTTACACTCTTGAGACCAGCTCATGATGATGAATCCGATGTGACTGCGTCTCCTTTGCAAGGTTAATTCATGTACATTACTGTGTGTCCCATCTTTATTCACTGTCAAAGTGATTTCCAGTTGTGTGAAGTTTCATGTTACCTCCTCCTTCAGCTCCAGTGATGGTCCTGCTGCCAATACCTCCTCAGCGGCTTGCCTGGGCCCCATCCTTAGGCCTACACTCTAGAACCCGCCGTGTGGGAATACAGTATGTCATTTCAGTTTATTTATATTGCACACAATTTCAACCAGGTCTGTTATTTTGATTGAAAGTCATCTGTAAATGTTGGTACTTTGCTGTGGATATTTAACAAACTATTGAGACTTCTTTTGCATCCTATTACCTTAGATCCTACATTACATGTTTGTTTATTAGTTTATTTGACAGGGATAATGCACAATACATATATTGCTTCAGATATAGTTCAGAGCTAATTTCCATCTGTAGTCCCTGGGGGAAGGGTAACAAGACAATAGGGAAACAGGATACACTAATACAAATGACTAAGATACAATAAAGTTCTAATCAACAATGGAATAATAATAATAAATATATATATATATGTTACGGTACATGTGAGAAGACGGCACATGTGGGAAAACTAGTGTTAGGGTTAGGTGCTACGTCGACTTGGTACATGATGGCATGTCTAACCCTAACCCTATCCCTATCCCTAACCCTAACCGTAGCACCTTAGCACCTAACCCTAACCCTAGTTTTCCCACATGTACCGTATTCCCACATGTACCGTAACATATATAATATATATATATATATATATATATATATATATAAATGATGTTGATAATAAAAATAAAAATAAAGTAAAAACATTACAACACAACATTACACTAGTTAAGACACACACACATCATCATCATCATCATCATCATCATCATCAATACAATTAATGATCACAGAACTGATGTTCTTTCTGTAATTTTTTGGTTCTAGATTTAAAAATGGTGAATGTACTACTCTCTCTGATACTAGAAGTGTCATGTGAAGCACCCTGCCCCTACCAGAGCAGAGCAGCATACAGTGCTGCCTCAATACTCTGGCATGTTTTTTAACTGAAGTCTATGCACAGCTCCTTTTTGGTTTAACATGTGTTTCCTATTTATTTTGTTGTCATGCAGCACTGCCACACCATGCTCCTCCATCACAGTCTGCAGCCTCTCTCCCTCCGCCCCCAACGCAGCCTGCAGCCTCTCTCCCTCCGCCCCCAACACAGCCTGCAGCTGAGCCTTCCATCCCCAGCTACGATCACAATGTCGGCCGCTGGAACTGCTGTCCCCATCAGAGCATCTGGATGAAGATGGGGCTGAATGGCCATGGGTTGAGTGGCCAGGGTCCTGATCAGTGTGGCACCTTAGAAGGGAAAGAGACTGTACACACACACACACACACACACACACACACACACACACACACACACACACACACACACACACACACACATAGTAGAGTTTTTATTTACAATGAAATGATTAATTAATGTTGTAACACTGTTGGAAATTGTTTTAAATATGCACATTTTGTTTTAGTTAGATACAACCAAGGTTTAATCAGTTTTGTTTATTTTTTATGTACATGGTTTAGCAGTTGTGCGTGTGTGCTTTTTAATAAATCAAGTGTGGAGTTCAATACATCCACGTGTCTGTGTATGTTTTAAAACAGTATAATGGTTACATTAACATCAACAATGGAGCTTAGGGTTAGAGAACTCAACAGGGCAGAATACATTGCAATGTTAAACCAATAAATAGCATAAGATGTCCTGTTTTCTTTAATGAAATGAATTATAAATCATCAAAACATGTTGTGTTACATTAAACATTTAATTGATTAAGACTTTAAAAAAGAAAATATTTTTGACAGTAATGTCCTCAGGTGGATTCGAACCCGCGGCTGAAAAGACGGCAAGAAAGGGTCAATAAACGGTTAAAAATCTCCGTTATAGCAACACGCGACTGGCCTCTGCGTGTGAAGCAGACGTGATAACCACTACACTATGGAACCCTCTATAGTACATTCAATGTACGGGAAAACAAAATTGAGTTGAAAGCGGGCCCGATCTCTGTACTTTATATTTATATTAATTATGACTCTTGCACTTTGATGTTGGTTTGCACTGTCTTGTCCTGTCTTGCACCTGTCCTTCTGTAAACCGTGCTCCATGGTACCAAACCAAATTCCTAACATGTTTACACGTCATGGCAATAAAAGTCTTCTGATTCTGATTCTGATTCTGAATAGTAAGACAGGAATTATTTTAGTGTGGCTCAGCATGATATTCTATAGAATTGATTTGAGAGCGGGCCCAATAAAGGACTGGTTTCACTGGGGCTCGAACCCAGGACCTTCTGCGTGTAAAGCAGACATGATAAACACTACACTATGGAACCCACAACAGGAACTAGGATGTACAGGGAGACTGGAATTCTTGAAGAGTGGCTCAAGCTGACATTGTCAAGAATTCAGTTGACTGCCACCCATTAAAGTGACGGTTCAACTGTGGATCGAACACAGGACCTTCTGCGTGTGAAGCAGACGTGATAACCACTACACTATGGAACCTGCTGTAGTACATTCAATGTACGGGAAAACAAAATTTTGTTGAAAGCGGGCCATATAGTAAGACAGGAATTCTTGAAGACTGGCTCAGCCTGACATTCTATAGAATTGATTCGAGAGCGGGCCCAATAAAGCTCTGGTTCCACTGGGGCTCGAACCCAGGACCTTCTGCGTGTAAAGCTGACACGATAACCACTACACTATGGAGACCACTACAGGACCTAGGATGTACAGGGAGACCGGGATTCTTGAAGAGTGGCTCAAGCTGACATTGTCAAGAATTCAGTTGACTGCCACCCATTAAAGTGATGGTTCCACTGGGTATCGAACCCAGGACCTTCTGCGTGTGAAGCAGACGTGATAACCACTACACTATGGAACCCTCGATAGTACATTCAATGTACGGGAAAACAAAATTGAGTTGAAAGCAGGCCCAATAGTAAGACAGGAATTCTTTAAGTGTGGCTCAGCTTGACATTCTATAGAATTGATTTGAGAGCGGGCCCAATAAAGCACTGGTTCCACTGGGGCTCGAACCCAGGACCTTCTGCGTGTAAAGCAGACATGATAACCACTACACGATGGAACCCGCTACAGGACCGAGGATGTACAGGGAGACTGGAATTCTTGAAGAGTGGCTCAAGCTGACATTGTCTAGAATTCAGTTGACTGCCACCCATTAAAGTGATGGTTCCACTGGGTATCGAACCGAGGACCTTCTGCGTGTGAAGCAGACGTGATAACCACTACACTATGGAACCCACTACAGGAACTAGGATGTACAGGGAGACTGGAATTCTTGAAGAGTGGCTCAAGCTGACATTGTCTAGAATTCAGTTGACTGCAACCCATTAAAGTGACGGTTCAACTGGGTATCGAACCCAGGACCTTCAGCGTGCTAAGCAGACGTGATAACCACTACACTATGGAACACACAATAGGACAGAGGATGGACAGAGAATGTACAGGGAGACAGGAATTCTTGAAGAGTGGCTCAAGCTGACATCCTGTAGAATTCAGTTGACCGCCGCCCATTAAAGTGGTGGTTCCACTGTGGATCGAACACAGGACCTTCTGCGTGTGAAGCAGACGTGATAACCACTACACTATGGAACCTGCTGTAGTACATTCAATGTACGGGAAAACAAAATTTTGTTGAAAGCGGGCCATATAGTAAGACAGGAATTCTTGAAGACTGGCTCAGCCTGACATTCTATAGAATTGATTCGAGAGCGGGCCCAATAAAGCTCTGGTTCCACTGGGGCTCGAACCCAGGACCTTCTGCATGTAAAGCTGACACGATAACCACTACACTATGGAGACCACTACAGGACCTAGGATGTACAGGGAGACCGGGATTCTTGTAGAGTGGCTCAAGCTGACATTGTCAAGAATTCAGTTGACTGCCACCCATTAAAGTGATGGTTCCACTGGGTATCGAACCCAGGACCTTCTGCGTGTGAAGCAGACGTGATAACCACTACACTATGGAACCCTCGATAGTACATTCAATGTACGGGAAAACAAAATTGAGTTGAAAGCAGGCCCAATAGTAAGAGAGGAATTCTTTAAGTGTGGCTCAGCTTGACATTCTATAGAATTGATTTGAGAGCGGGCCCAATAAAGCACTGGTTCCACTGGGGCTCGAACCCAGGACCTTCTGCGTGTAAAGCAGACATGATAACCACTACACTATGGAACCCGCTGGATGTACAGGGAGACTGGAATTCTTGAAGAGTGTCTCAAGCTGACATCCTGCAGAATTCAGTTTACCGCCGCCCATTAAAGTGGTGGTTCCACTGGGAATCGAACCCAGGACCTTCTGCGTGTGAAGCAGACGTAATAACCACTACACTATGGAAACCTCTATAGTACGTTCAATGTACGGGAAAACAAAATTGAGTTGAAAGCGGGCCCAATAAAGCACTAGTTACACTTGGGCTCTAACCCAGGACCTTCTGCGTGTAAAGCAGACATGATAACCACTACACGATGGAACCCGCTTCAGGACCGAGGATGTACAGGGAGACTGGAATTCTTGAAGAGTGGCTCAAGCTGACATTGTCTAGAATTCAGTTGACTGCCACCCATTAAAGTGATGGTTCCACTGGGTATCGAACCCAGGACCTTCTGCGTGTGAAGCAGACGTGATAACCACTACACTATGGAACCTGCAATAGGACAGAGAATGTACAGGGAGACAGGAATTCTTGAAGAGTGGCTCAAGCTGACATCCTGTAGAATTCAGTTGACCGCCGCCCATTAAAGTCGTGGTTCCACTGAGTATCGAACCCAGGACCTTCTGCGTGTGAAGCAGACGTGATAACCACTACACTATGGAACCTGCTGTAGTACATTCAATGTACGGGAAAACAAAATTGAGTTGAAAGCGGGCCAAATAGTAAGACAGGAATTCTTGAAGACTGGCTCAGCCTGACGATCTATAGAATTGATTCGAGAGCGGGCCCAATAAAGCACTGGTTCCACTGGGGCTCGAACCCAGGACCTTCTGCGTGTAAAGCAGACATGATAACCACTACACTATGGAACCCGCTACAGGACCTAGAATGTACAGGGAGACTGGAATTCTTGAAGAGTGGCTCAAGCTGAAAATGTCTAGAATTCAGTTTACCGCCGCCCATTGAAGTGGTGGTTCCACTGGGTATCGAACCCAGGACCTTCTGCGTGTGAAGCAGACGTAATAACCACCCCACTATGGAACCCTCTATAGCAGGGGTCGGCAATTAGGTTTGGCCTCGGGCCAAATTTTTTTTGAGCCACTAGATGGCGGGCCCGAACATAATCAAAGGCTAATTTAAGTAATTGATTGTTTAAAAATGTGACACGTTCTAATGCTTTGACTTTTCTTTCGACTGTACACATCGCTAGTCAACTAACACAGCTTGTTTTGTGAACCTGCTAACAATGTAAAGTAGTGTTCTAGTTAACTAGGTAGCTGTCCAATCCATTATGTTGCAGTATTTTGGCTTGACTAGCGAGTTTGTGTTGTGATTCTCAACAACGTTGAAACGTAGTTTAACACTTTTCCATATTTTTGAATAATAAACGTGTGGACTGACGATGTAGCGTAGCCTAACTTATTCTAATAATTATGTAACATAGTTTCATTCTGATAATTATTCCCCCCTCCTCCCAGACAAGGTCACATTATTATTATTGGATTGGTTGTTTGCGTGCCGGGTGAAGTTAGCCAAACAGTTAACCTGCTAGCAAGAGAAACATAATGTCACTCTCCAAAGGTCTAAAGAGGAAAGTTGACGGTGGAAACAGGGCATTTAAAGAGGAATTACATTTACATTACATTTTTGGCATTTAGCAGACGCCTTATTCCAAAGCGACTTACAATCAATACATTTGAATACTAAGCAAGTGAATCAGCAGTCCACCATTCGTTGCAGGAAGAGTACTCTAGCTCGGGCCGGGGGCCACTGATATAAGGAAAAACCTTCTCCCTATTATCATGAATGGAATGGACAGCGAACTATACGTTCATCCTACCTGGTTTCATCAATGCAAAGCCGTTGTGAGAGACATTTTCCGTGCTCACAATGTTCCCTTTCTATACATGCGAGTCGTCCTTTTCGTCAATGAATGCGATAAAGACGCACGAGAGGAATCGATGGATGCATAAAAACCTTGAGAACTGCCTGTGGATTAAAGTGACGTCAATATCACCAGATATCAAGCAAATACTGACCGATGGGAGATGCTTTTTGTTTGCGCCGATTTTGTTTTCAATGTTTTTCAGAAAATTAAACAGAATTTGCGTTGTTACTGTTCATATGTGTGTTGCAGTCACATATACGTAAACATTACGTTTGAATGGCTTACTGAGCTCGTGTTATTTTGTTCAAACCACACACGGTATGTCGGCTATTTCAGCACCGTGACGCGTTGTCCACCTGCTTATGATTCACTCTGAGGGGTTCAGCGTCAGTGCGCTTCGGTGCACCTTGCTGCCTGATTGTCTGTCCCTGTGTCATTCACTCTCAACATGGATAAAAGTACAATAAGCATTATTCAGGTGGAGTTCGATTCTCTATTCGGACATTATAGGCGCTATATGTGGGACTGTCGGTCCGATATTATAATAAAAATAAAAAATAAAGTGGATTCTCAAAATAATCTGCTGGGCCAAATATTATTGGTGACGGGCCAGCAATGGCCCACGGGCCGCCTATTGCCGACCCCTGCTCTATAGTACATTCAATGTACGGGAAAACAAAATTGAGTTGAAAGCGGGCCAAATAGTAAGAAAGGAATTCTTTAAGAGTGGCTAAGCCTGACATTCTATAGAATTGATTTGAGAGCGGGCCCAATAAAGCACTGGTTCCACTTGGGCTCTAACCCAGGACCTTCTGCGTGTAAAGCAGACATGATAACCACTACACGATGGAACCCACTACAGGACCTAGGATGTACAGGGAGACCGGAATTCTTGAAGAGTGGCTCAAGCTGACATTGTCTAGAATTCAGTTGACTGCCACCCATTAAAGTGATGGTTCCACTGGGTATCGAATCCAGGAACTTCTGCGTGTGAAGCAGACGTGATGACCACTACACTATGGAACCCGGAATAGGATAGAGGATGTACAGGGAGACAGGAATTCTTGAAGAGTGGCTCAAGCTGACATTCTGCAGAATTCAGTTTACCGCCGCCCATTAAAGTGGTGGTTCCACTGGGTATCGAACCCAGGACCTTCTGCGTGTGAAGCAGACGTGATAACCACCACTCTTTGGAACCTGCTATAGTACATTCAATGTACGGGAAAACAAAATTGAGTTGAATGCGGCCCAATAGTAAGACAGGAATTCTTGAAGAGTGCCTCATTCTATAGAATTGTTTTGAGAGCGGGCGCAATAAAGGACTGGTTTCATTGGGGCTCGAACTCAGGACCTTCTGCGTGTAAAGCAGACATGATAAACACTACACTATGGAACCCACTACAGGAACTAGGATGTTCAGGGAGACTGGAATTCTTGAAGAGTGGCTCAAGCTGACATTGTCTAGAATTCAGTTGACTGCGACCCATTAAAGTGATGGTTCCACTGGGTATCGAACCCAGGACCTTCTGCGTGTGAAGCAGACGTGATAACCACTACACTATGGAACCTGCTGTAGTACATTCAATGTACGGGAAAACAAAATTTAGTTGAAAGCGGGCCATATAGTAAGACAGGAATTCTTGAAGACTGGCTCAGCCTGACATTCTATAGAATTGATTCGAGAGCGGGCCCAATAAAGCTCTGGTTCCACTGGGGCTCGAACCCAGGACCTTCTACATGTAAAGCAGACATGATAAACACTACACTATGGAACCCACTACAGGACCTAGGATGTACAGGGAGACCGGGATTCTTGAAGAGTGGCTCAAGCTGACATTGTCTAGAATTCAGTTGACTGCCATCCATTAAAGTGATAGTTCCACTGGGTATCGAACCCAGGACCTTCTGCGTGTGAAGCAGACGTGATAACCACCACACTATGGAACCCTCTATAGCACATTCAATGTACGGGAAAACAAAATTGAGTTGAAAGCGGGCCCAATAGTAAGAAAGGAATTCTTTAAGAGTGGCTCAGCCTGACATTCTATAGAATTGATTTGAGAGCGGGCCCAATAAAGCACTGGTTCCACTGGGGCTCGAACCCAGGACCTTCTGCGTGTAAAGCAGACATGATAAACACTACACGATGGAACCCACTACAGGACCTAGGATGTACAGGGAGACCGGAATTCTTGAAGAGTGGCTCAAGCTGACATTGTCTAGAATTCAGTTGACTGCCACCCATTAAAGTGATGGTTCCACTGGGTATCGAACCCAGGACCTTCTGTGTGTGAAGCAGACGTGATAACCACTACACTATGGAACCCTCTATAGTACATTCAATGTACGGGAAAACAAAATTGAGTTGAAAGCGGGCCCGATCTCTGCACTTTATATTTAGATTAATTATGACTCTTGCACTTTGATGTTGGTTTGCACTGTCTTGTCCTGTCTTGCACCTGTCCTTCTGTAAACCGTGCTCCATGGTACCAAACCAAATTCCTAACATGTTTACACGTCATGGCAATAAAAGTCTTCTGATTCTGATTCTGATTCTGAATAGTAAGACAGGAATTATTTTAGTGTGGCTCAGCATGATATTCTATAGAATTGATTTGAGAGCGGGCCCAATAAAGGACTGGTTTCACTGGGGCTCGAACCCAGGACCTTCTGCGTGTAAAGCAGACATGATAAACACTACACTATGGAACCCACAACAGGAACTAGGATGTACAGGGAGACTGGAATTCTTGAAGAGTGGCTCAAGCTGACATCCTGCAGAATTCAGTTTACCGCCGCCCATTAAAGTGGTGGTTCCACCGGGTATCGAACCCAGGACCTTCTGCGTGTGAAGCAGACGTAATAACCACCACACTATGGAACCCTCTATAGTACATTCAATGTACGGGAAAACAAAATTGAGTTGAAAGCGGGCCCAATAGTAAGAAAGGAATTCTTTAAGAGTGGCTCAGCCTGACATTCTATAGAATTGATTTGAGAGCGGGCCCAATAAAGCACTGGTTTCACTGGGGCTCGAACTCAGGACCTGCTGCGTGTAAAGCAGACATGATAACCACTACACTATGGAACCCACTACAGGACCTAGGATGTACAGGGAGACCGGAATTCTTGAAGAGTGGCTCAAGCTGACATTGTCTAGAATTCAGTTGACTGCCACCCATTAAAGTGACGGTTCCACTGGGTATCGAACTCAGGACCTTCTGCGTGCTAAGCAGACGTGATAACCACTACACTATGGAACACACAATAGGACAGATGATGGACAGGGAGACAGGAATTCTTGAAGAGTGGCTCAAGCTGACATTGTCTAGAATTCAGTTGACTGCAACCCATTAAAGTGACGGTTCAACTGGGTATCGAACCCAGGACCTTCTGCGCGCTAAGCAGACGTGATAACCACTACACTATGGAACACACAATAGGACAGAGGATGGACAGAGGATGGACAGGGAGACAGGAATTCTTGAAGAGTGGCTCAAGCTGACATCCTGTAGAATTCAGTTGACCGCCGCCCATTAAAGTGGTAGTTCCACTGTGGATCAAACACAGGACCTTCTGCGTGTGAAGCAGACGTGATAACCACTACACTATGGAACCTGCTGTAGTATATTCAATGTACGGGAAAACAACATTTTGTTGAAAGCGGGCCATATAGTAAGACAGGAATTCTTGAAGACTGGCTCAGCCTGACATTCTATAGAATTGATTCGAGAGCGGGCCCAATAAAGCTCTGGTTCCACTGGGGCTCGAACCCAGGACCTTCTGCGTGTAAAGCTGACACGATAACCACTACACTATGGAGACCACTACAGGACCTAGGATGTACAGGGAGACCGGGATTCTTGAAGAGTGGCTCAAGCTGACATTGTCAAGAATTCAGTTGACTGCCACCCATTAAAGTGATGGTTCCACTGGGTATCGAACCCAGGACCTTCTGCGTGTGAAGCAGACGTGATAACCACTACACTATGGAACCCTCTATAGTACATTCAATGTACAGGAAAACAAAATTGAGTTGAAAGCTGGCCCAATAGTAAGACAGGAATTCTTTAAGTGTGGCTCAGCTTGACATTCTATAGAATTGTTTTGAGAGCGGGCCCAATAAAGCACTGGTTCCACTGGGGCTCGAACCCAGGACCTTCTGCGTGTAAAGCAGACATGATTACCACTACACTATGGAAGCCGCTGGATGTACAGGGAGACTGGAATTCTTGACGAGTGTCTTAAGCTGACATCCTGCAGAATTCAGTTTACCGCCGCCCATTAAAGTGGTGGTTCCACTGGGAATCGAACACAGGACCTTCTGCGTGTGAAGCAGACGTAATAACCACCACACTATGGAACCCTCTATTGTACATTCAATGTACGGGAAAACAAAATTGAGTTGAAAGCGGGCCCAATAGTAAGAAAGGAATTCTTTAAGAGTGGCTCAGCCTGACATTCTATAGAATTGATTTGAGAGCGGGCCCAATAAAGCACTGGTTCCACTGGGGCTCGAACCCAGGACCTTCTGCGTGTAAAGCAGACATGATAAACACTACACGATGGAACCCACTACAGGACCTAGGATGTACAGGGAGACCGGAATTCTTGAAGAGTGGCTAAAGCTGACATTGTCTAGAATTCAGTTGACTGCCACCCATTAAAGTGATGGTTCCACTGGGTATCGAACCCAGGACCTGCTGTGTGTGAAGCAGACGTGATAACCACTACACTATGGAACCCTCTATAGTACATTCAATGTACGGGAAAACAAAATTGAGTTGAAAGCGGGCCCGATCTCTGCACTTTATATTTAGATTAATTATGACTCTTGCACTTTGATGTTGGTTTGCACTGTCTTGTCCTGTCTTGCACCTGTCCTTCTGTAAACCGTGCTCCATGGTACCAAACCAAATTCCTAACATGTTTACACGTCATGGCAATAAAAGTCTTCTGATTCTGATTCTGATTCTGAATAGTAAGACAGGAATTATTTTAGTGTGGCTCAGCATGATATTCTATAGAATTGATTTGAGAGCGGGCCCAATAAAGGACAGGTTTCACTGGGGCTCGAACCCAGGACCTTCTGCGTGTAAAGCAGACATGATAAACACTACACTATGGAACCCACAACAGGAACTAGGATGTACAGGGAGACTGGAATTCTTGAAGAGTGGCTCAAGCTGACATCCTGCAGAATTCAGTTTACCGCCGCCCATTAAAGTGGTGGTTCCACCGGGTATCGAACCCAGGACCTTCTGCGTGTGAAGCAGACGTAATAACCACCACACTATGGAACCCTCTATAGTACATTCAATGTACGGGAAAACAAAATTGAGTTGAAAGCGGGCCCAATAGTAAGAAAGGAATTCTTTAAGAGTGGCTCAGCCTGACATTCTATAGAATTGATTTGAGAGCGGGCCCAATAAAGCACTGGTTTCACTGGGGCTCGAACTCAGGACCTGCTGCGTGTAAAGCAGACATGATAACCACTACACTATGGAACCCACTACAGGACCTAGGATGTACAGGGAGACCGGAATTCTTGAAGAGTGGCTCAAGCTGACATTGTCTAGAATTCAGTTGACTGCCACCCATTAAAGTGACGGTTCCACTGGGTATCGAACTCAGGACCTTCTGCGTGCTAAGCAGACGTGATAACCACTACACTATGGAACACACAATAGGACAGATGATGGACAGGGAGACAGGAATTCTTGAAGAGTGGCTCAAGCTGACATTGTCTAGAATTCAGTTGACTGCAACCCATTAAAGTGACGGTTCAACTGGGTATCGAACCCAGGACCTTCTGCGCGCTAAGCAGACGTGATAACCACTACACTATGGAACACACAATAGGACAGAGGATGGACAGAGGATGGACAGGGAGACAGGAATTCTTGAAGAGTGGCTCAAGCTGACATCCTGTAGAATTCAGTTGACCGCCGCCCATTAAAGTGGTAGTTCCACTGTGGATCAAACACAGGACCTTCTGCGTGTGAAGCAGACGTGATAACCACTACACTATGGAACCTGCTGTAGTACATTCAATGTACGGGAAAACAACATTTTGTTGAAAGCGGGCCATATAGTAAGACAGGAATTCTTGAAGACTGGCTCAGCCTGACATTCTATAGAATTGATTCGAGAGCGGGCCCAATAAAGCTCTGGTTCCACTGGGGCTCGAACCCAGGACCTTCTGCGTGTAAAGCTGACACGATAACCACTACACTATGGAGACCACTACAGGACCTAGGATGTACAGGGAGACCGGGATTCTTGAAGAGTGGCTCAAGCTGACATTGTCAAGAATTCAGTTGACTGCCACCCATTAAAGTGATGGTTCCACTGGGTATCGAACCCAGGACCTTCTGCGTGTGAAGCAGACGTGATAACCACTACACTATGGAACCCTCTATAGTACATTCAATGTACAGGAAAACAAAATTGAGTTGAAAGCTGGCCCAATAGTAAGACAGGAATTCTTTAAGTGTGGCTCAGCTTGACATTCTATAGAATTGTTTTGAGAGCGGGCCCAATAAAGCACTGGTTCCACTGGGGCTCGAACCCAGGACCTTCTGCGTGTAAAGCAGACATGATTACCACTACACTATGGAAGCCGCTGGATGTACAGGGAGACTGGAATTCTTGACGAGTGTCTTAAGCTGACATCCTGCAGAATTCAGTTTACCGCCGCCCATTAAAGTGGTGGTTCCACTGGGAATCGAACACAGGACCTTCTGCGTGTGAAGCAGACGTAATAACCACCACACTATGGAACCCTCTATTGTACATTCAATGTACGGGAAAACAAAATTGAGTTGAAAGCGGGCCAAATAGTAAGAAAGGAATTCTTTAAGAGTGGCTCAGCCTGACATTCTATAGAATTGATTTGAGAGTGGGCCCAATAAAGCACTAGTTCCACTTGGGCTCTAACCCAGGACCTTCTGCGTGTAAAGCAGACATGATAACCACTACACGATGGAACCCGCTACAGGACCGAGGATGTCCAGGGAGACTGGAATTCTTGAAGAGTGGCTCAAGCTGACATTGTCGAGAATTCAGTTGACTGCAACCCATTAAAGTGATGGTTCCACTGGGTATCGAACCCAGGACCTTCTGCGTGTTAAGCAGACGTGATAACCACTACACTATGGAACCTGCAATAGGACAGAGAATGTACAGGGAGACAGGAATTCTTGAAGAGTGGCTCAAGCTGACATCCTGTAGAATTCAGTTGACCGCCGCCCATTAAAGTGGTGGTTCCACTGAGTATCGAACCCAGGACCTTCTGCGTGTGAAGCAGACGTGATAACCACTACACTATGGAACCTGCTGTAGTACATTCAATGTACGGGAAAACAAAATTTAGTTGAAAGCGGGCCATATAGTAAGACAGGAATTCTTGAAGACTGGCTCAGCCTGACATTCTATAGAATTGATTCGAGAGCAGGCCCAATAACGCTCTGGTTCCACTGGGGCTCGAACCTAGGACCTTCTGCGTGTAAAGCTGACACGATAACCACTACACTATGGAGCCCACTACAGGACCTAGGATGTACAGGGAGACCGGGATTCTTGAAGAGTGGCTCAAGCTGACATTGTCAAGAATTCAGTTGACTGCCACCCATTAAAGTGATGGTTCCACTGGGTATCGAACCCAGGACCTTCTGCGTGTGAAGCAGACGTGATAACCACTACACTATGGAACCCTCTATAGTACATTCAATGTACAGGAAAACAAAATTGAGTTGAAAGCTGGCCCAATAGTAAGACAGGAATTCTTTAAGTGTGGCTCAGCTTGACATTCTATAGAATTGTTTTGAGAGCGGGCCCAATAAAGCACTGGTTCCACTGGGGCTCGAACCCAGGACCTTCTGCGTGTAAAGCAGACATGATTACCACTACACTATGGAAGCCGCTGGATGTACAGGGAGACTGGAATTCTTGACGAGTGTCTTAAGCTGACATCCTGCAGAATTCAGTTTACCGCCGCCCATTAAAGTGGTGGTTCCACTGGGAATCGAACACAGGACCTTCTGCGTGTGAAGCAGACGTAATAACCACCACACTATGGAACCCTCTATTGTACATTCAATGTACGGGAAAACAAAATTGAGTTGAAAGCGGGCCAAATAGTAAGAAAGGAATTCTTTAAGAGTGGCTCAGCCTGACATTCTATAGAATTGATTTGAGAGTGGGCCCAATAAAGCACTAGTTCCACTTGGGCTCTAACCCAGGACTTTCTGCGTGTAAAGCAGACATGATAACCACTACACGATGGAACCCGCTACAGGACCGAGGATGTCCAGGGAGACTGGAATTCTTGAAGAGTGGCTCAAGCTGACATTGTCGAGAATTCAGTTGACTGCAACCCATTAAAGTGATGGTTCCACTGGGTATCGAACCCAGGACCTTCTGCGTGTTAAGCAGACGTGATAACCACTACACTATGGAACCTGCAATAGGACAGAGAATGTACAGGGAGACAGGAATTCTTGAAGAGTGGCTCAAGCTGACATCCTGTAGAATTCAGTTGACCGCCGCCCATTAAAGTGGTGGTTCCACTGAGTATCGAACCCAGGACCTTCTGCGTGTGAAGCAGACGTGATAACCACTACACTATGGAACCTGCTGTAGTACATTCAATGTACGGGAAAACAAAATTTAGTTGAAAGCGGGCCATATAGTAAGACAGGAATTCTTGAAGACTGGCTCAGCCTGACATTCTATAGAATTGATTCGAGAGCAGGCCCAATAACGCTCTGGTTCCACTGGGGCTCGAACCTAGGACCTTCTGCGTGTAAAGCTGACACGATAACCACTACACTATGGAGCCCACTACAGGACCTAGGATGTACAGGGAGACCGGGATTCTTGAAGAGTGGCTCAAGCTGACATTGTCGAGAATTCAGTTGACTGCCACCCATTAAAGTGATGGTTCCACTGGGTATCGAACCCAGGACCTTCTGCGTGTTAAGCAGACGTGATGACCACTACAATATGGAACCCGGAATAGGACAGAGGACGTACAGGGAGACAGGAATTCTTGAAGAGTGTCTCAAGCTGACATCCTGCAGAATTCAGTTTACCGCCGCCCATTAAAGTGGTGGTTCCACTGGGGCTCTAACCCAGGACCTTCTGCGTGTAAAGCAGACATGATAACCACTACACGATGGAACCCGCTACAGGACCTAGGATGTCCAGGGAGACTGGAATTCTTGAAGAGTGGGTCAAGCTGACATTGTCGAGAATTCAGTTGACTGCAACCCATTAAAGTGATGGTTCCACTGGGTATCGAACCCAGGACCTTCTGCGTGTTAAGCAGACGTGATAACCACTACACTATGGAACCCGCAATAGGACAGAGAATGTACAGGGAGACAGGAATTCTTGAAGAGTGGCTCAAGCTGACATCCTGCAGAATTCAGTTGACCGCCGCCCATTAAAGTGGTGGTTCCACTGGGTATCGAACCCAGGACCTTCTGGGTGTGAAGCAGACGTGATAACCACCACTCTTTGGAACCTGCTCTAGTACATTCAATGTACGGGAAAACAAAATTGAGTTGAATGCGGCCCAATAGTAAGACAGGAATTCTTGAAGAGTGCCTCATTCTATAGAATTGTTTTGAGAGCGGGCGCAATAAAGCACTGGTTCCACTGGGGCTCGAACCCAGGACCTTCTGCTTGTAAAGCAGACATGATAACCACTACACTATGGAGCACACTACAGGACCTAGGATGTACAGGGAGACCGGGATTCTTGAAGAGTGGCTCAAGCTGACATTGTCTAGAATTCAGTTGACTGCCATCCATTAAAGTGGTGGTTCCACTGGGTATCGAACCCAGGACCTTCTGCGTGTGAAGCAGACGTGATGACCACTACACTATGGAACCCGCAATAGGTCAGAGGATGTCCAGGGAGACAGGAATTCTTGAAGAGTGGCTCAAGCTGACATCCTGTAGAATTCAGTTGACCGCCACCCATTAAAGTGGTGGTTCCACTGGGTATCAAACCCAGGACCTTCTGCGTGTGAAGCAGACGTGATAACCACTACACTATGGAACCTGCTGTAGTACATTCAATGTACGGGAAAACAAAATTGAGTTGAAAGCGGGCCCAATAGTAAGACAGGAATTCTTTAAGAGTGGCTCAGCCTGACATTCAATAGAATTGATTTGAGAGCGGGCCCAATAAAGCACTAGTTCCACTTGGGCTCTAACCCAGGACCTTCTGCGTGTAAAGCAGACATGATAACCACTACACGATGGAACCCGCTACAGGACCTAGGATGTCCAGGGAGACTGGAATTCTTGAAGAGTGGCTCAAGCTGACATTGTCGAGAATTCAGTTGACTGCAACCCATTAAAGTGATGGTTCCACTGGGTATCGAACCCAGGACCTTCTGCGTGTTAAGCAGACGTGATAACCACTACAGTATGGAACCTGCAATAGGACAGAGGATGGACAGGGAGACAGGAATTCTTGAAGAGTGGCTCAAGCTGACATCCTGTAGAATTCAGTTGACCGCCGCCCATTAAAGTGGTGGTTCCACTGAGTATCGAACCCAGGACCTTCTGCGTGTGAAGCAGACGTGATAACCACCACTCTTTGGAACCTGCTATAGTACATTCAATGTACGGGAAAACAAAATTGAGTTGAATGCGGCCCAATAGTAAGACAGGAATTCTTGAAGAGTGCCTCATTCTATAGAATTGTTTTGAGAGCGGGCGCAATAAAGCACTGGTTCCACTGGGGCTCGAACCCAGGACCTTCTGCATGTAAAGCAGACACGATAACCACTATACTATGGAGCACACTACAGGACCTAGGATGTACAGGGAGACCGGGATTCTTGAAGAGTGGCTCAAGCTGACATTGTCTAGAATTCAGTTGACTGCCACCCATTAAAGTGATGGTTCCACTGGGTATCGAACCCAGGACCTTCAACACGTGAAGCAGACGTGATAACCACTACACTATGGAACCCTCTATAGTACATTCAATGTACGGGAAAACAAAATTGAGTTGAAAGCGGGCCCAATAGTAAGAAAGGAATTCTTTAAGAGTGGCTCAGCCTGACATTCTTTAGAATTTATTTGAGAGCGGGCCCAATAACGCACTAGTTCCACTGGGTATCGAACCCAGGACCTTCTGCGTGTAAAGCAGACATGATGACCAGAAGACGGAAAAAAACGTCAGATCAGATATACAAACGGGTTATTTTGATATTTTGATATTTTGGGAATATACTGTATATGGTTACTTTCTTGCATGAAAACATATTAAAACTTCATAAAATGACATGTTATCACTTGTAAAGCCAAAATTACAGCTTTTAGCCAATGGAGGTTTAAAATGGAGGATTTAAATTCCCCGCTCCTGGCCGGTGCGAAATGCATTCTGGGAGGCAGTATGCATACTGCAGTGTAAACGGTCGGCTGGTTTTCGCATACTTATTATGAATTTAGTAGGCAGTATGCAGTATATACTCATTGAGTATGCTAGTATGCAGTATGCTAGTATACCATTTCGAACACAGCCATGGTCCCTTACGTACGCACCCTAACTGCGGGACGTCGTCATTAAAATTCCATTCGCCGCTCTCGAACATTGAGAGAGAACTTTTAGGCAATTTAGGGCATGTACAATTCTCATTTTGATTCCATCAACGACAGCATGTACGAGCATACAAGGACAGTCTTTTCTCTTACAACTTACAAACTTCAGCTCAAATATGGACAACAGTTGCATATCAGGTGAGGAATATAATAATAATAATATAATAATAATATAATGGCTTTACATGCAGGTTTTGTCGCCACCTGTTGGCCAACTGGTATAAAGTGTTGAATCTGGTTATATCCTGGTGTGTTGTTTGTCTGGAGGGCTCAGGACTATGAAAGAGTTAGACAGGATCCATCAGTGACTGCAGACAAACAGGAAGAGGAACTTACAACATGTATTCTTCAGGAAGGTCATGGGGGGGTCAGGAGGGATAGGCTCTGTACTGTTTCTAGAAACATCTTCAGGTTGAGTTAGAACATTTAACTGATTGATCTACAACACATTCAACATGAACTACTGTTAAACTGTAATGTCCAAAGAGCGTCAGAAAAAACAGCGCCAATCTAGAGGCAATTTATTATCAAACCAGGTCAGGGGTCAGATGGGGTCAGAGGGGGTCAGGACGGGTCAGGAGGGGTCAGGAGGGGTCAGTAGGGGTCAGTAGGGGTCAGGACAGATCAGGGTGAGGGTGAGGAGCCGGTCTCTCTGCAGGATGTCTAGCTGGTCTTGTCTCTCTGGGCTGTCTCTGGGCCAAAGCCCTTCAGGTAGTAGAGCCAGGCCACACCCCCGGACCCCCCCTGGTTGACGCCCTCGGCGTGGGGGGAGGAGATGGTCAGCCTGGCGCAGACGGGGCCGTGGCCCTCGAACATGACCAGGATGTTGTGGGTCTTGCGGGGCCGTATGGTGTCCACGCCCTTGAATGAATGAATGAATTTATTTATTTATTTGACACGTTTTTTTAAATGGGGTATACAGTTATCGGCTCCAAGGGAGCCTAAAAAGCATACACGTATAAAAGAGAGAAAAAATCCCTGTCAAGGATAACACAAGAAAGCCAGAGGCTTATTTCCATTGTGGTCCTTTGATGTTAGGTATGTCTTGTCTGTCTGTCTGTCTGTCTGTCTGTCTGTCTGTCTGTCTGCCTTCCTGTCTGTCTGTCTGTCTGCTTGTCTGTCTGCCCCTGTCTGTCTGTCTGCCTGCCTGTGTGTGTGTGTGTGTGTGTGTGTGCGTGTGTGTGTGTGTGTGTGTGTTCACCTTGACGGTGAAGGCCGGGTGGTCCACCAGGAAGGAGAAGGCGGTGGTCTGGGGGAAGACGTTCCTGAAGGGGATGGAGACGCTGGAGCCGCTACGGATGGTGAAGGGTCCCTGGGGCCGGGGGAGCGAGCAGTGGCCCAGCAGGGGGAACACGTACTCGCCCCCCTGCCCCGAGGAGAGGGTGAGCAGCCCCCGCACCTCGCCCAGCCTGCACGGCTCGAACTGTACCTCCACGCTAGCCTCCGCCCCCGCCGACGAACCCGCAGACACCACCAGGCTCTTCTCCACCATGAAGTCTTGGCAGTCCGTCTGACGCACGCACACGCACACACACACACACACACACACACACACACACACACACACACACACACACATTTAGATACATGTACACACTTAGACACCTGTACACACACGCGCACGCACACACACTAAAGACATACAGCTGTACACACACACACACACACACTTAGATACTTGTGTGCACACACACACTTACATACTGTACCCACATACTGACTTAAGACACCTGTATACACGCACGCACGCACGCACGCACGCACACACACACACACACACACAAACACACACACAAACACACACTATACACACAGACACACACATACTGACTTAAGACACCTGTATACACGCACGCACGCACGCACGCACGCACACACGCACACACACGCACACACACACACACACACACACACACACATACACACACACACACGCACACACACACACACACACAAACACACAGACACACACATACTGACTTAAGACACCTGGATACACACACGCACACACACACACAGAGCCCTGAGGGTACCTTGCAGGTGTACTCAGTCTTGAGGTGTGAGTAGTTGGTGAAGCGTGCGGTGGTGATCTGGCTGCTGCCCAGGGGCACGGCCATGAGGAGGGCTCTCTCTGGGGGGGGGGGGGGGGGGGGGCAGCGCCCGCAGCAACAGCTCGTACTCGAACAGACCCAGGTCCCCGTTCTGCAGCACCAGGCGGGCGCTGGACTCCCCCACGCGCAGGGGCTGGTACTCAAACCCCAGGGTGCCCTGGGAACACACACACACACACACACACACACACACACAGGATTTAATATGATACTGTCTGTTCTCAATAACATACCTGGATAGATGATCAAAATAAAACAGTAAATAGTGAATACCTACAGACAGGCAGGCAGGCAGGCAGACAGGCAAGCAGGCAGACAGACAGACAGACAGGCAGACGGGCAGGCAGACAGACGGACAAACAGACAGACAGACAGGCAGGCAGGCAGGCAGGCAGGCAGGCAGGCAGGCAGGCAGGCAGGCAGGCAGGCAGGCAGACAGACAGACACCTAGGCAGGGACAGACAACTGTGGAGGGACACTGATGTCAGCGCAGCGACACGTTGAAGAACAGACCAATGGGGAGAGGGTTCTCCAGGCTGACGCTAGCTGAGGTGGTCTGACGCACGGGCGTCACCATCTTTATGGTCCCCAGCACGCCCGGGGGCGTGGCCTTCACATTCACATAGTAGAACAGGAACTCCCCAGTCACCTCGTTACCAAACGTCACCTGAGGAGCCACACACACACACACACACTAGTTAACCCCCCCAAAAAAATACGGTCGCAGTGCTCCTTAGAGTCAGGGTTATTAGAGGTCACAGTTAGAGGTCAGGGTTCGGGTCAGGGTTAGGGGTCAGGGTCAGGGTTGTGTGTGTGTCTGACCTTGGCGTTGTACTGGCCCTCCTTGTAAGCGAAGAAGGACAAATTGTAGTAGCTCGTGGCCAGAGCAGGGACCTCCACGTAGTCCACACCCTTCAGACTAACTGTGCTGTCTGGCTTCTCTGGCCTGAGCATCTCCACCACCGCCCGGAACCTACACACACACACACACACACACACACACGCACGCACACACACACACACACACACACTATGGTGTTATTTCTAAGGCTGTATGGGTTCTTGTTTAGCTAGCCTGTTGTGGACAACTACAAATCGTAGAAGAGCAGTAGTAATAGTAGTAATATAGCAGTAATAATACGGTCAGGGATAGGGTCAGGATCGGGGTTAGGTTAGGAGACTATTGCCTTAACACATACATGCATTGTGGATGCACAGGCACAGGTCAAAGTCATTTAAAATCTTGTTGTTGGACATGAGGAGGGGGGACATGAGGAGGGGAGGATGAGGAGGGGGGATCATGAGGAGGGGGGGATGAGGAGGATGAGGAGGGGGGACATGAGGAGGGGGACATGAGGAGGGGGGGACATGAGGAGGGGGGGACATGAGGAGGGGGGGATGAGGAGGATGAGGAGGGGGGACATGAGGAGGGGAGGGCATGGGGGGGGTGGGGTGGGGGGGGGGGAAATGAGGAGGGGGGACATGAGGAGGAGGGGGACATGAGGAGGGGGGGATGAGGAGGATGAGGAGGGGGGACATGAGGAGGGGGACATGAGGAGGGGGGGGACATGAGGAGGGGGGGATGAGGAGGATGAGGAGGGGGGACATGAGGAGGGGAGGGCATGGGGGGGGTGGGGTGGGGGGGGGGGGAAAATGAGGAGGGGGGACATGAGGAGGGGGGGGACATGAGGAGGGCGGGATGAGGAGGTGCCATATGTTTCACTTCAGGGTGGGGCCACAATCACCACCGGTATAATGGAGCGGTCACTGCTCTCCTTTATGTACTGACCATGATTCTCAAACGTCTGTCGAACTGTTTTTATTTCCCTTAGGAATCTTTTAGAGTAGCAACAGGGCTCCAAGGCTGTGAACAGCATCTGTGTAGCCTGCTCTACATCCTCCGGTCAGGGTTAGGGTCAGGGTCTGGGTCTGGGTCTAGGGGTCAGGGTCTGGGTCAGGGAAATATTTTTGGAAAAGTTTGTAGTGAGTTTTGAGTTTTACGCATAATTAGAATATATAGTTTAAAGTTTATTTGTGTTATCGTGTAATCCCCCAGCAGCTTGCTGTTGCCTAAACCAATTTAAATTAATATGGACGGACAAATGGTAACGAAAACTGGAACGACAGACGACACTGAGAAAGCAATGACGGGGGAAAAGGTGACAGGCGAAAGACAGGTGGAGAAGGACCGTGGAGAAGGTTTGATAATTGGGAAATCATCCAGCCAATCAACCAGCCAATCATCAGAGGCCACACCAGCCAATCATCAGAACACCAGCCAATCATCAGAGGCCACAAGATTCAAAAGACACTGAGGGATAACCAGCAGCAGCTGTGTCACACAGTTCCCACCTTTTTGTATAATGCCATGCTGGTGGTTTAATTTGTTAGTTATTCCTTTGTTAATTGATATTGTAGAGACCTTTGTTTAGTGATTTTGTAGAGACCTTGTGTAGTGTTTATTTTTGTACTCTAATAGTCACATTGTACTTTACAGATTTTACATAGTGACTTTTTGTTTGTTGTTTCAAAACCATCCTAGGGATGTGTTCCTTGTTGCTTTTGTTTGTGAGGCATTTGTTTGTTGTTTCAAATTCTGTTTTTATAATTACCATAAGACGTCAAAACTGTCACGGCCAAATAAATATCTTAAATTTTACTCATACCAACTGTAATTTGTTACTTCTTCACCCTAGAGAACAAGAACGTAACAAGTGGACCGGAGCAGGAGCCAATGCAGGGAGAGGAGAAAACGGAGGAAAGGAGATGGAGACGGAGGTGCAATATTGCAAGAAGTTGAAGGTGGAAATGATAGGAGAGGACAAAATTATTATTAATTAATTATTACTCCCTGTATATACAAAGGACGAGGAGATCCTAAGACGTCTACACCTCACTATCTATTCCTGTGGTCTCTCACCTTTCTTGTTCTTTCCCTCTCTTTCTCCTCAGCCATCCACCCGTCAATCCACCACCAGTTACCTAGAGGGGCTGTTTGAGTAAGAGTGTGGACGCCAGTACTATTTGAAGGAGAACACAGTTCTGTGAAAACATCTTGATAACTCCTTATCAGTTGAAGGGTTAAATGATGCAGGGTGTTTCCCCCAGACAGAGCAGTATCCAAAACCATCGAAAGGATCATGTTTACCTTTGTCTGGGGGAGCCAGATGGAAAAACTAAAACGCACCACCCTGTACAAAACAGTGGAGAATGGGGGGAAAGGGGTCCCAGACATCCTAAACATCATTAGGGCACAGGGACTCTCCAACCTCATCAACAACATCAACAACAAAGATAGGAAAGCCAGGTTCTTTGAAATATTCTATGCCACACCCATCCTCCGGACACTCAGGGTGACCGCATTAATAAATCACACTGTGCCCTACAGCTGGGACCCCCCTCCAGTCTACAAGATATGGAGGGACTTTGCCTTCAGGACAGGATTGTCC
Source organism: Nansenia antarctica (assembly GCF_963989245.1). Taxonomy (NCBI): domain Eukaryota; kingdom Metazoa; phylum Chordata; class Actinopteri; order Argentiniformes; family Microstomatidae; genus Nansenia; species Nansenia antarctica. The sequence continues at coordinate 47,256,926 of NC_137678.1, forward strand.
GCGGCTGGGCTGGCCTCACGGAAATACAAAGACATTATGACCTTCATAAGGTCGAAGGAAACCATGACTCACCCCAAGGCCAGCACAGCCGTGGACTCCAAACAGGTATGGAAAAACATTAATCATAAATGTACTAACAATAAACAAAAAGACAATGCCTGGATGGCTGCTCGTGGTTGTCTCCCCACTAGGGAATTCTTGCATAGGCGGCACATCGCAAAGACTGAGAAATGCCCCCACGGATGCACGGACACAGAACACATTAACCACCTATTCTGTGAGTGCTCCGTGGCCAGGCGGGTCTGGGCCCTGTTTGTTCCCTCTGTCTCCCTAAACAGCCTGCTGACCCTGCCCCGCTTGACGGCCGAGAACATCCTATATGGTCCTCCCGGGGGGTGCACAACCCCCCAACTACAACAACAGTGGAGGATCATCAGCGCCGTCAAGCAGGTACTCTGGGAGACGAGGAACATCAGGGTCTATCAGAAACAGAGCGTCGACCTGACAACCCTGAGGAGGAGAATCACCCTCTTCCTCAGGGACCATGCTATTATTGACTTTAAAAATAACCCGGATCAAGCAAGAGCGGTGTGGGGGGTGGAGAGATGGAAGGACGTCATCCTCTAAACCACCCCCCATGCCGCGCCGCATCGCCCAACCCCCCCCCCATCCCGGGCCTACCTCACTACACCACCAGTTTCTGCACCATCACCTTCACCACCGTTCCAGCACAAGCCCTGGTCAGCAGTATCACCATCACAAGGACCAGGAGAGGAGCAGCGCACAACACCAACAGGGAAGTTTACTGCACCTTCCAACACTTTCACATGTACACAACACTGACCCACTCCCTACCCTCACCAGAACACCACCACACACAACTCACAGCCGAGCCAGCCGTCTCTGCCAGCACCACCAGCAGCAGGATGACCAACATCACTGGGTCACAGGGAAGTACTGATCACCCGCCTGGCACCAAAATGCACACCACACAAACCAGGCACACCTCCCTTCTCTCACTCCTGTATCTTTTCAGGCACACGTCATATCCAGCTCTGACACCCACCCAGGCTTCCAGACCCAGGAGCAGAGACCGGCTGGCACCACTACGTCACCCCAGCACCAACTCCAGGTTCCAACTCAGCGACCCCAAACCCCCAGTTCCGGGCCCCCCCCCCCCCCAACTCCAGGCCCCCAGCTACAGGCCCAGTCCCCTACCCGCCAACCCCCAACCCCCAGCCCGGAACAAGCTGAGAAGAGCCAGGGAGCTTTTTTCCTGGATAAGCTGTGTACAGGTTTTTCGTCCCTGCTTGCCTGCCGTGCGCCGAGCTCTCTGGGCCTCTCCTTGGGGGCCTCCAGTCGGCCTGCGTGCTCGATCTGCTCCGCCGCTAGGGCGCCTGGTCCGGCTAGCCTCGTGAAGGGCTACGGGAGTCTGAGCCTGGTGGGCTGGGCCGGATGCGCCGGTGGTGGGGCGGGTCGGGTGAGTCGGGTGTGTGGGGTCCCTCGGGGGAGGGAGGTGGGGGAGCCACGGCTTTGCACTGGTGGGCAAACTGGATAGTAGTCGCTCTACAACTAGAGGGCTGCAGGGAATTTTTTTCCCGGATGCACAGCGAACAGGTTTTTTACCCCTGCCTCCTACCGACACTGCAACCTGGACACTGGACACTGGACACTGAACACTGAACACTGAACATTGAACACTACACTGAACAATACACTGAACACTGAGCACTTTAGTTAGTTTAATGTTGGTTGTTGTTGAATCTTAAATGTCTGATTGTTTGTCTGTTTATTTATTGAATGTATACATGGTGTTGTGTTTTTATAAAAACCAATAAAAAACACCTTAAATGATGCACTTGACTTTTTGTTGTTTTTGTGTTTTTAATGTTAAATCAAATACAGGTGCCTTAATATTATTAAGTTAATGCAGTGTATCAGCATTGCTTATTTGGGAATGATTTAACACACGTGGTGCATGCTGCATGAATGGGGCAAGCTCAAGGTCGAAGATGGACTGCTGTACCGCAGGACCATGGGAAGACGTCAGCTAGCCCTGCCCACCAGCTACAAGTCTATGGCGCTCAAGCACCTGCACGATGAAATGGGCCATGTTGGGACTGAAAGAGTCATCACCCTGGCCAGGGAACGCTTCTACTGGCCTTACATGAAGCGCGACATAGAGGCCTACGTAACCAAACAGTGCCCATGCATAATGCAGAAGAAGCCTGCGACACATGTGAGAGCCCCGATGGGCAGCATAACTACCAACGCACCACTCGAGCTGGTCTCAATTGACTACATGCACCTTGAAACCAGCAAAGGAGGCTACGAGTATATTCTCGTTGTAGTCGACCACTTCACGAGGTATGCCCAGGCCTATGCAACACGCAACAAATCTGGGAAAACGGCAGCAGAGAAGATATTCGATGATTACATCCCAAGATTCGGCTACCCCTCAAAACTGCATCACGACCAGGGCAGGGAGTTTGAGAACGATCTCTTCCGTACATTACAGCAGCTGAGTGGAGTGGGGCATTCGAGAACAACTCCATATCACCCCCAGGGCAACCCTGCAGAACGCTTTAACCGTACAATTTTGCAGATGTTGAGGACCCTAGGAGACAAGGAGAAAGAAAAATGGAAAGAGCACCTACCCCAGATTATACATGCATACAATTGTACCCGTCATGAGGCGACAGGGCACTCCCCCTTCTTCCTGCTATTCGGCCGCCACCCACGCCTGCCAATAGATCTGCTGTTCGGCCTGGGGACAGAAGATGAGCCAAAGACGCCACGGGGATACGCCGAGAAGTGGGCTGGAAGGATGACCGAGACATACCGTATCGCAGGGGAAAACAGTAAACAGTCGAGTGCAAGAAATACTACGACAAGCATTTGAAAGGGGTCGTGCTACAGCCAGGGGATCGAGTACTCGTAAGGAACCTGAGTCAAAGAGGAGGTCCCGGGAAATTGAGATCCTACTGGGAAAAGACGATTCATGTCATGAAGGAACAAGTGGCTGACAGCCCTGTGTACAAAGTCGTCTCTGAAAGAGATGGATCCAAGGTCCGTGTCCGACATCGTAACCTGTTGCATCTGGTCAACGACCTACCTACAGACTTACCTCCACTGCCAGTAACAACAGCAGCGCCGCAGGAGAAGAGGAGAACTAGGCAAACCAGAGCAACAGGACAGATGAGACCAGAACAAAGGAGTAATACCGAGTCGGATGATGGAGATGGATACTACTGGCTCAGGGTACCTGCAACTGGAGTTGGAAATGGAACGAACACCATACCTACCTATAATCCTGTGCAGAGCTCTGGTCCTGCTGAATCCACAAGAGCCGCCCAGAGAGAACCTGTAAGAGGGAGAGAACCCGTAAGAGGGAGATAACCTGTAAGAGAGAGAGAACCTGTAAGAGAGATGGAACCCGTGAGAGAGATGACACCTGTAAGGGGAAGAAGAGCGGCGTTAATGGAAGAAGGACAGAGAATGGAAACAAGAGCAGTCCGAGACCCCAGACCAAGCAGAGAACAGTCCTATACTGAGCCTGAAAGTGACAGTGAAGATACTGGGCCTGTTGTAGAAGGTGCAGAGACAATACTTACCCAGACAAGTCCAACTGAGAGTGCTAGAGCAGCTGAAGGGCCAAGAGTAGAGGAGGACCATAGCGGTCATGACATGTATTCAGCCAGAAGATCTACTCGTAATAGACAGCCGACAGCACACTTTACCTGTGACAGATTAGGCCAGCCATCAGTACAGACACCAGCTACAGCCAACAGTATAGAGGTTTCTGAGATGCCACATATGCCACTTTGGGGCATGCAGCCATACCACTTCTTACCTTACTCTGTCCCACCACTATATGGCATTCCACCACCACACGTGACATACCCTTATGGCTTACCCACACCTTTTCACATGCCAGGGTATACATACTGATAAGGGTAACGAAAGGGAGTTTTTGAAATATTTGATTTGAATGAGCCAGGAGAAATGGCAGGAGCCACATTTATTTTGTTGGGGAGTGTGTGACACTCACAATTGTGTTGTCACAATTTTGTATATATGGTATTGTATTAATTTGGTAATTATTTGTTGCAATGTTCACCTCCCGCCAATAGAGGGCGTTTATCTTTTCCGAGCTATCGGTACAATAAGACTGTTGCAGCGGGCTCGTGTCCTCAGATTAGACAGCCTGCTAAACAAGCAAAATTATGTCTCCTGTTTTATTTCGTCTTTCTACATAAAACAGATCCCTATACGTTGCTGGCCCCGCCCCTTACCAATTAAAAATTAAGTATATCGTCACCTGTGATCGGCAAGCATGGCCCCTAAGGATTATGTGGCAGAGAAAGGTAGGTGTTGTTTTCCCGGCGTTACTCATACAGACAGTGTGTGGTTGAGTTGCTGCTACTGTTCAATGAACAGAACATGCAAAGCGACAGGCACTGCTGGGGATGAAGAGCTATGTAATGTTATACGCCTAACTAATAACTAGCTATCCTTCTTGACTTTTGATTTCAACAATGGTGCCACGTTTGCCCACTTTTCACCAGGGTAACTAATTCTGTTGGCCAATGCATGGTAGCTAAAAAACCAACCCCGTTTCATGAAGCACACACCGGACTGTCAAAGTTATAAAAACCAGTGTCTAGAACTTTTAAGTCTACTTGCGTTTAGCTAGAAACTTTGCTAGGAGTCTCCGACTAGAAGGTTTAAACCCTAGCAGCATTCTTTGCTTGTCAGGCTTCAAAACTACCCTGATGGAATAACTCGGAAGAAGTCCGGGCCAGTCTCCGTGTCAAACCTAGTCGAATATGGAAGTGATTTCACAAATTCATTGAACTGCACTTTGACAAATCGTGTGCCTTCACATATATTAGTACCTGGCCACATTCTTCTTTTGATGGGCGACACCGCCTTCACTCCCCAGTCCCACAGGCCGGCCCTGCTGTTATGATTAGTTACAGAACCAAATGGTACCTTGATTGAGTTGGTTAATTGATTTTTGTTGATACTTTGAATAGATTTTGGTTGTTACTTTGAGTTTTGAACTTTAAAGATTGTACATAGTGACTGAGTTATTTTGATTGAGCCCAAACCATCCTAGGGATGTGTTCTTTGTTTTTTATTTATTTATTATGAAGCATTTGTTTGTTGTTTCCAAAGTTTATTGTTTTTTTTTGTTATTATGAGGCATTTGTTGGTTGGTTCTGATTCTACTTTTCATTATTGCCAAAGAACTATGATTGTCATGGCACAAATAAATATCTTTATTTTACCCTTAACATCGGTACTTTGTTACTTCTTTTCACCCTAGAGACAAGAATGTAACAAGGCATGCTACCTGGTCTTTGATGTTTTGTTTGCTAGTTCATGTCAGTCCCTCAGTTTGTGTTGTCTTTCATGTCACACTGTGTTGTTACTGTCATGTTGTATATTTGTCTTTTGTAAATAGTACAGACGATGATTTCGAGAAATTGATTATTATGTCAAATGTATTTTTGATAATAAAAGACCAAAAAGAAAAGACGCCGGATCTCGGAAGCTAAGCAGGGTCGGGCCGGGTTAGTACTTGGATGGGAGACCGCCTGGGAATACCCGGTGCCGTAAGCTTTTCTCAACCTCCACCAGTAGAGTGTGCACTATGCCACCCTTTTAACAACTGGAACAAGATCATGCTTTTTACACTGCGTTACAAACTATGAAGGCAGCTTCATGTAGGCCATAGCACTTGCTTCCAATCAACTTGGAATCATTGGCAGAGGGTAGTCAACTATAGTCTCTCATTCACTAGGACCCACCCACATACACTCTCTCACACACTGTGCACACACACACAAACGAAATGCTATAATGAAGGCTACAATGTAGGCTAATGAGGCTACATTACGACTAAAAATGCACAATAAAAAATTTGGTAATTCCGCTCTCAATGGAGAATGAATCGGGCAAAACAGGAACGAACTCGGTTGAGAATGTAATGAACTTGCTGTGCCACATATCCACTCGCCGCTGAGTGCTTATGCATTCGCTTCACACAAGAGGAGCAACTTAAATATTATTGTATATTTTAGTTTGTAAACGTTAAGACGAACACATCGCAATGCTAACCTCAGAATGGCACTAGTAGGTGATAACATCTACAACAGCAATTAAATACGTAATAGTTTACAGTAATACATTTATTATTTATGTATTAGGACATTCGTGGCTGATTTCTCTAGGTTAGATTCCTGGTAACCGACAGAGCCCTTTGCGGACTGGTTTGTTACAATGCGATAGCGTATTGTGATGTTCTGGTATGGTGGTGTGGTACAAGCACTAATTTTAAGTAAATTAAATAATCTGTATTGAACGGAAGCGAACGCATAAGCATGGAGAGGAGTGAGTTTATGCAGGGAGTGAGTATTTGGCACAACAGGCTTACATCACTTCCACAACGCAGCTTTCCCAGACACATTGGAAACTATGAAAAGCTCCTTTGCTAGCTGAGGTTTTAGCTTCTCCATCTTGAAGACACTCCCTTTGTTTTTTTTGTCAGATTCAAGACCCTTTGGGACGAGTGTCAAACAGGGGAGGGCCTCACCCTTTGCAGGTGATGGTGTGCTGCACCTCAAACTCCAGGGGGGGCCACTTGCTGGGGGGGGGGGGGGTCCTCCCAGGACATGGCTGGCTCGCTCCTCCAGCTCTTGTTCACCTTCTCCACGTCCTCCTTCAGCTGGTCCAGGCACTGGCTCAGGAACTCATGGGCATCCTGGGGCGGGACAGACAGGGTTCTGTTTTTGGCCAACAGGTGGACAAAGTGCCTACACAGACACAGAGACAGAGTCAATACTTTGTTGAGAGAGCAGGTACAAATGCAGATCATAAACGCACAAAACAGGAGCATATCGTTCATAAAGTCCTTACATATCGTTTATAAAGTCCATACATATCATTTATAAAGTCCATGCATATCATTCATAAAGGCCTTACATGTTCCTGTATTTTCAGCTCCTGGAACTTGACGAACTTTGACCCTCGGGTCTGCAGGTAGAGCCTGCCTCCGGACCGGTTGGTGACACACTCTTGACTGGGACACATGATGATGGGCATGAAGGTTGGGGATTGGATCTGATAATAAAAAAAATAAATAAAAGTGTGCAGTTAGTACAAGGAATAAGTGAAGCAGGAGAAACTAAAAACACCGTCTTACACTAGATGCCAAGTCTACAGACATATCTACACACAGACCCATCTAGTAGTTTAATGCCGTGCCTAAGTGGCTTACTAGGTTTCTGTGATCAGGGTTCCCACACCTTCTGAAACATCAGATTCAAGCACCTTTCAAGGACTTTCAAGACTCAATTCCCTCAAATTCAAGGGCCCAACACAGCATCGTTTGAGACAGATCTAGTTGAGAATTTATATAATAGGAACTATCCCCTCAGAAACAATTAAAAAGAGAGGCTTGAATGTGTGAACACTAGATGGTCTCTTGCCTTCTCTAACACAGCAGAGCAAAACAATATATTGTGAAATATGTGTAAAGTTAAGCAATACAGAGAGGAGCTAAGTAATTTTTTATTATTATTATTATTTTTTTAGAGAGAGAGAGAGAGAGAGAGAGAGAGAGAGAGAGAGAGAGACGGGAATTCAAGCACTTTCAATGACCCATGTCTATTTTCAAAAACATTTAAGACCTTTTTTTTCTTTTCTCAAATTCACAAACTTTCAAGGATTTCAAGGACCCATGGGAACGCTGTGTGATGCATCGACCATAACAACCCCCGGAGGCCAGTCTCTCTTACCGGCTGGTACGTCTCAGCACCACACTGGTCACAGGTGTACGTGGCCACGGTCATCATGGGTTTGACCTCCGTGGCTCTGGTCACGATCCCCCTCACCATCCCCAGCTGGCCGATGTTCTCGGCCCTGACGTCACGGACCACTTTAGGCTTGGAGGTGCTGGGCGGCTTAAAGTACAGCTCACTGTGGGGGGGGGGGGGGACATAACTGGTGTGAGATGGGAGAACCACTAAGATTCTTGCCTTGTGATTTAGACATTTTCGAAATATTCTTATTTTTTGGGGGGGTGATCAATTTGTATTAGTCACCTTTTCTAACACAAATACAAGAAAACGAAAACACACAAAAAACACACAGTCATTTACATACACTCAGACCCCCTCCCTCCCCTCCCCACAGTACCCATCCCTCTATAATCACAACAAAGTCAATTCAACCAACTTCAAAAAAATCATCAACCATGTCTTGGACCAGATGATAACCATATAACAAATCAAATGTCATCGGGGTATACTTAAGTTCTAAATTAGCAACACACAACATCACTAAGTCATTGAGAAACCTTGTCATTCCCCTGCCGTATACACGGTTACAGAAAACGAAGACCATACTATATTGTTTTCCACTTTAGCACCATCCATGCATACGGGAAATAACATAATATTAATAACTAAATATATTTTGTCTACGATACAGGTTTCAATTAGTCAGTCAGTCAGTCAGTCAGTCAGTCAGTCAGTCAGTCAGTCAAAGGCAAGGAGAATATGTGGACATGAACCTACAATCTCCGCATGAGCTCAGATGGGTATTGGTTGCGGGGGTGCCGGGTGTCTGCGGGGTCGCGCCCCCTCTGCTCCATCATCAGCCGGTGCTCGATGTACACGTCCAGGGAGTCCTTAGCCACCACCTGGGTAGAGGAGACATGGGCGTGAAGCACAGAAGTAAGGACATATTCTGACAGGTGTACTCGTACTCAAATGGCCATAAATCATCAATAACCTGACATGGCAACCGATATAATATCAAGGGACTCGTGTGTTGAAGAGGCAGTCCGTCTCATCGCATGAAACAGCGCGCGCGCGGGGGGTGTCAGAGAATAAAACGTCTCAAATTGAACCCCCAGTCTCTACCCCATATGCACTTGTGTAGGAAGGTGCAACGGTATCTGGAAGGTGTAAACAAGTTCCGGATTGCCCCCCCCAATATTCAACTCTCTCAGGCGTACCAAGTGCATTGTGGGTAAGAGGGTACTGTACCTCTCTCTCGCGGTACTCTGGCAGGAGCTCGTGGATGGCGTCGGCGAACAGGCCGATGTAGCGCTTGGTGTTCTCACAGATGCTCTCCACCAGCTCTGGATCCTCTTCTGCCACGTCGTCCAGGTCAACCTGCACAGCCACCTGCTCTCTGTGGGCCAGAGACACCTACACACACGCACACACACACACACACACACACGCACACACACACGCGCACACACACACACACACACACACACACACACACACACACACACGTACTTCAGTCACTGGGGCTCTGTACTAACAATCCTAGTTAAAACATTACAATGAGCCACCCTGAACATCCAAAATGCTGGTGAATGTGTGCAATAAACATCTAATAATGTGATTATGTGTATGCTAAACAATGGACACAGTCTATGTAATCAATTATTATTACTATTACCCATACCTGGACAAAATCTAGAAACATTCTCCATCATGTGTGAATGGACTCTAGAGAGTTGTTAATTATTTAGGATTCAGTACACATCTGCCCTGGGGGGCAGAAAGGTGTGGAATATATAACAGTCCTCTACTCACAAGCTGAGCTCCATATTTGAACACTTTCTTCCCAGAGTCATTCTCGCTGTAAAACTCTTGCAGAAACTTCTTGCATTTCTCTGAGGGAGAGAAGACAGTAGCGTTTAGGAAAATAATTAATACAAATAAATACATAAATAAACAACAACAATAACCCTTCCCTTTTCTAGCACTGATTTATGTACAGATGATTCACTGACTTCAGACAAATGTCCTTGTTCTGAGTCTCTTTGGATAAAAGCGTCTGCTAAATGTAGGATAAATGTTGTTATGGACAGGGCAGAGGATCTGGGTGTGAACCGTGGAACCTCCGCTTGCGTTCGTAAATTCGCTCTGGAACCTGATCAGCACTCATGGAACGCCTCTTGTCCAATCAAACGACTCGGTCCCTTTATGACGTTGAACCCAGTGTGCGCCCCGGCGCTCTCAGAGCGGATTTACGAACGCAGCCTCCATTGTGGCCATACGGGCCATGCATGCCTTTTTCATATAAACTGTTATCCTACACACACACACACAGAAAATCATCTTGTCCTGTACTTGTCCAAATATGACATCTCAATTCAAGGCCGGTTGGTGGTTCGCACATGCAGAAGTGAGACCAGGGGGCTATTCCACGACGCTCGATAAAGTTCTAAGCCTTGATAAAGTTCTAAGCCTCGATAATGTTAGCTTGCGTTCGGTTCCATCAATGTGGCTCAAATAATTCGCTGCTCGGTTGAGCTCCTTCTGAGTCAGATATAAACACTGGCTATAGTAATACGTGCGTCAAAAAAGGCTCACAGGCGGAAACTAAACCCCGAACGACAGTTCCTCATGTGTCTTTTAGGAAATATTAGTTCCCACTTCACACGAGATAGATAGATTAGATAGTTTGACTGTGTGATAGATAGATAATTTGATAATTTGAAAGTGTGATCGATCGATAGATAGTTTGATTGTGTGATAGATAACTAGATATTTTGAAAGTGTGATAGATAGACAGATCGATGGATACATAAATTAAAAAGTGTAAAAAATAAAATAAAATGAATAGGTATGTCTATCAACTTGCATTGCTGTTATCACAGCGGTCTGGTTGGCGCAGTGGTTAAAGCAGCCAGTTGGAGTTCCGAAGGTTGCGAGTTCGAGACTTGACTACGTTTTCTTTTTTTTTTACATTTAACCAAAGATTTCATGCAAAGGCTTCAAACACCATTGTAATCGTGTCAGTTCTTGTAAATTAGCCTGCACCATAATTTTATAGCCTACATACTTTTTTAGATGAGATTTTAGATTAGATTCAGACAACGAAATGCAGTAAAAAGTGTGTCCGAAGAGGGATTCGAACCACGTCTAAAAATGATGAATAAATCCTGTGGCAGCGGTCGATACCACTAGGCCATTGCAGCGATATGACGGTTTGTAGCCTGCTGCTGATATCACCACAGTAGTAATATTCATTTATTAAAATATGAACATATAACAATAACTGGGGCTAGTATGACCTACGCATTTAATCGGTCAGCAATTTCTTGCCAAACCATTTCCCTCGCCTTGTTAATTGCGGCAGTATTGCATTTTACATCTTATTTTTCCGTCTTCATAAAGATCAATAATTCGGAATGCTGCTTGACATTACTGGGGCTGGATGATGATGAGAGGCACGGGGAGGATGAGAGAGGTGCATTTGAGGGGGCTCGGGGTCATGTTTTGGGGCTGATGAGGTACAGCGGTGACCCCTGCAGGCTGGGAGGTGTATTGAGGGAAGGTGAGGATGAGCACAGCACTGGGGGTGCTTTGGGGCTGGGTAGAGCTCATTTGTTGAGGTAAGGGTTGGATGATTATGTGAGGCTGGCTAAGGTCTGGGGGCAGGACTGACATCTGGGGTGTACTCAAGGTATTGCTTTTACTTTGGGTCTGCGCTGACTTTGCGAGGAGAGGAGTGAAGTGGACGTTGAGACTGTACGGTGTCACAGTCCAAACGATGTCCACCTGTTGGGAATGCATAGCGTCCCACACTGGGAGGCTGGTGTTGGTTTGTGAGGGGATCTCTAGCAGCAGTTAGGGAGGGGGTCACGAAGCGGACCTGGGGATAGTTTGGGAGGGCCTCTGTGGCCTCTGTGGCTTGTTCCTTCTTTCTCTTCTTTGCCTTCCTTGAAAGTTCACTCATCTTCAATATCCTAGAATAAAATGACACGTTGGCAAAGTTACCATACCCTCCAGTTAAACATTATAATACCTGTTTACACAAAAACAACCGGATTCAAATATCCCTACATTTCGATGGAAATGTTGCATGCATTGCAATCTAAACGTGGACGTAATTATACCCAAAACACTGTAGGCTAGGCTAGGCCTATAATCTTATCGTATTGCTGTTCATATACAGTAGCCTATAGTTACAGTAAATACGTTGTTTGTAGTTACAATAGTCATATGTCTAATTGAATTGCACTAATGAATATTTTACATACCTTTCTGTGTGTTCTTTCGTCGTGTCTGTCCTGTCTCGCTCACTATTTTACGCGCAGTGACATGAACTCGAATTTCAACCGTAGCTGTCCAGGGGTAGGATAGGCTACACCACGCTAAGTATTTCAATTCAAATAAATATGATGCAATTTTTAATTCAATAATTAATCCCAGACAAACTTCATTGGCGGGACAGGTTGTGATCAAACCCCGAATTTCTGTCGCTGGATATACGATCTAGTAGTCTGACATGGTTCAGCCCAAGCTTTTAAAGTAGGCTAGGTTGCAAGCAGTAGGCTACACCAGTAGAAAAGATTCGGGGCTTGTGCTGCAACCTTTTCAGCTTTTAAAATTTCGGATGAATAATTAAGAGTAAAAGGCACCATTAATTCAATCATTTCCAAGTTTATTCAATTCGTCAAAACAATTCCTATTTCAACTTCAGACCTTCAGAAGATTCTCTATTGGTGTGAGTTGAATAGCAGATAAGGCCTGAATGTTAGTCATCAGTTTCTCTTGACTTCACATTCATATCACAAACAGCTATACAAAACTAAATCAAGACAGGAGAAGGAGAATATATGATATACTATAGGCTATTTCCAATGGCATATTTACATATGTTTACATATTTAAGCATTTTTGATTGAGTGTTTTTCGCAAAGTCAATCAAACATGAAAACAAAAGATAATCACAGTATCACAATACATAAAAAAGCCAACATCTCAAACAGGGCAGGAAAAACAGCACAGGGAAGGATTTACAAACAACTAAAGTTCACAGACAGACAGGCAGAGACTGTAGCATTGATTTTATAGCAGAGATGACATTTACACAAAGTAGTATATTTCTCAGCTGAACTCTCCAGCTCTCACAGTGATCTCTAGTGGTTCAATCTTCAAAGGACTCTGCTTACAGCCGACCCAGAAATAGGGGAAAACCCTCTCAGAAAAGGTATGTTTGAAAGTGTAGATGTGTGTGTTGTCAGATGGATCATAGAAAGACACCCTGCCCCTATCCCAGTCCAACTGCACTCTGATTCTCTGAGGCCTCTTCTTCAGATTAAGCCTTGTCAGGGGGGACGTTCCTGCAAAGTACATTTTATGGTAAAAGTACACAGACAGGTAACCGTTCTTCAGGACAGAGGAGACTTTCTCTTTCCTCCGGACGGACTCTTTGGCTATGCCGAGGACCCACGCTGTGTTCTCTCCGACCTCCACGTCCCAGACGTGCTTTCCTTTTTTTTTGTGATCAAATATTTCTTTATTTTCTTTTAAAACAAACAAACATAATGACAAAACAAGACAACAAGGCCACATCCTGCAATCAACGCCCCCAACAGCCCATACAACCACGCCACAACACACAAGTTACAATATAGCTTCTAGGTATTAGGGAGTCGGGACATACATTACAAGTCGGGACCCACAACGTAAAAGAAAGTAAAACAAATAACCCCCACCCACCCACCCCAGGGACCAGAGGACAAGTCAGTTACAGTTGTGATGACCTACACTCAACTCAAAAGATTTTTCAGATCAACAGCTGTGGATATCCACAAATTAATATTTGCCTCTTTAGCACCATGCATACGGGCTGTAGAGAGTTCCAAATAAACAACATCCAAAAAACTTAAAACCCATTGTTTGAATGAAAGTGAATGTGGAGGCTTCCAACGTGTGGCAACCATTTTTTTTGCTGCCGTCAGACCAGCAAACAGAATGCGTTTTTTAGTTTGAGGGAGGAGTAACAGGGAAAGATCATTGAGGATCAATACAGAAGGAGAAGGGGGTATAGTCACAGAGAGCAGAGCAGAAAGTTTAGAAGCGACCATTACCCAAAACTCTGTAACCTCTGGACACTCCCAAATCATGTGAATAAATGTGCCCACAACCCCCAGAGGACACAGAGTACAATTGGGGTCATTTATGATTTTCATAATACACATCTTCCGAGGAGTCATATAAGTCCTATGAATAAAATTATAATGAATTTGTTGGTGATCAGGATTCCTTGATGTTTGTAGGACATCTGACCACACTTTATCCCAATCAAATTCTAGGTCTAGGTCCGGAATGTCCACCTTCCATACCGATCCAACTGCCAATGGGAGGTATGTTTTCTGCAAGAAGTACCCATATAATGTGGAAACTATGCCCCTCGTACTACCCACCCTGTCCAGAACAACAAGTACCGGGTGCCTGTGAAGTGGCTCCTTCCATGGGACCCCATAGGTTTTCATGGCGGCCCTTAGTTGTAAATAAAAGAAAAAGGAGGAGCGTGGTAAATTAAACTGAATTCGTAGCTCTTCAAAAGAGTGAAGACCTTTATCCCCAATAACATCGCCCAATGAATGAATACCCCCGTCAGCCCATTGTTGGCATCTAATCGGACGCCCCCCAATTAAGAGTGCATCATTATTAAATATTGGTGAGCAGGGGTTCCATCCAGAGGGCAGTTTACATGTTTTTGTCATTGCTCGCCAGACACTGATTAATTGGGAAATAATTAGGCCAAACCGTCGCCTACACTGAGCAGGTGGAGTGTTGGAAAACAGCACCTCCTTCAGGGTGAGAGGGAATGTCAATCCCTCTTCCAAAGCACGCCAAGAAACCTCAGCCATGGGATTAAACCAAGTTACCAGAGGACGCAGTGTGAAAGCCCAATAGTATAGTTTAAAATTAGGTAGAGAAAGGCCTCCATCCTGTCTCTCACGCTGTAATGTGGTCAATTTAATTCTGGGTCGTTTACCTCTCCAGATGAATTTAGTGACTGCAGATTGCAATTTGTTCCAATAAAGAGCGGGGGGAGGAAGAGGCAGCATAGAACTTACAAAATTAATTCGGGGGAGCACATTCATTTTAACTATGGAAACCCTAGCCCTCAGGGAATTCGGCAGTGCCACCCATCTGTCCAAATCCTGTGTTATATTGGAAAGGAAATTCTTAAAATTGGTATTAGCTGTAGTCAGCAGTGAGGGATAGATGTCAATGCCTAAATATTTAAATGTGGTAACTATCGGAATCTGGGAGGGCACAACTGCACTCCTCATGGCCTCATTTAGCGGCAAGAGAGCAGACTTGGTCCAATTTATTCTGTATCCAGAAATGGCGCTAAAAGCATCAAAGATGGACAGAATATGGGGAATGGATTGAGGAGCATCATCTAGAAGTACATCGTCTGCATATAGGGATATGTGATGCTGAGTGCCACCGATAGAAATTGGTGTGACTGTGGTCGACTGGCGGACCCTCTGAGCCAGGGGCTCCAGGGAAAGCGCAAATAGTAATGGGCTGAGCGGACATCCCTGTCTGGAGCCTTTAGCAATCGCAAACGGTGACGAAAAGTTCCTCCCAGTCATTACCATTGCAGAAGGATTAGAATAAATCGTCTTGATCATATTTAAAAACATCGTACCGAAACCCAATTTTTCCAGGACCGTCCATAAATAGGACCACTCTAAACGGTCGAATGCTTTCATAGCGTCCAGCGACAGCACCGCAGTAGGAGAATTAAATGAGGTAGCACCATCTATGATGTGTAAGAGTCTCCTTATTGTCTGAAGCCAATCTGGTCCTGATGAAGCCTGTCTGGTCGCAGTGAACCAATTTGAGCATGTAAGTCTGTAACCGGCGTGCAAGAACCTTGGCATAAATTTTAATTTCGGAGTTTGAAAGGGAGAGCGGCCTATAGCTCCCACAGTCCAAGGGGTCTTTGTTTTTTTTCAGCAGCAGGGAGATCAACGCTATATTAACATCTCTAGCAAAGGAGCCCTTCTCAATAGAGAACAAAATCATTTCATGCAAAAGTGGGCCTAAAATGTCCCAGAAGAGAAGGTAAAACTCAGGTGGTATGCCGTCAATGCCAGGAGACTTGCCCCTCTGCATATCTTGAGCTGCCCCTCTGAGTTCTTCCAGGGAGATAGGCCGGTCGAGAAATGCAGATTCATCTGCTGCGAGACTAGGCAATTGCAGGTCATTCAGAAATGAGTCACAAGCAATTTTATCATGAACAATCTCAGAGCTGTAGAGGTCAGCATAAAACGACCTAAAGGATGAATTAACATGCAATGGATCCGTGCAAATAACACCATTACTTGTCTTAACAGCAGAAATATCCGCAAACCGCTCATTAACCCTAAGCTTCAAGGCCAATAAATGACTGGGTCTTGCACTGTTAAAATAGTAATTTTGTCTGACCCGGTGAATAAGGAATTCTGATCGTTGTTTGAGTAAAGAGTTTATTTCTTTTTTAACCAAATTGCGCTGTAATGCGGTGTTGTCGCTGTACTTAAGCTGAAGTGAATTATCCAGGCGAGCATATTCAGATTCAAGTTGATTTAATTTCTCTGCTCTGGCCTTATTGCGAGTTGAGGAAAACAGGATTGTGTTGGACCTTATGAAACCTTTGACGGCATTCCAAAGCACTCTCGGGTCATCAACCGAACCCTTATTTATGTTTACAAATTCTTCCAGTTGTGGTTTAAATTGCAAAACAAACGATTCACTACGTAAAAGGGTATTATTGAAACGCCATCTAAGGGCCCTATTAGTCCCAACTCTAAGTGAGGCTGAGCAGACCACTGCTTTGTGATCAGAAGGAGCAAATGGTACATGGACCACGTCAGCTATTTCAGAAAAAAGGTTTTTGGAGGCAAAAATAAAATCAATTCTTGAAAATGATTTGTGTCTCGCTGAATAACATGAAAAATCCTTAACCGAGGGATTAATCAAGCGCCATGAGTCAACAACGCACAGAGCATTGGCCCACGCACGGAGAGCATGTGAGGCTTGTTTCTGATCGCTGGCTTCGGACGCCGTGGTTCTGTCAATTTTATAATCCCATACTGCATTAAAGTCCGCTCCCACAATAAATTTGAAATCTGGAAATTCCAACATTTTATTGGTCAGCAAATCATAAAAAAGTTTATCATAATTGTTAGGTGCATAGGGCAGGGTTTCCGTTAGAAAAATTTGCCGTCGGACATCGTGTCCGGGAAGAATTCGATTTACCGGACAAACGTGATATATTCCGGTCATCATATTAAAATATAATAAAATTTTTTTTTTTCAAAATCATATATTTTTTTGCTCCAAATCTAATATAGCTGTTTGTCGCGGTGATTACTGTTGTGTAGCGGCCTATATGTGCCATTTAATGTCTATTTCTCATCCGATACGATTAGATGCGTGCTATATAATATATAATAATATAACATGATTTGACGCATGCGCGCTATGCCATGCGTCAAATCCAGCGCTGAACGGGTCCAGCGCTGAACGGGCGCCTCACTGGGAACTGAACAGACAGCATCGATCAATGAACGGACTCCACATTACGTTAACTGAAGTTTGTTAAATTGTTTGGGATTAATGTGAGTTTTCTATTTTCTCTTTACAGTTTTACCCTTTTTTTTAAAAAAATCAATAAAACAACGTCATTTCTATAAGTCTCGCTGGTTGGGAAGGCATTTCGTTTAGCTCGGGAGTATGACAATGGGAAGAACATAACTGTTTATTGAGAAACAATTGATAGGCAGTCTGGGATACGTATATAAAGAAATACCACAATGTCTAGATGTATAACATTTTATTGAACAGTAACAGTGCAAGCATGTAGGCTACGGGGAACAGGGATTTTGGTCAGTAGGTCCTTTGTACAGAGGGCGTTTCTCTCCGACAACGCGTTCCCAGGTACCATGGAAGTCATAGGTAGTCCAGCACACTGACAGAGAGACAGACAGACAGACAGACAGACAGACAGACAGATAGACAGACAGACAGACAGACAGACAGACAGACAGTCAGCTTACTTCTACCCTTTTGAGTGGAATTACTCCTTTAATTAGCTGTTAGCCATCTCAAAGCCCCCTGAGCTGCTCGTCAACACTGAGAATAGACCACATTATAGAAACCAAAACACCGTTTTTTAAATCCACAGGGAATAACCGAGAGTGTAAGGAAAGGCACACCCAGCGCTGTCAGTGGTGGGGAGACTTGAAGTGGCTTTGCTTGATTTCCATCACAGATTCAAGGATTGAAACACTGATGAAAATAGGGAGTAATAGTGATGGGATTATCTTAGATTATTTTAGATTAGATTAGATTAGATTAGGTGAGATTCAACTTTATTGTCATTGCAGAGTACCAGACAACAAAATGCAGTTTAGCATCTAACCAGAAGTGCAAATAGTGATATAAAAACAAACACTTAACTTTCGGGGAAACTGCTAAAATAAAATAAATTAAATAAATTAAAAAAGAAAGCGACTATTAGCACCGCCGAATGACAACAAACGTATGAGTAATGAGTAAAACAATGTCACTTTTATAGTATGTTGTTTAACTTGCCGTTCGGTCGCCATGGCTCTGGTGTGTGTAGCAGCTTCAGCTAGCTGGCTGGAAACTTCTAGGGGTGCGTTCGTAAACACGCTCTGAGAGCGCCGGAGCGCACGCTGGCTTCGATGTCACAGAGCGACCGAGTCGTTCGATTGGACGAGAGGCGTTCCGCGAGTGCTGATCGGATTTCCAGAGCGTGTTTACGAACGCACCCAGCCAGTTTTAGCGAATTGTATTCAAAGGGAATTATTTTCACCGGACAATAGTCCGACGACTTTTCAATTTGTCGGACTTCACCAAATTTTACCGGACAAAGACCGGTAATTGCCGGTTAACGGAAACCCAGGCATAGGCAGAGGTCAGCACAATTTTTTCCCCCTCTAGTTGAATTTTAGTCAAGGCTATTCTACCCTCCGGATCGGCCCAATCTCCCAGGATGTCATATTTCAAAGTACGGCGACAGACGACCGCCACGCCCTTAGATCTAGTGTTGGCAGCCGATGAAGCAATCACATGATAATGTCTGTTAGCCAGACGATGGGTGTCTTTAGATAGAAGGTGTGACTCCTGTACTAGAGCTATATCAACTGCTTTTCTTCTGAGGAAATCCAAAAATGTTGTACGTTTATTTGGCGAATTGAGCCCCCTGACATTCAGGCTCACAATCGTGAGTTTAGTCATAACACGTTGCTATGTTTTGTAAACGAGTGTTATTATCTGAACGAGTAACCCCTGGTCCCTGTGAAAAATAAAACCCAACTAAAACCCCAAAACAAACAACAGATAGAGAAATGAGGGGAAGAACTATCCACCCCTGCATCTCAGCTCTCGATAGTCGCACGCGACTCCCCAACTACTCTGGCAACTATCCGACAAACAAGAAAAAAACAACAAAAAACACGACACCTCCGTGTACAGCGGTTCTGTCCTCCCTGTACACCCTCTAGGCATCTTCAGCCCCGCTACAAGTACATAGTTCTATTCTCACTTTAATGACAGCCCAAGCATAGTGAGCAAATGAAACAAAACAAGCATATATCATACATTCCATCGTCTATGCATTAAACGAAAGCGTAGCATATCTTTTTAAACAAGGACCAATTTCATAGAAACAATTCATCTTACATTGATCTTACATTGTTCGCCGTGTGCATAGTCCCGTACAGCTAAGGGTTAAACGTTGTGGGGGGGAAAAAGGACAGGTGTCTAGAACACACACACACACAAATAAGAAATAAAAATACGTTTAAAAAAAGAGCATGGAGGTAGTGTTCTAGACGTCGCTTTCCTCTTCAAACGAAGCCGGCATAAATCGTTATTATTCGCCGTGTTGAAATAGGCTAAGAGTTAGGCGTTTGAAAAAAGTCAGATGTTTACAACAAAAAATAATGGAAATATACTTCCAGCCATAACTTTCCTCTTCAAACAAAGTCAAAGGAGATCAGTCTTGATCAGGCCTACACACACACAGGGAAAGAAGAGGGAGAAAAAAGAGTCTTACTGTGCGTTGATCATCGTTGTTCTGCTACTCCATTGCTTAGTGTCTCCAAAAAATCCTCTACCTCTGTCGGTGTTTCAAAAATATATGAACGGTCGTTGTGGGTTATCCTCAGGCGCGCCGGGTGTTGTGAATCCCTCATCGGCTCCGCCCCCTCCTGCCTCGTTGGCGCTCGTTGAGCCTCATCAGGCTCAAGTGGAGACAGCTGGGTCCAGCTATCAACTCAGGAGGAGGCAGCCCTATAAGAAGCCCCAGAAACCTTCCTCCGACGCTTGATTATTTTGACCCATGTGGTTAGTTGTTTGGCTCTCCCTGTTGTCTATTCTCGTTCAAGTAGTTTCACTTCAGAGTTTTGTTTGTTTGTTATTTTGCTAACCTTAGTTGTTTTCTTTGTTGATCCTCGCTCCCCAAAGGAACCTGCCTCCCCCTGCCTAGACCCCCTGCCTGCCTATCGACTACGTCTCCTGCCTATGTCCCTGCCTGCCTAACGACCACCCCTCCTGCCTATGCCCCTGCCTGCCTGCCGCCTACTCCTCCTGCCTAACCCCCTGCCTGCCTGCCGCCTACTCCTCCTGCCTAACCCCCCCGTCTGCCTGCCTGCCGACTATTCCCCCTCTCTGCTCTGGACTGGTTAGTACACGTACATATTTCAACACTTCACTCATCTACATATCTACACCACACTAGTTTTGCACGCTAGACACTCACACCCAGACACATAGAGTACAGTCCCACTCACACCTCATTTACATTATCCAGTTCTCTGGCATCCACACATTCCCCCCACTTAGGCCCCGTTAGAGTAGGTTTATTCTTTTGTCCATCATTTTAATAAATCCTTTTATTGTTGGTTTGCCTCTTGTGTCCGTCTGTTCTGGGGTTCTGCCACACTTGACTCTTTTGCTAGTGCTACCAGAACAGAATAATCAAGCCATAATGAGTCAAGGCAGCACCTCGGGGCAGACGCCCGCAGTTAAGCCCAACCCAGTGTCCCATTCAGTTGACGAGCTTGTTTCCGCCCACGCGGCCGAGCTCGCGTCCCTCCAGGCGGAGTTGAGTAAGGCTTTCCCCTCCGTTCAGGGTAACATCGCTGAGCTCCAGAAGTCGTCCACCTCCGCCTCAGCTGCTCTCGCCTCCCTTGCTGTCCAGATGGGCACTCTTGCCTCTGCGGTGGCTTCCATCCAGCTGAGGCTGAACACGCTCCCTGGAGGAGCTGCAGTCCCTGCTCCCCCTGCTGATTCACCGGGGGTTCCAGCCCCCCCAGGGCGAGCTCCCGCCCAACCCGAGCCCAACCTGGTTACCCCTCGACCCTTTGGAGGGAACTTTGATCTGGGCAGAGGGTTCCTGACCCAGTGTGAACTTTTTTTTGCTTTCCAACCGTCCAAGTATGGGTCAGAAGAGGCTAAAGTAGCCTTCGTTATGTCCCTCCTGGTGGACAAGGCTCTAGACTGGGCCATAGCCGTGGTGGGCAGAGACCCACATCTTGCCCAGGACTACGAGGCGTTCCGCCGGGAGTTTTCCTTTTTGTTTGACCACCCCTCTGACGGCGCGGACGCCGCCTCCAGGATGCTGGAACTCCGGCAAGGCTCCAGGACCGTCGCGGACTACACCCTAGAGTTCCGGATCCTCGCCGCCGACAGCGGGTGGGGAGACATAGCGCTCCTTTGCGCCTACCGGCGGGGTCTGAGTGAGGCGGTGAAGGACCTTATCGTCCGGGACCGCCCAGGCTCCCTTCAAGAACTGGTCACCTTGTCCCTACAAATGGATGAGCGCCTGCGGGAGCGCCGCCAGGAGCGCAGCCAACGCGCCATTGACTCCGGGGCCGACGAGTGCTTGATGGACATCACCCTCGCTCGTCAGGCCGGCATCCCGCTCGTTCCCCTCGACCATGCCTTGTTTCCCCCAAGCCATCGATGGGAGGCCCTTAGGTAGGATCACGCATAGCACTGAATCCCTCACCCTCACCATGTCCGGTAATCACGTCGAGACGGCACGTTTTCTTGTCCTCCACGCCCCCACTGCACCCCTAGTTTTAGGTAGGCCGTGGTTGGAGAGACACGATCCCCACATCTCCTGGACCACTGGACGGATTTTGGGCTGGAGCATCCCCTGTCATGCCAACTGCCTACGCTCCGCCCTCTCTCCGTCCAGCGGTCCCAGGCCCTTAGTCTCTCCCCCGGACCTCACTGGTGTCCCCTCTACGTATCTTGACCTGGCCATGGTGTTTAGTAAGGACCGCGCCCTTTCACTTCCTCCTCACCGGCCGTATGATTGTCCCATCAACCTCCTTCCCGGGGCAGCCCTTCCCAAGGGTCGTCTCTACAACCTCTCGGTCCCGGAGAAGGAGGCAATGCGCAATTATATAGCCGAGTCCCTAGCCTCGGGTGTAATTCGACCATCGTCTTCCCCCCTCGCGGCGGGCTTCTTCTTTGTGGCGAAGAAGGATGGTGGCCTGAGGCCCTGTATAGATTTTCGTAGTTTAAACACCATCACTGTTAAGAATAAATACCCACTCCCCCTTATGAGTTCCACTTTCGAGCCACTCACTCACGCCCGGGTGTTCACTAAACTTGACCTCCGCAACGCCTACCATCTGGTTAGGGTCAAGGAGGGGGACGAGTGGAAGACCGGGTTCAACACCCACCTCGGTCACTTCGAGTACCTGGTCATGCCCTTTGGCCTGTCCAATGCCCCCGGTGTCTTCCAGGAGCTGGTCAATGACGTGCTGAGGGACATGATAAATGTTTTCGTGGTTGTTTACCTGGATGATATCCTGATCTTTTCCCCGACCATGGAGGAACACCACCAACACGTGCGCCTGGTCCTACAACGGCTCCTGGAGAATCGTCTCTTCGTCAAGGCGGAGAAATGCGTCTTCCACTCCTCCTCTGTGACGTACCTGGGTAACGTCGTGGAAGAAGGGCAAATGCGCGCCGACCCGGCTAAGATTAAGGCGGTGGCAGAGTGGCCACGACCCACCGACCGAACACAACTCCAGCGCTTCCTCGGGTTCGCCGGGTTTACCCGGCGGTTCATCAAGGGGTTTAGCCAGGTGGCGGCCCCTCTCACTGCTTGTACCTCCACTGTTCGCCCGTTCTCTTGGACCCCTGAGGCTGAGGCGGCCTTCTCCACCCTGAAGGGCCTCTTTACGACCGCGCCGGTGTTGGCCCACCCGGATCCAGCCAGGCAGTTCATCGTGGAGGAAGACGCCTCAGACACGGGCGTCGGGGCCGTTCTCACCCAGCGGTCGGAGGAGGACCAGAAGGTCCACCCGTGTGCCTACTACTCTCGCCGGTTTGACCCTGCCGAGAGGAACTACGATGTGGGCAACAAGGAGTTGCTGGCCATCCACGCTGCCCTCGGAGAGTGGAGGCACTGGCTGGAGGGGGCTAAGCTGCCGTTCCTTGTGTGGTCTGACCACAAGAACTTGACCTATATGAGGACGGCAAAAAGGCTTAACCCTAGACAGGCACGCTGGGCCCTGTTCTTCAGCCGATTCGACTTCACCCTCACCTACCGCCCGGGGTCAAAGAACGTCAGGGCGGACGCCCTCTCCCGGCTGTTCCCGGGGGAGTCCCCGGATATGCCGGTGACCCAAGACACCATCCTCCCCCCTACCCGGGTGGTAGGTGTCGTCACCTGGGCCATCGAGTCGGTGGTCAGACAGGCCCAGCGTGCCGAGCCGGACCCAGGTACCGGACCCCGGCACAGACTTTTTGTTCCCTCCACTGTCCGGCCGCAAGTGCTAGAGTGGGGGCACTCTAGTCACTTTGCCTGCCACCCTGGCTCCCACCGGACAGCGGAGTTTATCAGCCGACGTTTTTGGTGGCCCACACTCCGGGGGGACGTTAAGGAGTTTGTGGGTGCCTGCACCATCTGCTCCCGGAGTAAGGCCTCCCATCGTCCTCCTTCGGGCCTCCTATGTCCCCTCCCTATCCCCGGTCGTCCTTGGTCCCACATCGCTTTAGACTTCGTTACGGGGCTCCCCTTATCCAAGGGTAAGGACACCATCCTAACCATTGTGGACAGGTTTTCCAAGGCTGTCCACTTTGTCGCCCTTCCCAAGCTCCCCTCCGCGGCCGAGACTGCTGACCTCCTCACGCTCCATGTGGTGAGGCTTCACGGCATTCCCCACAACATTGTGTCCGACCGGGGCCCCCAGTTCATCTCCAAGGTGTGGCAGGCCTTCTGTAAGGGAATTGGGGCCTCGGTCAGCCTCACCTCTGGATACCATCCGCAGTCCAACGGACAGGCCGAGCGGACCAACCAGGCCCTGGAGGCAGCCCTGCGTTGTGTCACCACCAGCAACCCCGCCTCCTGGGCCAAGTACCTACCATGGGTGGAGTATGCCATCAACACCATGGAGAGCTCCGCCACGGGTATGTCCCCTTTTGAATGCTCCTTGGGCTATCAACCTCCTCTCTTTCCCCAACAGGAGCTGGAGGTGGCAGTCCCGTCCACCAGGGTCCACCTCCGCCGGTGTCGGCGCATCTGGAGGACCACCCGGACCGCTCTGCTGCGGGCCACTGAGCGGTCCCGTCGCTGTGCCGACCGGCGGAGGGTGCCAGCCCCGGCCTATCGTCCCGGCCAGAAGGTCTGGCTGTTGGCCCGGGACCTGCCCCTCCAGACCGCTCAGACCTCCTCCCGTAAGCTAAATCCCCGTTATGTTGGGCCCTACACTATTGACCGGATTATTAACCCTGCAGCGGTTCGATTAAACCTTCCCCCTGCTCTCAAGGTCCACCCAGTATTTCACGTGTCCCTCCTCAAGCCTGTTTCCACTAGCCCCCTGTCCCCCCCCGTTCCAGCCCCCCCACCTCCCCGGGTCCTGAAGGATGGCGACCAGGTGTGGACGGTTGACCGCCTACTGGCTGTCCGCCGTAGGGGACGGGGGTTCCAGTATCTGGTGGACTGGGTGGGTTACGGCCCCGAAGACCGGAGCTGGGTGCCCCCGTCCTACCTCGCCGACCCCACACTCCTGGAGGATTTCTATCAGGCCCACCCGGACGCTCCAGGACGGTCGTCAGGTGCCTCCCCTAAGGGGGGGGGTACTGTTGTGAATCCCTCATCGGCTCCGCCCCCTCCTGCCTCGTTGGCGCTCGTTGAGCCTCATCAGGCTCAAGTGGAGACAGCTGGGTCCAGCTATCAACTCAGGAGGAGGCAGCCCTATAAGAAGCCCCAGAAACCTTCCTCCGACGCTTGATTATTTTGACCCATGTGGTTAGTTGTTTGGCTCTCCCTGTTGTCTATTCTCGTTCAAGTAGTTTCACTTCAGAGTTTTGTTTGTTTGTTATTTTGCTAACCTTAGTTGTTTTCTTTGTTGATCCTCGCTCCCCAAAGGAACCTGCCTCCCCCTGCCTAGACCCCCTGCCTGCCTATCGACTACGTCTCCTGCCTATGTCCCTGCCTGCCTAACGACCACCCCTCCTGCCTATGCCCCTGCCTGCCAGCCGCCTACTCCTCCTGCCTAACCCCCCCGTCTGCCTGCCTGCCGACTATTCCCCCTCTCTGCTCTGGACTGGTTAGTACACGTACATATTTCAACACTTCACTCATCTACATATCTACACCACACTAGTTTTGCACGCTAGACACTCACACCCAGACACATAGAGTACAGTCCCACTCACACCTCATTTACATTATCCAGTTCTCTGGCATCCACACATTCCCCCCACTTAGGCCCCGTTAGAGTAGGTTTATTCTTTTGTCCATCATTTTAATAAATCCTTTTATTGTTGGTTTGCCTCTTGTGTCCGTCTGTTCTGGGGTTCTGCCACACTTGACTCTTTTGCTAGTGCTACCAGAACACCGGGTAGATTATTCCATATCGAATAGCCTTGGCCCGTAGCCGCTGTTTAACGTCGTCAAATCGCTTCTGCTGTTTATGAACTTCCATAGGTAGATCTGGGAAAAACATGACGTGCTGATTCTTGTAGAGGACTCTCCCTTTCGCCCTGGCTGCATTCGCGACGCGCTCCTTATCCTTGTAGTTTAGAAATTTCATTATCAGAGCCCTCGGTGGTGCATCGGGATTGGACCTTGGGCCAGAGATTCGGTGAGCTCTCTCGATGATCAAAGGAAAGCGTAGTGTCCCCATATCCAGGGCTTCGGGAATCCACTGCTCCAAAAATGAGCAAGCATCTTTTCCCTCCGCACCCTCCGGGAGGTGGACCAGCCTCAGGTTCGATCTCCGACTGCGGCCTTCTAGATCAACTAGTTTGGAGGTGAGCCTAATAACTTTTTCTTCCAGAGCGCTGGTGGTTACGTTCAGGGTTCCGATGTTGCCCTCGGCCTCCGAAATGCGTAGCTCCGCCTGTGAAACTCGGCCAGCACACTCTTTGACTTCTCTGCTGATATTGTCCATTACAGACAGAACTTTTTCAAGTTTACCGGAGAATTCAGCTTTCATGTCGAGGATGGCCTTGAGAATATCCTCCGAGCCCACGGCGCTGTTCGTGCTGCTTTCCTCAATGTTGGCTGGAGCTCGCGCAGCGCTTTCGTCCTCAGAACCAGTCATTAGGCCTATAGTGATGTCTTTGGTGGCCTTTTTCTTAGGTGGCATAGTGTATTTCTTGCAGCAAACCTTTTAATACTAAATTCTTAATGTAAGATCTTTGAATGTGAGCTTTCTTTTAAGAATTTATTTCAAACTTGTAGCGGAGCAAACAAATGCGTCTGATCAGCTCCGCGTCATACCGGAAGTCTGAGCTCCCAGACGTGCTTTCCTGACGCGTACTTACATTTTTGGAGAGGTGCGCGTCAACCCTCTCCGTAGGCTACGCAAGGCTACGCGGGCCTACGCAAGCTACGCCGTAGCCTACGCCGTCGATTTTACGCAGGAGCGTAAACTGGGCTTGAGGAGGTGGTGGTAGAGACATCACAGAGGAGGTGGTGGTAGACATCAGAGAGGTGGTGGTGGTAGAGACATCACGGAGGTGATGGTAGTAGACAATAGATGTCTGTATTTGGAGGTGTGTGTCTGTGTGTGAACATGGTTGGAAACACAGTTGTGCACACAGGTGTGTGTGTGTGTGTCTGCTAAATGGTTGAAATGTAAAAATCCCATCTATTCTAGCCACGTGTGTGTGTGTACACCGTTGCAAACACAGTTGTGCTCGCGCGCGCGTGTGTGTGTGTGTGTGCTAAAAGGTGTGTTTGTGTCTGTGTTAAATGGTTGAAATGTATGAATGAATGAATGAATGGTCTTTATTGTCATTGCTACAGTACAGGTACCAAACAACGAAATTAAGGAGGGGTGGCTCCCCTGGTGTTAAGAAAGAAAAAAAAAAAAAAAAACTTTAAAAAAAAATCACAAGAAGGGAAGGAGCTGGTTTACATAAATAAAGGCTATGTACACTATCCACTATACTATACTGTACAGATAGACGACTAGGGTTGTCATATTGCACAGTAGTGTTATTTCACATTTATTTAAAGTGTCGCAGTTTGCAGGCTTGAAATGTACATGTTTGTGCCTCAGCACTACACCTGATTTTTTCAGTCCAGCAGCTGCCATCAATCCGTCCAGACTGTCCAGGGCCCAGAACCTAGGTCTTTGCTGTGTTCAGGGCCTGGACGGCCCTGTGGTAGAAGCTGTTCTTCAGTCTGTTTGTCCTTGCGCCCAAGGTCCTGAACCGCCTTTTCGAGGGCAGCCTGGTAAAGTGTTCGTACCCAGGGTGGGTCGGGTCCCTGGAGATCTTGGAGGCCTTCCTGAGTAAAAATGCATCCTATATATTCTAGGTGTGTGTGGAAAGTTCTGCACCTCTCTCCAGGTGAATGTAGGTCTAGTTGACCGACCTGTAGGAAGAAGTGTCCAGAGAGAGAGAGAGAGAGAGAGAGAGAGAGAGAGAGAGAGAGAGAGAGAGAGAGAGAGAGAGAGAGAGAGAGAGAGAGAGAGAGAGAGAGAGAGAGAGAGAGAGAGAGAGAGAGAGAGAGAGAGAGAGAGAGAGAGAGAGAGAGAGAGAGAGAGAGAGAGAGAGAGAGAGAGAGAGAGAGAGAGAGAGAGAGAGAGAGAGAGAGAGAGAGAGAGAGAGAGAGAGAGAGAGAGAGAGAGAGAGAGAGAGAGAGAGAGAGAGAGAGAGAGAGAGAGAGAGAGAGAGAGAGAGAGAGAGAGACAGACATACAGTGTGTGTGTCTGCTAAGTTGAAATGTAAAAATGCATCCTGTCTTCTAGGCGCATGTGTGGGTGTGTTTGTAGGTGTGTGTGTGTGTGTGTGTGTGTGCGTGTACACAGTTGCGCTCGCAGGTGTGTGTGAATATGGGCACATGTCGACTAGTCTTTTCACCCGAGACACATCTCCGTTCCGGCAGGCCTCGAACAGCTCCCTGAAAGCCCCGCCGACCCCCCCGCCGCCGCTGTCCCCGGGGCTGGTGCCTCCCGACCCGGGGCTGGAGACGCTGCTGCTCCCCCCGCCGGGGGTGGTGGTGGCGGAGCTGGCGCTGCTCCCACCCAGGGCCGGGGCTGGAGGATCAGGCGAGGCCGGAGAGATCTCCATACCTCCGCTGCATTCACGCTCGCCGTCCGGAGGCACAACAGTCGCCGTAACGAGAGCCATTGACGGTGGGGATCCCGGAGGACTGGCCGACAGAGTGCTGTTTCGTGGCGGAGATTGCAGGGTACCCTGCTGTTGTTGTTGCGAGCAGCGACGAGACACCGCCATTTTCGCAGCTCTCTGGCAACAATAATAGCCCAGTTACATTTCCTGTGAAAGTCATCTATGCTTCCGGTTATGCAATCATGACACCCTGGTCGGGTTCTCTTTTTTGCAATCGATTTTATTGAGCGATAAACAACGTACAATACTCTTATTTATGTGAAGACAAAAAGGTTTTCTGTGTTAATGGGAGACTGTCGTAGCTATAGCCTAGCTATAGCCTATGCTGTCGTAGCTATAGACATATGCTGCTGTACAATGCCACCCACTTTCCCTTTCACAACCCTCAATGTTTGGATTCAGTAGGAAGCCCGAGTCCTTTTCAGCTGATTTCTGGTTACTTAATGATTAGACATTGGGTAGAGACATCTACCCTGGTCTTATATGGATATATGTAAGCAGGAAGGATGTCGAATGTTCCAATGTCATATTACAGCACTGAGCTGCGTTTTTCCAGAGCCGAAATAACAGACCAAAGCCAAGCCGGATCTAAGAACACTTTTTAATTTGCAACAGCAGTCTGGAGCAACCGAACTCCAAGTAAAAACAAACAAGCATTACAGTTTCATGCTTGATATACATGTCCTCCACCTCCAAATGTCCTTTTGATTTCTTTATTTGTCTGTTTACAAGGAATTGTTCTGTTTTAGAATTGTTCAATATAGTCATTCAACCATTACATTACTCAACATAACAAAACAGTCATGCATTTGCATCCCCACCTCCTTCCACTACAACAGGACACAACCAGACAAAAATACCACAATAAAAAAAGGAATGTAGCTTTTAACGTCCCAATTTTCCCAAAGGCCAGCATATACATTTCCGGTTTTACTTGTCTCCATCATTCACAAACAACAACAACAACAAGACAACAACAATGCTGTAGGTAGGAAGGAATAGCACGTCCAATGTACGCAATTCGTACACATTTCAGTGCAATTTTTCAGTGCAATTTTTTTCAAGTACAAAAATAAAAGAATATATTCTTTATATAAAAGAATTAAGGTTTTTCAACAGCACTGAGAGCGGAGCAAAGAAAACAACCAACAATTGTCTGACAAAAAAGACGAACAGGAAAGCCATTATTTTAACATCGGCTCAACAGAACTTGTGATCCGTTTGTTGTATTGACTGTGGTGGGTGGGGGCCGCTGGCTAGAGGCATAGATCAGAGGAAGTAGAGCTTGTCTGCCAGCTGTCTCCCTGGCACCGTGTGTAGGTACTGGCCTGACAGGTACGCCAATTTGTGGGCATACTTGCATGGCACTGGCACACAGATGGTTCCGGGCCAATTCCAGTACAGGTGGCACATCTTGAAGGTCAGCCAGGGTTTAGGGGTTAGGGATAAGAGAGATAGGGGTTAGAGTTAGGGGTTAGGGATGTTAGCTAACAATGTTACCTCTATGTAACATTGTACTAGCTTGATGTAACACTGTGGAGAAATTGTTATTTTTAAATAAAAATGAATAAAATGTTGTTGTTCCTAGTAACACAAGCACATTTATTCAATTCAAAGCTTCACACACCAAAGCCACGGTGTCATTATCACTCTGCCTGCTAGACATTTATTGCCCACTTGATGGCGCAGTAGAGCAAATGAAGCAACACGAAGCTTCGGTCCAACAGTTCAAGAAGCTTCATCTCGCCATCACTAATATACACACATAAACAATCACACAAATACACCATGGTGTAAGGCACTCTGTTTATTGTACGTTACATGTTTGTCTCCGTTTGTAAACTGTTTGTCCATTGTCCCCGCTGTAGGTCTTCCGGGGTGTAGCGGAGATCAGCCAAACAGAGCTGTCGAGAGGGGGCGGGTCTTATAGTGCGCATGCGCATGGGGCTGGGATGGGTGTGTTCGACACCAGGATAGACCAAGTGTTAAATGACGGTTTGTGGGTATTGTTGTCGTTAATGTGTTTTGACATGTATGTGGATGTGTGTACGGTATTGTAAAATACTTTGTGTTGTTAATATAGTATAATATTGTATTTGTAGACAAGTGAAGTTAGTTTGGCACTAACTAATTATGGTATGTAAACTTGGTATGTTCCAAGGGGGCGGGGCTTGGAGTTTAAGCGGGACCCCAGAGTAAACCCTCGGCAGTCGGAGTTTGGGAGAGCACATGTTGTGCTCTATGTATGCTTTGTCTTTGTCTACACGGGACAAATAAATACACCTTGCATGAAAAATGCTGCGACTTTGCCATAATTTGAGAAAGGAACCAGTGGTTCCATTTTTGCAGGCTTTGAGCTGCTGTTTTGGTGTGAACGTTTGAGTTTTGAAGAGAGAAGGGAGTGGTTTTGTTTATGTAGCTTTAGAAAAGTGTGTTGTGTTTAGAGTTTTGGGAAAATGGCACATGTTGTGCTTTGCAAAAACAAAGAAAACAATAATGGCACATGTTGTGCTTTGCAAAAACAAAGAAAACAATAATGGCACATGTTGTGCTTTGCAAAAACAAAGAAAACAATAATGGCACATGTTGTGCTTTGCAAAAACAAAGAAAACAATAATGGCACATGTTGTGCTTTGCAAAAACAAAGAAAACAATATTGTATATAACGTCTAGTAGGCCTAGTTAGTTAATGAGAGCCTATTGCTATACTGCTCTTATAAATTTGCTTGTATACACTTTTTTTTTTTGAGAACAACTTATGGCATCTGGCCATAGGGACAACAGTTGAAAAATAGCCATTTGGCTAACACTGACTCATTTACCAACTGGTTTATTAATGTGTACTGTCCCTGGTCAATAAAGAACAACAAAAAAAGAAGAAAATAATTACAGTTGTCGTTATCTTTTGTTGCTTGTGCGTTTCCCACTGTTGTCGATGATTTGCAAGGCATTCTGGGAGATTTCACATAACTACATTTGGAGTGTGCCTCTAAAAAAGCCCAGTGTGCAGGGCCTTGTAAGCACTACCACATCACCTTACCTCTACTTCCCAACTACAATCGTGGCGAAAGATGCTTACCTGCTGTAATTCTGTAGCTACAAGCTATGTCTATCATCATCTGTCTCTTTATTTTGGTCGGTAACGGATGCATTCTTTGGTTTTAGCCATTTTCTAATATCCATCTTCTTAGTTCAACTACTGCTAGCTAGTTCGTGTCTCTGTGAGCCTTATTACAGGTCATCTTGAGCTTGCTCATTCTGTACTTACCGGTGAATACTTATTCGATATTTACTCATTTAATTGTCAATAATACTGCACTATTTCTGTTATATGTGTTGCTGCTTGTTTTTAGTTTCTTCCTTTTGCTGTTTTTTTTTTATTATTATACATTTTTTCTCTCCTTCTATTTTGTTTTTGTTTGTTGTTTTTCTATGCTTTTCCCCTTCTCCCTGTCTGTTGTCACTGTGGGGGTGGGTGGGACGGGTTCGTGGCGAAAGAACCTGTGGTAATTCTGTTAGGTAATCCGTCTCTTTATTTTGTCCGGTAACGGTTGCATTCTTTGTATTTATCCTTTTTCCTAATATCCTTCTTCTCTGTTCTACTACTGCTAGCTAGATAGCGCCCCCGTGTCTCTGAGCCTCGCGGGTCATCACCTCATCATTAATCTCACTGCTCTGGCAACTTGTTGACAAGTCTGATAATCTGGAGTCTGAGTTTTGATCTGAGCTGACCTCCCGTAGCTTTTTCACACGTTTAAGCCTCCTCATCTGTGTAAGACGAATCCTTGCGCCTTATTTTACCTCTCCTCTTTTGACGTGAGCCCAAGCTGCATTGGGTAGACCGGTCCACCAACCTGGGAGGTTGGGGAGGTCTAGGCTCCACCCTACAACTGGCTCTAGTCTTCATAGGACTGGGCCAATCGCCCTGGCTGGGTAAAGGGAAAGCTTTTCGGGACACCTTCACAGCCCGTCTAACGGTGACACAGGGCTTTTTGACGGGCCCCTCTGTGTCATTGCAGGCTATCTTCCGCTTGCTCATTCAGTACTTACCGGTGAATACAACAAATAGCCTAACACTAAACACAACAGTGGTGTCCCCTGACCAGTAGCCAAAAAATATATAAGAATAGGAGGAGAGAATTTGGTTATTTGAAATACATTCATAGTGTCCCGTTTAACTACACTGTAGCCTTCTAACCCTGTAGCTAGGGTAAGATGGGTTGGGTTTTGGGGCGAGTTGAGCCAACGTTTGCCCATGACAATCTTTGTTTATCATTGATTTATTGTTTACACTTCGTTATCTTTCAATTTGATGTTGGTAAGTCATGAAGAAAGTGACTTTTTCTCAGATTTGTTGGTGTCTTTCTAGTCACATAATTGAATAGTTTGTATGTATAAGAGGAGAATGCTTTTATTAACAGGTCTGCGATGGTCAGCAGAGTAGCTGAACAAATTGACAACTCTAACACACACACATGCAGTTGTGTACACTTCAGGCAAATCAGTTCGTCCTCTAGGGGCTGAGCCCCCCTAATGGTCTGATCCTAACATCGCCCCTACTCGGTTGTCAAGTCTGACGTCACGGGTGACGTTTAGCAATTTCCGGGTCCAAATGAAAGAATTCCCCGCACCAGAGTACCAGTGTACTCAAGCGGTAGAATGACAGTTCAATAGTAAAAATGTTTAGACTGGGATCTATTCATACAACAAGGGACACAGCACTTTCCCGTTTTTCCTATATTGTCAGTCTTTGAGCCTCGGAAAAACGCTATACAAATATAATGAATTATTATTATTACTGAGGCATTTCGAAGAGAGCGCCTCAGCCAACGTTGGACCCGGAAACACATCACGACTTAACAACCGAATACAGGAGTTTCCCCCGAAAGCTTTGTAGCTAAAATAGTACTTTATCTCTTTACAGTCCCATTCCTCTTCTATGTAATGAACGTCATTCTGACACACAGAACACTGCTTTGTGGCAAGGTTGTTAGGACAAATTAAGTAAACTTGAGTTTCAAAAAAGATAAATTCAAGAGAACTTTATTCCTTCTCTCAGGGGTAGATTATTCCTTCTCTCAGGGGTAGTTTATTCCTTCACTCAGGGGTAGTTTATTCCTTCTCTCAGGGGTAGATATACAGATATACAGGACATCCTCTGCTTACCTCTCTGATGTCAGACGCGCCGTCCTCGTCTCCAACACCCACAACTGAGATTCCCACCAGCGACCCGGGTTCCAGGACGCTGACTAGGAGAGACACAGAGTCCCCTGGCCCAGCGGTCTCACTACTCCAGCTCAGAGACACCTGGAGGAGAAGATGGTAAATGGTAAACGGACTGCACTTATATAGCAACTTTTTTGCTGCTCCAAAGCGCTTTACAACGGGCCTCTCATTCACCCATCCACACACACATCCACACACCAATGGCGGCAAGCTGCCATGCAAGGCGCCGGCCCGCTCACTGGGAGCAATTTTTTGGGGGGTTCAGTGTCTTGCCCAAGGACACTTCGACATGTGGCCAGTCGGGGCTCAAACCGCTGATCTGCCAACCTTGTGATCATTAGACGGCGACTCTACCTCCTGCGCCACAGCCGCCCCAAAAGATGTCAGCATACACACAAGTATACACAAAACCAACAAAGCCCTGTCTATTACCCAGATACAATAATAGACCATGACAGTTTGAACAGGATTAATACTGTTAATACAATATAAGGCTTTATATGTAGAAGGCTTCTAAATGTTCGAGTTACAATCGTAACACTGTAGAGATTTGAAATGTAATTTCGCCACTGAGGTACGCAGAGTAGTATGGATATTTTGAGTGTCTTATTTGGAATATTAAGCAGTTAAGAGATAGACAGAATCAGTTACGTTGTTCTGTAGGACCCGGGCGACGGGGACATGTATGGCATCGTTGGCGACCTCGCCGTCAGGGAGGACACAGTACACAGTGACGCACGCCTCGGGGGACCAGGACAGCGAGGGGGTCAGAGAGAACGACGAGGCCTCCGTCCCAGCAGCCACCACTTGACCCCTGGCCGTGACCTGGAAGGGAATGACACAGGAGGTCGTCACAAAGAGCATGAACCACTAAGAGCATGTCCTGTTAGAAAAGAGTTGTTTTGCCGAGCCATACAATGGTAAATGGTAAATGGACTGCATTTATATAGCGCCTTTATCCAAAGCGCTTTACAACGGCCTCTCATTCACCCATCTAGGGCTGCCACAAACGATTATTTTCATAGTCGACTAGTCACCGATTATTTTAACGATTAGTCGACTAATCGGATCATAAATTACAGCTTATCGCACAATTACACAATCGCTCTTATTTAGCTATCATCTTCTAAATTTAGCTTGAAGTTGTTAGTTGTTGTTGTAGGCATCTGCTAACTAAAAATAAAGACAATTAAAATGATTGTTCACTCAAAAATAGATATTCTAATGAACTTTGCAGATTTATTTCTGGCATCACTTGCATGTAATGTAATGTAAAGAGTAGTAGAGAGTGCAAAGAGATTTTTTTTGTCTTATTTCAGCTCCCAAAAAACATGCGACGACGTCGATTACCAAATATGTCTGCGACAATTTTGGTAATCGACGTCGTCGCGACTAGTCGACTAATCGTGGCAGCCCTAGTACAGTATTAGAGAGTCTTGTGACTATTTCAACCAGCGTTCTCTAAAAAAATCTCTTTCAGAATTGCGTAACCAAGAGCCTATGGACACGAGAAGACCTACATCTTTTTTTTAAACAATAAAGGAAATGTTATTAGTGTAGTACAGTATTAGAGAGTCTTGTGACTATTTCAACCAGCGTTCTCTAAAAAATCTCTTTCAGAATTGCGTAACCAAGAGCCTATGGACACGAGAAGACCTACATCTTTTTTTTAAACAATAAAGGAAATGTTATTAGTGTAGTACAGTATTAGAGAGTCTTGTGACTATTTCAACCAGCGTTCTCTAAAAAATCTCTTTCAGAATTGCGTAACCAAGAGCCTATGGACACGAGAAGACCTATCCACACACACATTCACACACCAATGGTGGCAAGCTGCCATGCAAGGTGCCGGCCCGCTCACTGGGAGCAATTTGGGGTTCAGTGTCTTGCCCAAGGACACTTCGACATGTGGCCAGCCGGGGCTCGAACCTCCGATCTGCCAACCTTGCGATCATTAGACAGCGGCTCTACCTCCAGAGACACAGCCGCCCCATTGGTCTTATGTAGTGCTGTACTGAACATTGCATTTTCCTACAATCGTGTTCTACTGCTTATGAGGGATGAAAATGTATTATTGTTTGTGTAAGAAATATGTTTTTAAATGTTTTAAATGCCTCACAACCAAGAAAAAGCACTTACCAGATAGTGGAGCTTGGTGAGTTGAAAAGTGCTCTCTACAGTGATATGGAGTGGTTCTCCAACCTGGAACATGAAATGATCAATTCATACGGATACATTGTTTAATATTGTTTGGAAAAAAACGTCTATTTCCAGGACCTAAATGACTGTACACTCCTTCAGTCAAAGGGAGTTATAGAGGTCTCATTCAAAGCCATAAGAGTCCAGTATTTCTGTTCTCCATCCTCCTCCCTGACATGGACACGTGTCCCCTCCCCTACACAGATTCAAAAAGCATACAACAGCCCATACTTTGAGTCTGTGTACTGGAGGATACAAGTGTACATTTTCAGGGAAAGAGACACAAGGCCAGTGTTGTGTAGTTACTTCTTATACAACACGTAGCCTAACACAAGCTCAAGTGCTGTATGCAGGGTTCCCAC
Source organism: Nansenia antarctica (assembly GCF_963989245.1). Taxonomy (NCBI): domain Eukaryota; kingdom Metazoa; phylum Chordata; class Actinopteri; order Argentiniformes; family Microstomatidae; genus Nansenia; species Nansenia antarctica. Next base: position 47,293,185 of record NC_137678.1, read on the forward strand.
ACCTTCTGAAACATCAGATTCAAGCACCTTTCAAGGACTTTCAAGACTCAATTCCCTCAAATTCAAGGACCCAACACGGCATAGTTTGAGATCTAGATGAGAATTTATATAATAGGAACTATCCACTCACAGACAACAATTAAAAAGAGAGGCTTGAATGTGTGAACACTAGATGGTATCTTGCCTTCTCTACCACAGCACAGCAAAACAATATATTGTGAAATATGTGTAAAGTTAAGCAATACAGAGACTTATTTACTAGTTGACGAGCTAAGTAAAACATTTTTGAATGATACTTTCGTTTTAGCTCGTGTTCAAAAGTAAGAACTGTGTGTTCATCTAGTTATGTGTAGTTATGTGTTTTTAGCATGTCGATGTTCTCCCAGTATGTTGTCATGTTATTAAAATACAGTTTAGACATTCGTAGCGATGTGTTTTGTTAACAGCGTTCGTCGCCGTGGCTGCATTGAGTCACTTTTCTCCCGTTCAGTGTTTGAGGTGAACCAACACATTCAAATACGCCTGTCGTGTTCAATCTTTCTCTGATTTCAATGTATGACACATCATTTGAAAGCTTACAATCTGTAGTTTAAGCACATGTAAAAATGAAAGATCCACTTGATCTTGGAGGGCGAGGATTGAAAAAATCAATGCCAAACGCAGAAGCTCCTCCCCCAAAATGACGCGCGCGCGCTTCCTGTGCAGGCTGGTCTCAATCACGTCCTCGTTCCAGAGATAAATTCACCATCGAACTTCATCAAGTCATTCTGGCCAGGGTTCTCCGCTGCACTTAGTATTTATTCTTGATTATTTTGAAAGTCTCGCTCAGCCCGTCAGTGACGGTGCAGTGTGTGTGTGTGTGTGTGTGTGTGTGTGTGTGTGTTAGCCCGTCAGTGACGGTGCAGTGTGTGTGTGTTAGCCCGTCAGTGACGGTGCAGTGTGTGTGTGTTAGCCCGTCAGTGACGGTGCTGAGCCGTGCTGTACGTTAATAAACACGTTTGTACAGCTGTTCCTTTGTGTCGACCTCCCTCTGTGCCTAGAGACTCTTACACTAACGTTACCACCAGGTGCTAGCTAGCTACGGTAGCTAACGTTACCACCAGGTGCTAGCTAACTAAGGTAGCTAACGTTACCACCAGGCGCTAGCTAGCTACGGTAGCTAACGTTACCACCAGGTGCTAGCTAGCTACGGTAGCTAACGTTACCACCAGGTGCTAGCTAGCTATGGTAGCTAACGTTACCACCAGGTGCTAGCTAACTAAGGTAGCTAACGTTACCACCAGGTGCTACCTAACTAAGGTCAAGAGTTCTTGAATAATTATTTATTATTATATTTCTGTAACTCATATGCAGCATTTGATTTGATGCTCTATGTACAGAGGTACAACCTTCTCAGCATAGTCGGGGATCCTATGTCTCTGTTGTTGTGCAAGGGCCACCACTGTCAACATATCTAGTAATCTAATAGGTGTCTGTTATCCACCCTATATAACCTATACATTCATATACTGAATTGAAATATGTTTTATTTTACAATTTCTGTGTTAGTAATGTCATCAGAGACCCAAATGTGCAGCACAAGCGACATAGATTGTGTCAAAATGCACAAATCAGCTAGCTAGCTAGACATCAGCATACTAGCGAACTTTTGTTGTTGTTGTTGTTGTTATAAAGAGTAGGTCTATAATACGTTTAAATTATATTCAACTAAGATAATACAATGGCATAGATAATACAAAAATACTAACATCATTTTTAAATCTTTATTAACAAAGAAAACAATATTGTATATAACGTCTAGTAGGCCTAGTTAGTTAATGAGAGTCTATTGCTATACTGCTCTTCTAAATTTGCTTGTATACAACGTTTATTTTATTTTTTAGAGAACAACTTATGACATCTGGCCATAGGGACAACAGTTGAAAAATAGCCATTTGGCTAACACTGACTCATTTACCAACTGGTTTATTAATGTGTACTGTCCCTGGTCAATAAAGAACAACAAAAAAAGAAGAAAATAATTACAGTTGTCGTTATCTTTTGTTGCTTGTGCATTTCCCCACTATTGTCGATGATTCGCAAGGCATTCTGGGGGATTTCACATAACTACATTTGGAGTGTGCCTCTAAAAAAGCCCAGTGTGCAGGGCCTTGTAAGCACTACCACATCACCTTACCTCTACTTCCCAATAACAATTGTGGCGAAAGATGTTTACCTGCAGTAATTCTGTAGCTACAAGCTATGTCTATCATCATCTGTTTCTTTATTTTGGTCGGTAACGGATGCATTCTTTGGTTTTAGCCATTTTCTAATATCCATCTTCTTAGTTCAACTACTGCTAGCTAGTTCGTGTCTCTGTGAGCCTTATTACAGGTCATCTTGAGCTTGCTCATTCTGTACTTACCGGTGAATACTTATTCGATATTTACTCATTTAATTGTCAATAATACTGCACTATTTCTGTTATATGTGTTGCTGCTTGTTTTTAGTTTCTTCCTTTTGCTGTTTTTTTTTATTATTATACATTTTTTTCTCTCCTTCTATTTTGTTTTTGTTTGTTGTTTTTCTATGCTTTTCCCCTTCTCCCTGTCTGTTGTCACTGTGGGGGTGGGTGGGACGGGTTCGTGGCGAAAGAACCTGTGGTAATTCTGTTAGGTAATCCGTCTCTTTATTTTGTCCGGTAACGGTTGCATTCTTTGTATTTATCCTTTTTCCTAATATCCTTCTTCTCTGTTCTACTACTGCTAGCTAGATAGCGCCCCTGTGTCTCTGAGCCTCGCGGGTCATCACCTCATCATTAATCTCACTGCTCTGGCAACTTGTTGACAAGTCTGATAATCTGGAGTCTGAGTTTTGATCTGAGCTGACCTCCCGTAGCTTTTTCACACGTTTAAGCCTCCTCATCTGTGTAAGACGAATCCTTGCGCCTTATTTTACCTCTCCCCTTTTGACGTGAGCCCAAGCTGCATTGGGTAGACCGGTCCACCAACCTGGGAGGTTGGGGAGGTCTAGGCTCCACCCTACAACTGGCTCTAGTCTTCATAGGACTGGGCCAATCGCCCTGGCTGGGTAAAGGGAAAGCTTTTCGGGACACCTTCACAGCCCGTCTAACGGTGACACAGGGCTTTTTGACGGGCCCCTCTGTGTCATTGCAGGCTATCTTCCGCTTGCTCATTCAGTACTTACCGGTGAATACAACAAATAGCCTAACACTAAACACAACAGTGGTGTCCCCTGACCAGTAGCCAAAAAATATATAAGAATAGGAGGAGAGAATTTGGTTATTTGAAATACATTCATAGTGTCCCGTTTAACTACAACTTTATCCAGCAAACCCAGGTAGAAGCACCGGGTGAAATGCTTGGAGTGGATTACATGGGACCCCTTCCAAGGAGCAAGAAAGGGAATGTGTATCTTCTGGTGGTCGTTGACTACTACACCAAGTGGGTAGAGCTGTTTCCCCTCAAAGACAGCAAGACCCGGCTGCTTTGTCAAGTTCTCAGAGGGGAGATCTTCACCCGTTGGGGCGTGCCTAAGTACATCCTGTCTGACAGAGGCCCCCAATTCACCAGCCAACTCCTGGCGGAACTTTACAACAGCTGGGGAGTGACACCCAAGCTCACCACCAGCTACCATCCTCAAACCAATCTGACCGAACGTGTCAACCGCACACTCAAGACCATGATGGCTTCGTTTGTGGGAGATCGACACCAGGGACAAATGGCAGTACATCTATAACAACTCCCCCTCCTACTTATGGGAAACGGTTGTGTTATCACAAAAAAAAGGTATAAACAGAACAACCACAAAGGGTCTTCAAGTACAGTATGTACGATATACAAAAAAGGCAAGACAGATAGCAGTGGTGGTCTGGGAGGTCCTCAGCATCAGGGTCGTGTTGGGCTGAGTGTTGGGTGAGCTGCTGGTGGTGGTGGTGGTGGTGGTGAAAGAGAGAACAGGGGCACTGGTGGAAGAGGAGGACGTGGAGGAGGGGGGGGGGGGGTGTGGCAGCGGGGGGAGTCCTGGGGGTGAGAGATATGGAAATGAGGTTGCCCTCATTTACAGCAGCAACGAGTGTTTTTTTTACAGAAAAACAAACATCTTTATTTTCCTTACATTCCCCAGATAGCTCAAGCTGGTCAAGGAAAGCCCATTCAACTGAAGGAGAGATATGTACATGATTGGACACAGTCCAGATGTGCAGTGAGCATTAGTTTAGGAACCATTGATGATTAACCTTTCGTCTGTCAGTTCGACCATCATTATCTACTTGGAGCAAACTGTTGACATTCAGCAAATCAAGTTAGCATTGTTAGTTCAAAGCTAGAAGGCGAAAGTGGTTAGTTGACAGTTGTGTGGATATCCTGATAAGTTTTAGGTTTCAGACAGAAGATAAATAGACATTAACTCATTAATCAGGAATGTGATGCAACTATGACCTGGGGTGGTCCAATGGTCTAGCACCGTGGTCTACAGTAAACACATGCCCATGTCGGCATGGGTTTCAATCCGGCCATGTCCTCTCTCCCTTCTTCTCCTTACTTTCCTGTATCTGTCCAATACAATGAAAAATATGAGTGGGACTGCCCCACTCAGAAAAAATAACTTGCTTAACACCTAAACACAGTGGCAACAGACTGAAGAGAAGAAATCTAACTGATGGGCAATATGAGAGACTGTAAGGCAAACAAACACAGATCAGCTTCCAATTGCATAGTCATTGATAACTGTGTCAGCAGTAGCCCCTTGTGATCCACTCGAGTCTCTTAAGGATACATTCAAATTCAATTCTTGGGGCAATTCGCATTCCTGACCTATTTGTACCACCTCAGAAGACTACGGTACGTAGTAGGTCATTCAGTCATTTCCCATGCTTAACTGAACTGTCCCTCCGTAACACAGGAGAACTCAAAGAGAAAATGTATGCTTAAAAGTAGTAACTACAGTAGGTATAATCAGAATGGAAAAATAAATCATGCACTGACAGTTATTTGGAGATTCTTAAAGGCTGTCATGAGACAAATCAACTAAATCAACATTGTGGTTTAGACACAAAAAAGTAGACAGACAGTAGGCAATCTTGCCATGTGGTCCATTATCCGACAAGGCAGTCTAGGACATTAAACTTCTTTAACTTTAAACTTAAAAAACAACAACTAATTACTCATACATCTGAGGTATTATTTGCATGTTGTCTTGATTTGCAACATCACCAAGTCCTCAAAGCTCTTTAATCCACTGTTCACATTCTGGAGGACAGAGAGTGGGATACATAGCTAGACACAGACACCGTTTTCATTTCAGCACATCCCGTTTTGCTGAGCCATTCGACTTCCTCCCCTCCTTCTCCTCCTTCCCCTCCCTACCCTTGAGGGACTCCCTGTACAGCAGCAGTCTCTCCGTTGTGTGGGGGGGCAGCCGGCTCCTCTTGGCCCTGACGATGCAAGAGGCCATGGGGTAGAGGCGGTCGAAGCCCCCTGAGGTGGCAGGGACAGCCAAATGAAATACCAAGGAATAATACATTCACTTCACTCCTTCAATAATAATAATAATAGAATTTCTCAAGAATTTCTCAAGAATTATAAAGTCGGTGCTTCAAAATGAATACAGGAGTTTAGGATGTTTCTTATTTCCACAGTCAATTCATTAAACAAAACAAAGGTCCCAAACAAAGTCCCAAGTTCACTCCTCTAAATGATTCGTTCAAGTCCGTTCCTTGAATCCCCCGAGGCAAAAAAGTGTAATCCCCAATAGTAACTTCATTGAGACAAACGCTCGTCAGCGCTCTCAAACAACCCCGCAAATGGATTGGCTCACCCGATTGAAGTGGTCCGTCCTCAGCGGCGCGGTAGATTCAAACAAAAATAATCCTTGGAAAAAGTATATCCCACAGCGTGAGTACCTCTCTCCAACGCGCTGCGAACGTTTTATATATTTACGTTTTATATATTTCTCCTCCCCTGAGGCGGTGGCCACCAAGGCCGTGGCTGACATGAACATGAGCCACTGTTTGTGGGCCTGCGCAAGCTCTGGAGAGAGCCATGGTTAAACGGGTTAGGTCTAAGATCACCTCCACCTGCAGGGATTTATCAGAGACCCAGGTGCGGGGCCCCAGCCTCCGCTGCCTACTGCCTCACCATGGCGTCTCAGCCTGACCCTTCTCTGAGCAACATCGTCTTCGTCGAGAACGGAGACAAGTCTATCGACAGCAACGCTCTCTACCACACCTTCTCTGCCTTTGGGAACGTTCTTTCCTGCAAGGTCGACAATTATAACCTAGCTAATAACAATTATAGAGCAGCCTAATCCAAGCAATGAAGTCAGGGCTAAAGCCAAACCTATCCATAACATAGAACAGGTATTCCCATTCAACCCTGTCAAATGCTTTTTCAGCATCTAGGGATATTATTACCTCAGGGACGATTGGGCTGGGGGAGCTAATTATGTTGAGCAGCCGCCTGGTGTTAAAAGAGGAATTCCTCCCAACCATGAAACCAGTCTGGTCCATTGAAATTAAGGTTGGTAAGGCTTGTTGTAGTCGCGAGGCTAAGACCTTAGCCAGGATCTTTTGGTCCACATTGAGGAGGGAGATAGGCCTAAAATTGCCACAGTCAAGAGGGTCTTTGTCTTTCTTCAATATGAGACATATAGTGGCTTCAGATAGAGTTGGGGGCAGTCGACCATTAACAAAGGATTAGTTGTAAACTTTAGCTAAGAGCGGGGAGATTAGATGTGAATATGACTTGTAAAATTCTACAATATAACCGTCCGGGCCTGGGGATTTGCCGTTCTGTAGCTGTTTAATTGCCTCCTGTACCTCATGGTATTTTTTTTTTCCGAAAGCAGGGAACATTTAATAAAATGAACAAGCAAAGCATGGAATGTATTTGTTATCCTACTCATAACAATAATTTAGAATGAGAAGATAATGCCTTCCAAGCACAAAACTTTGTATAACTCCACATTCACTCAATTTCGCCATTTTCTTTTTAAAGTAGTGCGAGATCATGCAAAAAGCAAAACAAGTGCACAGCAAAAGCTCAAGCATTTCAAGATCTAATGGATCAGAAAAAAGGAAACAAATAAAGTAACACACTAAAACAATAACACAACCACAAATTAAATTAACAAAGAGATAAATGGCTTAATTGACTATGTGCAAAGAACAAAAGCGGGTGCTAAATAACTGCAAATGGAGATTGAAAACAGAACAATACACCCAGCTCTGGAATAAGATTTTTTTTTTAACACACACACACACACACACACACACCAGAGAGTCCTAGGCAGCGGTACTGAGCTCCTGAGGGAACTCAGCCATGATGTTGTGCAGCCAGACGTCCGTGTCTGTTGCCGTGTCCACCACAAAGATGGACACCTTCCTGTCCCAGGGCAGGGCTGCGTCCTGGACCGACTCGATCTGAGCCACCAGGCCCTTCTTCTCCACGTGGCTCCTGAACACGATGGAGGCCGCCTCCGACCACTGCCTCTGCTCAACACCAGCCAACTGTGCAGTGATGCCTTGGAAGGGTAGCTGTCTAAACTCAATCAGAGGCTGCAGCTGGGTGCACCTGACTGTAATAAATCACGGAGGACTCAACTCAAGGGTTCGTTAACTTTATATATTCAATACTCCCGGCTCACAGTCACATGGCATACAGACACAGTAGCATGACTTATATACCCTCTACTGTCGTAACTCACGCATATCTGTTTACGTCTGTGTCGTGCATAGAGTTCGAGGAGCAGGGTTTACAAGGCAATCAATTGTCGAGAACAAGACCCTGGGGTTATTCTTGTTTGTAGATATTATCTTTGAGAAGTGATTTTTTTCTAGCATTTCGCATTGCCAAGTTAAAGGCAGATAGATGTTCTTTAAAAATATTCTGATCAATCTGTAATTTGCTCTTTCTCCATCTGCGCTCAGCTTTCCTACATGTTCTCTTTAGGAGATTTATTTCACTGTTTCGCCATGGTGCTCTCCTCTTGGCTCCAACCTTTTTTAGTTTGGTAGGTGCCAGGGAGTCTAGGGCCATATTTACTTTATTGTTAAAGGTAATTACTAAGTCGTTTTCACATAACGTGGGAGTTGTGTGATTATTGTTCATTAACGCTTTGAAATTCTCAGCCACTGCAGGGGTAAGATAACGTTTTTTAACAACACGTTCAGCATTGCTTTCAGCTTTACGTGTTACAAATTCTACAATATAAACGTCCGGGCCTGGGGATTTGCCGTTCTGTAGCTGTTTAATTGCCTCCTGTACCTCATGGTATTTATTTTTTTCCGAAAGCAGGGAACATTTAATAAAATGAACAAGCAAAGCATGGAATGTATTTGTTATCCTACTCATAACAATCATTTAGAATGAGAAAATATGATAATGCCTTCCAAGCACAAAACTTTGTATAACTCCACATTCACTCAATTTCGCCATTTTCTTTTTAAAGTAGTGGGAGATCATGCAAAAAGCAAAACAAGTGCACAGCAAAAGCTCAAGCATTTCAAGATCTAATGGATCAGAAAAAAGGAAACAAATAAAGTAACACACTAAAACAATAACACAACCACAAATTAAATTAACAAAGAGATAAATGGCTTAACGTGCAAAGAACAAAAGCGGGTGCTAAATAACTGCAAATGGAGATTGAAAACAGAACAATACACCCAGCTCTGGAATAAGTTTTTTTTTTTTTAACACACACACACACACACCAGAGAGTCCTAGGCAGCGGTACTGAGCTCCTGAGGGAACTCAGCCATGATGTTGTGCAGCCAGACGTCCGTGTCTGTTGCCGTGTCCACCACAAAGATGGACACCTTCCTGTCCCAGGGCAGGGCTGCGTCCTGGACCGACTCGATCTGAGCCACCAGGCCCTTCTTCTCCACGTGGCTCCTGAACACGATGGAGGCCGCCTCCGACCACTGCCTCTGCTCAACACCAGCCAACTGTGCAGTGATGCCTTGGAAGGGGAGCTGTCTAAACTCCTCAATCAGAGGCTGCAGCTGGGTGCACCTGACTGTAATAAATCACGGAGGACTCAACTCAAGGGTTCGTTAACTTTATATATTCAATACTCCCGGCTCACAGTCACATGGCATACAGACACAGTAGCATGACTTATATACCCTCTACTGTCGTAACTCACGCATATCTGTTTACGTCTGTGTCGTGCATAGAGTTCGAGGAGCAGGGTTTACAAGGCAATCAATTGTCGAGAACAAGACCCTGGGGTTATTCTTGTTTGTAGATATTATCTTTGAGAAGTGATTTATTTCTAGCATTTCGCATTGCCAAGTTAAAGGCAGATAGATGTTCTTTAAAAATATTCTGATCAATCTGTAATTTGCTCTTTCTCCATCTGCGCTCAGCTTTCCTACATGTTCTCTTTAGGAGATTTATTTCACTGTTTCGCCATGGTGCTCTCCTCTTGGCTCCAACCTTTTTTAGTTTGGTAGGTGCCAGGGAGTCTAGGGCCATATTTACTTTATTGTTAAAGGTAATTACTAAGTCGTTTTCACATAACGTGGGAGTTGTGTGATTATTGTTCATTAAAGCTTTGAAATTCTCAGCCACTGCAGGGGTAAGATAACGTTTTTTAACAACACGTTCAGCATTGCTTTCAGCTTTACGTGTTACAAATTCTACAATATAAACGTCCGGGCCTGGGGATTTGCCGTTCTGTAGCTGTTTAATTGCCTCCTGTACCTCATGGTATTTATTTTTTTCCGAAAGCAGGGAACATTTAATAAAATGAACAAGCAAAGCATGGAATGTATTTGTTATCCTACTCATAACAATCATTTAGAATGAGAAAATATGATAATGCCTTCCAAGCACAAAACTTTGTATAACTCCACATTCACTCAATTTCGCCATTTTCTTTTTAAAGTAGTGGGAGATCATGCAAAAAGCAAAACAAGTGCACAGCAAAAGCTCAAGCATTTCAAGATCTAATGGATCAGAAAAAAGGAAACAAATAAAGTAACACACTAAAACAATAACACAGCCACAAATTAAATTAACAAAGAGATAAATGGCTTAACGTGCAAAGAACAAAAGCGGGTGCTAAATAACTGCAAATGGAGATTGAAAACAGAACAATACACCCAGCTCTGGAATAAGTTTTTTTTTTTTTAACACACACACACACACACCAGAGAGTCCTAGGCAGCGGTACTGAGCTCCTGAGGGAACTCAGCCATGATGTTGTGCAGCCAGACGTCCGTGTCTGTTGCCGTGTCCACCACAAAGATGGACACCTTCCTGTCCCAGGGCAGGGCTGCGTCCTGGACCGACTCGATCTGAGCCACCAGGCCCTTCTTCTCCACGTGGCTCCTGAACACGATGGAGGCCGCCTCCGACCACTGCCTCTGCTCAACACCAGCCAACTGTGCAGTGATGCCTTGGAAGGGGAGCTGTCTAAACTCCTCAATCAGAGGCTGCAGCTGGGTGCACCTGACTGTAATAAATCACGGAGGACTCAACTCAAGGGTTCGTTAACTTTATATATTCAATACTCCCGGCTCACAGTCACATGGCATACAGACACAGTAGCATGACTTATATACCCTCTACTGTCGTAACTCACGCATATCTGTTTACGTCTGTGTCGTGCATAGAGTTCGAGGAGCAGGGTTTACAAGGCAATCAATTGTCGAGAACAAGACCCTGGGGTTATTCTTGTTTGTAGATATTATCTTTGAGAAGTGATTTTTTTCTAGCATTTCGCATTGCCAAGTTAAAGGCAGATAGATGTTCTTTAAAAATATTCTGATCAATCTGTAATTTGCTCTTTCTCCATCTGCGCTCAGCTTTCCTACATGTTCTCTTTAGGAGATTTATTTCACTGTTTCGCCATGGTGCTCTCCTCTTGGCTCCAACCTTTTTTAGTTTGGTAGGTGCCAGGGAGTCTAGGGCCATATTTACTTTATTGTTAAAGGTAATTACTAAGTCGTTTTCACATAACGTGGGAGTTGTGTGATTATTGTTCATTAAAGCTTTGAAATTCTCAGCCACTGCAGGGGTAAGATAACGTTTTTTAACAACACGTTCAGCATTGCTTTCAGCTTTACGTGTTACAAATTCTACAATATAAACGTCCGGGCCTGGGGATTTGCCGTTCTGTAGCTGTTTAATTGCCTCCAGTACCTCATGGTATTTATTTTTTTCCGAAAGCAGGGAACATTTAATAAAATGAACAAGCAAAGCATGGAATGTATTTGTTATCCTACTCATAACAATAATTTAGAATGAGAAGATAATGCCTTCCAAGCACAAAACTTTGTATAACTCCACATTCACTCAATTTCGCCATTTTCTTTTTAAAGTAGTGGGAGATCATGCAAAAAGCAAAACAAGTGCACAGCAAAAGCTCAAGCATTTCAAGATCTAATGGATCAGAAAAAAGGAAACAAATAAAGTAACACACTAAAACAATAACACAACCACAAATTAAATTAACAAAGAGATAAATGGCTTAATTGACTATGTGCAAAGAACAAAAGCGGGTGCTAAATAACTGCAAATGGAGATTGAAAACAGAACAATACACCCAGCTCTGGAATAAGATTATTATTATTTTTAACACACACACACACACACACACACCAGAGAGTCCTAGGCAGCGGTACTGAGCTCCTGAGGGAACTCAGCCATGATGTTGTGCAGCCAGACGTCCGTGTCTGTTGCCGTGTCCACCACAAAGATGGACACCTTCCTGTCCCAGGGCAGGGCTGCGTCCTGGACCGACTCGATCTGAGCCACCAGGCCCTTCTTCTCCACGTGGCTCCTGAACACGATGGAGGCCGCCTCCGACCACTGCCTCTGCTCAACACCAGCCAACTGTGCAGTGATGCCTTGGAAGGGGAGCTGTCTAAACTCCTCAATCAGAGGCTGCAGCTGGGTGCACCTGACTGTAATAAATCACGGAGGACTCAACTCAAGGGTTCGTTAACTTTATATATTCAATACTCCCGGCTCACAGTCACATGGCATACAGACACAGTAGCATGACTTATATACCCTCTACTGTCGTAACTCACGCATATCTGTTTACGTCTGTGTCGTGCATAGAGTTCGAGGAGCAGGGTTTACAAGGCAATCAATTGTCGAGAACAAGACCCTGGGGTTATTCTTGTTTGTAGATATTATCTTTGAGAAGTGATTTTTTTCTAGCATTTCGCATTGCCAAGTTAAAGGCAGATAGATGTTCTTTAAAAATATTCTGATCAATCTGTAATTTGCTCTTTCTCCATCTGCGCTCAGCTTTCCTACATGTTCTCTTTAGGAGATTTATTTCACTGTTTCGCCATGGTGCTCTCCTCTTGGCTCCAACCTTTTTTAGTTTGGTAGGTGCCAGGGAGTCTAGGGCCATATTTACTTTATTGTTAAAGGTAATTACTAAGTCGTTTTCACATAACGTGGGAGTTGTGTGATTATTGTTCATTAAAGCTTTGAAATTCTCAGCCACTGCAGGGGTAAGATAACGTTTTTTAACAACATGTTCAGCATTGCTTTCAGCTTTACGTGTTACAAATTCTACAATATAAACGTCCGGGCCTGGGGATTTGCCGTTCTGTAGCTGTTTAATTGCCTCCTGTACCTCATGGTATTTTTTTTTTTCCGAAAGCAGGGAACATTTAATAAAATGAACAAGCAAAGCATGGAATGTATTTGTTATCCTACTCATAACAATAATTTAGAATGAGAAGATAATGCCTTCCAAGCACAAAACTTTGTATAACTCCACATTCACTCAATTTCGCCATTTTCTTTTTAAGTAGTGGGAGATCATGCAAAAAGCAAAACAAGTGCACAGCAAAAGCTCAAGCATTTCAAGATCTAATGGATCAGAAAAAAGGAAACAAATAAAGTAACACACTAAAACAATAACACAACCACAAATTAAATTAACAAAGAGATAAATGGCTTAATTGACTATGTGCAAAGAACAAAAGCGGGTGCTAAATAACTGCAAATGGAGATTGAAAACAGAACAATACACCCAGCTCTGGAATAAGATTATTATTATTTTTAACACACACACACACCAGAGAGTCCTAGGCAGCGGTACTGAGCTCCTGAGGGAACTCAGCCATGATGTTGTGCAGCCAGACGTCCGTGTCTGTTGCCGTGTCCACCACAAAGATGGACACCTTCCTGTCCCAGGGCAGGGCTGCGTCCTGGACCGACTCCATCTGAGCCACCAGGCCCTTCTTCTCCACGTGGCTCCTGAACACGATGGAGGCCGCCTCCGACCACTGCCTCTGCTCAACACCAGCCAACTGTGCAGTGATGCCTTGGAAGGGGAGCTGTCTAAACTCCTCAATCAGAGGCTGCAGCTGGGTGCAGCTGACTGTAATAAATCACGGAGGACTCAACTCAAGGGTTCGTTAACTTTATATATTCAATACTCCCGGCTCAGTCACATGGCATACAGACACAGTAGCATGACTTATATACCCTCTACTGTCGTAACTCACGCATATCTGTTTACGTCTGTGTCGTGCATAGAGTTCTAGGAGCAGGGTTTACAAGGCAATCAATTGTCGAGAACAAGACCCTGGGGTTATTCTTGTTTGTAGATATTATATTTGAGAAGTGATTTTTTTCTAGCATTTCGCATTGCCAAGTTAAAGGCAGATAGATGTTCTTTAAAAATATTCTGATCAATCTGTAATTTGCTCTTTCTCCATCTGCGCTCAGCTTTCCTACATGTTCTCTTTAGGAGATTTATTTCACTGTTTCGCCATGGTGCTCTCCTCTTGGCTCCAACCTTTTTTAGTTTGGTAGGTGCCAGGGAGTCTAGGGCCATTTTTACTTTATTGTTAAAGGTAATTACTAAGTCGTTTTCACATAACGTGGGAGTTGTGTGATTATTGTTCATTAAAGCTTTGAGATTCTCAGCCACTGCAGGGGTAAGATAACGTTTTTTAACAACACGTTCAGCATTGCTTTCAGCTTTACGTGTTACAATGGTAAAGAAAATACAGAAATGGTCAGAGAGGGCCAGGTCGCTGATACCTGATATTGAGACCTCAAGACCCTTTGTAATCACAAGATCAAGGGTATGGCCATGATTGTGAGTGGGTTCATTGACATGTTGGATAAAATCCATAGATTTCAAGAGGTCAATAAAATCCCTAGCCCTCAAGTCAGCCTCATTATCAACATGAAAGTTAAAATCACCAGTGATAATAATCCTATCATAGTTGGGATGGATAATGGATAGGAACTCAGAGAAGTCAGGTAGGAAGGTAGGGGCTGGTTTCGGCGGCCTGTATACAGTTACCGTTAGAATAGGTGGTTGGCATGCCATAACTGTGGCATGATATTCAAAGGAGGAGAATATATCAAAGGATATGCTCCTGCAGTTTAGGTTATTTGAAGCTATGGTATGACAATCTCATGACAATCTCATGTGCAAAAATAAATAAATGAAATGAAATGAAAACATAAGGAGACACCACACATCCACTCTGCTCGTTACGGAAACAGTCAGTTACGTGTTCTCCGCCTTCGGAACAATCCCAAGAAAGATAGTGATTTGACGGAGAGAGAGAGAGAGAGCAGTTAGCGTATCGACAGTACTTTGAGTACAACAATGGCCCTGCCTTTACTATGATGTCTCCTTACCTGTGTGTGTTCCAGCTTCTCTGACATCTGGGTCTTGACGTGCTCCATGATGTCCAAGATCTCTCCGATCTTGTCGAAGTCCACCTCCTGCAGGGCTTCGGGCCAGGAGCTGGGGAGGGGAGGAGAGAGAGAGAGCAGAGGGGGGTTGATGAACCCACAGTGGGGAGTAAGGCTCTGTTATGCTGTCTGACTACAGACAGCTGTTCTACAAGCTATGGTACTGTGTATGACAGAGGTGTGTGGTTAAGCTTAAGGGAACACCTTAAAAACAGAGGTCCTCTCTCTGTCACAAACAGATACGCCAGACTTTTTGGGGTCCTATGCGCCGAAGCGCATCTCAGCTATGTGTGTGTGTGTCAGATATGTGTGTGTTTTGGTCATTAACGTATATATGATTTTTTACGCAGCAATATAGTTCACCGAATATAAATGTACAAAATAATAAATAATTATTAATTATAATAATTAATTATATTACAAATATTAAATGTAGTTATTTTGTCATCAAAAGCCTTTTTTCCTGTGTTGTTTTTATTGTTTCATAGAAGTAAACAACTTTTCAGATGTTTGAGGTGTCACTAAAACTAAAATGCGTCAGTCACCGTTTTGCTTGAATTTGCTTCTCTGCAGAAAAAGCTCGTTTTCTCTGTTTATTGGTCAAAATCAGGTGTTTTTGCTGAAACCACCCTATGTTCTACGGCCGATTTCTAAACACTCAAAGAGGCTAGAAACAAACTTTCTTTTTCTGATGAAAGAAGAGAGTCTAAAGTTTTGGTAGATATGTTCAATATTTATGTAGTCCGAAAAGTCAATATTTGGTGGGTCTTCAAAGTTCAGCGAAAATGCCCCAAAAGTCTGGCAGTGTGGAGCTCTCCGCTCTGAACATGGCTGGCAGTCAAAGAGTTAATGATCGAGAACATTGAGAGACAGAGGCGTCTGATTGGTCAGCGGGGCTATGGGGATAATATTATATCACCGACTACTGGTGTGGAATGCTCAATGCCAGCGTTTATATTGCGTTTAAACATGCTGGTGTGGACGGTCATATTTTTATATACGAAAAACGTTTATCAAAAAAACGTATAGGTGTGGACATAGCCTTAATAACCCAAGGGACTTAATTAGTCGCTACTTGGTTTTCAGGTGTGGACTTTCCCCCCCCCTTTTTTTTAACTCCTCCCCTTCCTTTTTCTATTTAAACTTCCTCTTCCTGGTTCATTCTTCAATTCTCCCTGATGAAGGCACATAGTGCTGTAAATGTTGGAGCTTTTTCTTTCTGTTAGCCTTTTTTGTTTTATGATATCAGTCTTGCTTGACTTTTAAAACATTCTTGATCGGTTGGGACTGATAACCCATATCTACTTTTTAAATTATTTATTTCTGCCAGTAGTTTGCACAAACAAATGTGTACAAACAAATTGCCTTTTGCACATGGTTGGGGGAGGGGAAATTAGGTCTCTCCAACTTTTGAGACTCCCTTACACATGGAGTGTGTGGTGTGTGTTAGTGTGGAGTGAGTTTTTCACTTTAAAGCAACTTTGTGTGTTTCTTCAAGTCACAATGTGAATTTGGTGTACCTTTAGAGTCCTTTGTATGAGAGGGACCTTCTTTCCACCCCTGCTTCAAGGCAAAAAAATATTTTTTTTAAAACAAAAACAAATAGATACTGACAGGAATAACAGGAATCATAGTCAGCAGGCCTTGAATTTCGGCCTATATTTCTTCTTTAACCTTTTATCTTCTTACCTTCTTTTAGTTTGGCTAGCATCCATTGAACACTTACCCTGAGCGACGAGTGGACCGCGGTCCGTCGACGGAGACGGGTATGGAGCTATTTTAGTGCCAGCAGAAATTGAATTGTATTTGACAGATCTGAATTGAATATGAGCACAACTTGATTTGTATTTCACAGATCTGAATTGTATTTCACAGATCTGAATTGTATTTGACAGATTGAATTGAATCTGAGCACAAACTGAATTGTATTTGACAGATTGTATTGTATTCAATTCAGTTTTCATTATAAAAAAAAAGATTTTATAGCCTACATACTTTTTTAGATGAGATTTTAGATTAGATTCAGTCAGCGAAATGCAGTAAAAAGTGTGTCAGAAGAGGGATTTGAACCACTGTCTTAAAGTGACGAATTAATACCATGGCAGTGGTCAATACCACTATGCCATCGTGACGATATAACGGTGTGTAGCCTGCTGCTCATATCACCACAGTAGTAAATATGAATTTATTAAAATACATTTATTAATAACATATAACAATAACTGGGGCTAGTATGACCTACGCATTTAATCGGTGAGCAATTTCTTGCCAAACCATTTCCCTCGCCTTGTTAATTGCCGTAGTATTGCACTATTTTACATCTTATTTTTCGTCTTCATAAAGATCAATAAGCAGGAGTGCTGCGCAATGAGTAGGACTGCTGCGGAGTGTAGTATCTTCAGTTCGACTCTTCGGGGCTCTTTTCCATTCACACCCCAATTGCGGCAAGCTACCATGCAAGGTGCCAGCCCGCTCATTGGGAGCAATTTGGGGTTCAGTGTCTTGCCCAAGGACACTTCGACATGTGGCCAGCCGGGGCTTGAACCGCTGATCTGTCAACCTTGCGATCCTTAGACGGCGGGTCTACCTCCACAGTCCTTCCTAGTTAAGTCGCCACGGGGGTCTGGAAAGTCGCCAGATTAACAAATTGGCAATACTGCTCCTGCCTCTTCATCTGAGCCCTCTCTCTCTTCTTCAACAGGAGCAACCACATTTCTTTCTGCCTTGTCCTCATCTGACAATTCGAAATCTGAACATCCCTCAACTATTCGGTACAACCAGTGTTGCCAACTCCTTTGTAATGGAAGTAGCTGTTGGCTCTCCCAAAAGTAGCTAGAAGTCGCTAGATGAAGTAATCAACTAAAAGTTGAGACTGGAAAAACTTTTTTTTTAAAAAGGCAGACCAGCCAGTGTAGATGTACTGGCAGGCTTGGTGTAGCCCCCTGGGGACGTCGTTCGATCTGGTGGATGAAGTCTTCTCGGCCCTCGCCACGGAGGAGGTCCAACCTTCATCCCCAGTGTTGCCAACTTGGTGACTTTGTCGCTATATCTGGCGACTTAACTAGTCAAAAGCAACCAGCGACAAATCTAGGTACTTTTCCTGGTCAATTGGGGAATTACTGAAAAGCGTCTAATTAGTTAGTTTGTAAACCTGTTCAGCCTTTTTAAAAATTCATTTAGCCTTTCAGAATGGCATAATATATATATATATATTTTTTTTTTACATGTTTATTTGAAAGGTTTCAAACATAAAATCATGCCACAATATGTTATATTGAATATATTATTATTAAAATACCACTTTTAACAGTGTTCTTAATCTGTTCCTTTGTTAGGACGGTTGCGCCACCTGACATTTTGGGGGTTTGAGATGCTAAAACGCAAAGTAATCCATATTATTAGAATGTACTGACAATACATTCAAACTAAACATGTTGTATAGAATAAAATCATATATAACTTGAATTGATTCATCTATTTTTAAATGTAAATAATATACTCGGACACAAAAATCTTCGGATTAGGAAAGCGATGTGTGTCACAAGTTAGCCAAGTCATCTCTGTTGTGACAGACATCAAAGTGGTTTTGATAAAACGGGCCGATTGCGTCACAACGATGAGCGTGAAGTCACGGGGCGAAAACCATATAAATACCGGAGCTTCTCCGTTATTCAGACACCATCATGCCCAGAGAGACCTCCCGCCCTGTCCGCAGGCGCCCCAGGAGGAGGGGAGGCCACAAACATTTTGCCGAAATACTTTTTCGGGCAATATGTAATTTATGTTGGCAGCTTTATACCTGCCAATGGTGGTTTTAGACTGGTTAGCCTGGACCACAGCCCAACCAGTCTAAAACCGCCCAATCCACCAGAGAAAAAAACACACTGCCTCCCTTCCCTCCCAGAGACACCGGTGGAGGAGGAGATTTGATTTGATTTGATTAATTCATGCTTGCAGTTTAGCCAAGGCCCCACAGAAAAACTGCAGAACTTACATGACAAGAAATATTAGCAGCGTACACAACAATTTTTAGGTTAAAAATATTTCAAGGCGGCAAAGCAAGGGCAGGTAGCATTCATGGTAGCCATGCTGTGTTTTTAGTGGGTCTAGATACTGTCGTTGTACAGTAGGAGGAGGGGCCACAAACATTTTGTTGAGGCAAGGAGTGGAGGCAACAAGGGTGGCTACAAAGAGTGGTTGGAGGCCCTTGCAGAGGGACTTGTCACCCCTGTGACAGCAAGGAGTGCTCCTCAGTGTGCCTCAGGACCTGTGGGAGCCTCAGTGGAGCACGGCTGAAAAAATATTCGACAAGAGGAAGGTCTGCAGGTAGTGTTCACTGTCGAAGACTGGCACTAAGGCCTGTGCCGGTGCATCGGTCTATGGATGCCGACAGTGCAACTTGCCCCTGCACATCGAGTGCTTCGGCAAACATGTCCGCAACAACCGTTAGATGACTTGAGTCTGATTTGGTTTTATTCATTTTATAATTTTATTGACAGCAGTTCAGTCTGTTCAGTCAAAGCAAGTCAGTTCAAATAAAAGCTTAAGGTGTAAGCTTGTTTTTTATTCCATGTTTCTATCTGCTATAGAGCTTGAGAAATGAAGGTTTTAGTAAGCGTTGACAATTCTGTTACATTCTTCTGAAAATCCTCAGGTTTTAGGAGGTTGTTTACAGAAGGTGTTTTTTTAGCAGGCGTTTTAGGCCTAAATGGGTTCTTTTTTTTCTTTTTTTTTTTTACATTTAACCGAAGCCTTCATGCAAATCGATTTACAATATATATATATATATATATATATATATATATATATATCTGTCTAAGTGAATCATCTATCCATCAGTAATCATAAGAAAAAATTATCTATGCCAAATCCAGGGTCCAGTTAGAACATCGTTTCTCAACGGGGGCGTTCAGACAACATCGGGGGGCGCTGGAACAGATATTTTTAAAAGGGGGGCGTTGAGGTGTTCTTGGAGGGTGTTCGCGCATTAAGTATTTTTCTCATGAAAAACAGCTGTCAGCAGTGTTATTACGGGTACGTTCGTAAATGCACGAACGGTCATTTCGCTCGGACAAACCGTCTTTTCAGTCAGAGCACCCATCTCTGAGTGCTCCCAGAGCGCAGTGTTCTGAACTTGGCCGGGCTCTGTGATGCAGACACACGTAGCGCAGCGCCCACATTTTTTTAAAAGTGAGAGTGTCAACAAGAAGATGAAGCTAAAAACTCAGCTAGCAAAGGCAGAGCTTTTGATAGTTTCCAATGTGTTACTGTTTTCTAGTGAGGACACCTCGGTGGAGTGATGATACCCCTGTACGATGATCCTCTTCCTCCAGGTCTGAGTGGAGACATAGCCCCTGATGGAGCGACTGATGGCCTTGGACACCATGCTCAACACACTGATCTGCAACACTTTACCACAACAAACAATGAGGCAGGGAGAAACATCTCATTAATTCAGATGCACGTCATTGGAGCTATACATATGTAAGACCATTTAGTACCCTGCCCATGGTAACGGCTTCAATCAGAATAGTTCAGCCTCATAGATATGTCTCATCTAAATAATCATAATTCACCCATCCTGAAAAATGTCCAAAGCAAACAGAACCCACCAGAGAGTCTGTCCAGGATCATGTCAAAGACCTCGGAGGTCAGCCGCTCAAAGAAACAGTCGCTGTTGTGGATCACCGTGAATTTCCTTGTCACTTTGTAGCTGAAAGAAACGGCGGGAGCTCCAAAAACAATAAGCAGATAAGCCTCTGTCATCCGCAATGTGCGCCAATCAAGCAGACTTAAGTAATAAATGAAACGAACGCACTATTCAAGTAACTTGAAACTGATTGTAATTGTGCCAGCTACTCTGTAAGTACAGAACTGGATCACTAACACATGTCTACAGCTAGCTAACAAGCTACACGAGAGGTATATGTACATGTTAACACCTGTCAACGGCTACACTACAGTAACAGTAGATGTGCGCCAGTACGTTACAGGGCCTTTGAACAGGTCACACTTGAAAATGAGCCCTTGGGGCTCAATGTGTTTCTTACCTGTATAAATAAAGGTTAAATAAAAAATAAAAAATAAAAAGGGCCACTTTGGCATGTCTTGACTTTTGACAAAGCTTGTTAGCTTACGTTAGCTAGTGGATAAACCACCCCTATTGACTTTGTTTCAGGATCATGGTACACACCATCAGGCAAGCCAGCTAGCTAGTTGTACATCTCTGTGTAGCAAACACCTTGCTGTTCCAATCGGTAGCGCGCTGTATAGGCCTGCCCTCAATGTGATCAATTTACACCCCGTGGTCACACCTAATATGGTAAATAGGAAACGTGCTCAAGGCTGAAGACTCATTGGATGACGTTTTTAATCAAGAGTTCCTTTGTGTATCCAGGTGATTGGACTGCTGATAAGATTGTATGTGTCTACTGTATTCTATTTATCAAAAAATCGAAATGAAATTCTTAAATTATCTTAAAACTTAGGCTAGTCGTTTAAAGTTTAAAGGCCAAATGGTTACCATTCAATTTCCATCATAAAATCACTCTGTGTTTAGAAAAATAGAGGTACTATTTATTTACAAATACATGTTTCTTCACAATATACACAATTCTTGAGAAAACATATTGAATTACAAAAGGAATATAAGGTGGGTAATCTTTATCAATTTTCTAAACACCTGCAACATCGCTATAGTAATTTATACAGGTAGCAGATATGTCGTCTTTGCTTACAGAATGCATCTTGACATTTATAATAAATACCACAAGTTCAATCTGCATAGGCTTCATGTCAGAGTTAAATAACAAAATATTGTCTCATGTTCACATACAACAGCAATGGTTTTTTAAAAATATTATAAAGTTTGAAGAAACCAAGCTTCATGTACTGTAAGGCCATGTCAATAGCAAGCAGACTTAGGAAATGGTCCTGGGGCCACCCGAGGATGCTGGGAGTTGGACATCCCCCCAGCTCATTATACACAATCTTCCATAGGCGCTGAGACGTCACCTAACTAGAATATGCTGAAATATTCTTCAGGGAGAAAAGGTTTTTTTTTCATTAAAAAGCTTTTTCGTTACCTTCCTTCTCTTACGCATGGGTTTCTGTTGGCCATCTACGAACAGCCCTGTTTTGTACTTGAACATTGACATGTCAAGAGTTCCTCCCAGGTTTTTGGAAAGTTCAACTCGACTTCTCACACGCTCCCCCAACGGACTGCGAACGACAAAAGTTTGTAGGAAAACCTTTGGTATCCATTTGTGCTATTCAGATTGAGATTATGATCATCATATCAGTTGTCAAAAAATCTGCACTAACCATTGGTCTAAAAATATCAGATAAAGTCTGCCAGGTAGTTTTTACCTCATGTAATAAACATCTTTCTGGCCGACACTGGAACCTGAGCGACGAACGACCACTTTGCGCATCCACCCATCTCCAAGTACTGGCCATTCCTCCCATCCCTCTTCAGGTTTCGTTCTTTTCCTACGTGACAAACTAAAAATTGACATGAGATGAATACTGAATCATTAGGAAAAGCATAGTGGAATAACAGAAATACAGATACAGATATGACAAGACATCAAAAGGCTATCTACAAAGAGGATTATAGGGAAATATATCCAGTAACCATTTGCTACAGAATGACCAGTATTATACACTATGGCTAGAAGTCACATAATTGATATTTGGTACTATGAACACGGCCAACAATAAACAATACCAACATACTGGTTATTGGCCCTCTTCTTGAAGTTCTTCTCACTGCCCGCCACGCTCCCGCTCCGTTCACTCTCCCCTGCAAGACTCTCCTCTTCCGCCTCCCTTCGGACAAAAATGCGTGGGTCATGCGTGCGTCATTTTCATCATCATCATCATCATCATCATCTTCATCATCATCTTCTACAGGTTCACACCAGTCTCCAGGAGGCTCCTCAGTAGCTCCTCCCACTTCCATCTTGGTCTCCCCGTGACGATGTTTCACAGGAGTGGCTTCATCCCGAGTATTCACAGGGCTGTCAGAGGGAGCCAGGGCCTCCGGTGGAGGTACCACCTCAGAGATGACTTGAGTCATGACTAACAGCCTTGGATAGTAGTGCCAGATAGCAGCATCCCCATCTATACAAGTCCTATGGACAGCAAGAAAAGTCAGAGTTTAATATCAAGACTCTGCCCTTACTTTTTCTGTTATTTTTCAAGGGGAAATAACAGAAAGGCAAGAACAAGGTTTTAATATGAAGTTAAAATACAGATTGTCAGCTTTTATTGGAGGACATTTGTATTGTTTAAACCATTTATAAACAAGAACACTCTCATGCATGATAGTCCCCCTATTTCATGTTTAGTATTTGGTTGCATATACACTCTGTGTTTAGAAGAATAGATTTACAATTTATTTACAAATACATGTTTCTTCACAATATACACAATTCTTGAGAAAACATATTGAATTACAAAAGGAATATAAGGTGGGTAATCTTTATCAATTTTCTAAACACCTGCAACATCACTATAGTAATTTAGACAGGTAGCAGATATGTCGTCTTTGCTTACAGAATGCATCTTGACATTTATAATAAATACCACAAGTTCAATCTGCATAGGCTTCATGTCAGAGTTAAATAACAAAATATTGTCTCATGTTCACATACAACAGCAATGGCAGTGAGTTTTAAAAATATTATAAAGTTTGAAGAAACCAAGCTTCATGTACTGTAAGGCCATGTCAATAGCAAGCAGACTTAGGAAATGGTCCTGGGGCCACCCGAGGATGCTGGGAGTTGGACATCCCCCCAGCTCATTATACACAATCTTCCATAGGCGCTGAGACGTCACCTAACTAGAATATGCTGAAATATTCATCAGGGAGAAAAGGTTTTTTTTTCATTAAAAAGCTTTTTCATTACCTTCCTTCTCTTACGCATGGGTTTCTGTTGGCCATCTACGAACAGCCCTGTTTTGTACTTGAACATTGACATGTCAAGAGTTCCTCCCAGGTTTTTGGAAAGTTCAACTCGACTTCTCACACGCTCCCCCAACGGACTGCGAACGACAAAAGTTTGTAGGAAAACCTTTGGTATCCATTTGTGCTATTCAGATTGAGATTATGATCATCATATCAGTTGTCAAAAAATCTGCACTAACCATTGGTCTAAAAATATCAGATAAAGTCTGCCAGGTAGTTTTTACCTCATGTAATAAACATCTTTCTGGCCGACACTGGAACCTGAGCGACGAACGACCACTTTGCGCATCCACCCGTCTCCAAGTACTGGCCATTCCTCCCATCCCTCTTCAGGTTTCGTTCTTTTCCTACGTGACAAACTAAAAATTGACATGAGATGAATACTGAATCATTAGGAAAAGCATAGTGGAATAACAGAAATACAGATACAGATATGACAAGACATCAAAAGGCTATCTACAAAGAGGATTATAGGGAAATATATCCAGTAACCATTTGCTACAGAATGACCAGTATTATACACTATGGCTAGAAGTCACATAATTGATATTTGGTACTATGAACACGGCCAACAATAAACAATACCAACATACTGGTTATTGGCCCTCTTCTTGAAGTTCTTCTCACTGCCCGCCACGCTCCCGCTCCGTTCACTCTCCCCTGCAAGACTCTCCTCTTCCGCCTCCCTTCGGACAAAAATGCGTGGGTCATGCGTGCGTCATTTTCATCATCATCATCATCATCTTCATCATCATCTTCTACAGGTTCACACCAGTCTCCAGGAGGCTCCTCAGTAGCTCCTCCCACTTCCATCTTGGTCTCCCCGTGACGATGTTTCACAGGAGTGGCTTCATCCCGAGTATTCACAGGGCTGTCAGAGGGAGCCAGGGCCTCCGGTGGAGGTACCACCTCAGAGATGACTTGAGTCATGACTAACAGCCTTGGATAGTAGTGCCAGATAGCAGCATCCCCATCTATACAAGTCCTATGGACAGCAAGAAAAGTCAGAGTTTAATATCAAGACTCTGCCCTTACTTTTTCTGTTATTTTTCAAGGGGAAATAACAGAAAGGCAAGAACAAGGTTTTAATATGAAGTTAAAATACAGATTGTCAGCTTTTATTGGAGGACATTTGTATTGTTTAAACCATTTATAAACAAGAACACTCTCATGCATGATAGTCCCCCTATTTCATGTTTAGTATTTGGTTGCATATACACTCTGTGTTTAGAAGAATAGATTTACTATTTATTTACAAATACATGTTTCTTCACAATATACACAATTCTTGAGAAAACATATTGAATTACAAAAGGAATATAAGGTGGGTAATCTTTATCAATTTTCTAAACACCTGCAACATCACTATAGTAATTTAGACAGGTAGCAGATATGTCGTCTTTGCTTACAGAATGCATCTTGACATTTATAATAAATACCACAAGTTCAATCTGCATAGGCTTCATGTCAGAGTTAAATAACAAAATATTGTCTCATGTTCACATACAACAGCAATGGCAGTGAGTTTTAAAAATATTATAAAGTTTGAAGAAACCAAGCTTCATGTACTGTAAGGCCATGTCAATAGCAAGCAGACTTAGGAAATGGTCCTGGGGCCACCCGAGGATGCTGGGAGTTGGACATCCCCCCAGCTCATTATACACAATCTTCCATAGGCGCTGAGACGTCACCTAACTAGAATATGCTGAAATATTCATCAAGGAGAAAAGGTTTTTTTTTCATTAAAAAGCTTTTTCATTACCTTCCTTCTCTTACGCATGGGTTTCTGTTGGCCATCTACGAACAGCCCTGTTTTGTACTTGAACATTGACATGTCAAGAGTTCCTCCCAGGTTTTTGGAAAGTTCAACTGGACTTCTCACACGCTCCCCCAACGGACTGCGAACGACAAAAGTTTGTAGGAAAACCTTTGGTATCCATTTGTGCTATTCAGATTGAGATTATGATCATCATATCAGTTGTCAAAAAATCTGCACTAACCATTGGTCTAAAAATATCAGATAAAGTCTGCCAGGTAGTTTTTACCTCATGTAATAAACATCTTTCTGGCCGACACTGGAACCTGAGCGACGAACGACCACTTTGCGCATCCACCCGTCTCCAAGTACTGGCCATTCCTCCCATCCCTCTTCAGGTTTCGTTCTTTTCCTACGTGACAAACTAAAAATTGACATGAGATGAATACTGAATCATTAGGAAAAGCATAGTGGAATAACAGAAATACAGATACAGATATGACAAGACATCAAAAGGCTATCTACAAAGAGGATTATAGGGAAATATATCCAGTAACCATTTGCTACAGAATGACCAGTATTATACACTATGGCTAGAAGTCACATAATTGATATTTGGTACTATGAACACGGCCAACAATAAACAATACCAACATACTGGTTATTGGCCCTCTTCTTGAAGTTCTTCTCACTGCCCGCCACGCTCCTGCTCCGTTCACTCTCCCCTGCAAGACTCTCCTCTTCCGCCTCCCTTCGGACAAAAATGCGTGGGTCATGCGTGCGTCATTTTTATCATCATCATCATCATCATCTTCATCATCATCTTCTACAGGTTCACACCAGTCTCCAGGAGGCTCCTCAGTAGCTCCTCCCACTTCCATCTTGGTCTCCCCGTGACGATGTTTCACAGGAGTGGCTTCATCCCGAGTATTCACAGGGCTGTCAGAGGGAGCCAGGGCCTCCGGTGGAGGTACCACCTCAGAGATGACTTGAGTCATGACTAACAGCCTTGGATAGTAGTGCCAGATAGCAGCATCCCCATCTATACAAGTCCTATGGACAGCAAGAAAAGTCAGAGTTTAATATCAAGACTCTGCCCTTACTTTTTCTGTTATTTTTCAAGGGGAAATAACAGAAAGGCAAGAACAAGGTTTTAATATGAAGTTAAAATACAGATTGTCAGCTTTTATTGGAGGACATTTGTATTGTTTAAACCATTTATAAACAAGAACACTCTCATGCATGATAGTCCCCCTATTTCATGTTTAGTATTTGGTTGCATATACACTCTGTGTTTAGAAGAATAGATTTACTATTTATTTACAAATACATGTTTCTTCACAATATACACAATTCTTGAGAAAACATATTGAATTACAAAAGGAATATAAGGTGGGTAATCTTTATCAATTTTCTAAACACCTGCAACATCACTATAGTAATTTAGACAGGTAGCAGATATGTCGTCTTTGCTTACAGAATGCATCTTGACATTTATAATAAATACCACAAGTTCAATCTGCATAGGCTTCATGTCAGAGTTAAATAACAAAATATTGTCTCATGTTCACATACAACAGCAATGGCAGTGAGTTTTAAAAATATTATAAAGTTTGAAGAAACCAAGCTTCATGTACTGTAAGGCCATGTCAATAGCAAGCAGACTTAGGAAATGGTCCTGGGGCCACCCGAGGATGCTGGGAGTTGGACATCCCCCCAGCTCATTATACACAATCTTCCATAGGCGCTGAGACGTCACCTAACTAGAATATGCTGAAATATTCATCAGGGAGAAAAGGTTTTTTTTTCATTAAAAAGCTTTTTCATTACCTTCCTTCTCTTACGCATGGGTTTCTGTTGGCCATCTACGAACAGCCCTGTTTTGTACTTGAACATTGACATGTCAAGAGTTCCTCCCAGGTTTTTGGAAAGTTCAACTCGACTTCTCACACGCTCCCCCAACGGACTGCGAACGACAAAAGTTTGTAGGAAAACCTTTGGTATCCATTTGTGCTATTCAGATTGAGATTATGATCATCATATCAGTTGTCAAAAAATCTGCACTAACCATTGGTCTAAAAATATCAGATAAAGTCTGCCAGGTAGTTTTTACCTCATGTAATAAACATCTTTCTGGCCGACACTGGAACCTGAGCGACGAACGACCACTTTGCGCATCCACCCGTCTCCAAGTACTGGCCATTCCTCCCATCCCTCTTCAGGTTTCGTTCTTTTCCTACGTGACAAACTAAAAATTTACATGAGATGAATACTGAATCATTAGGAAAAGCATAGTGGAATAACAGAAATACAGATACAGATATGACAAGACATCAAAAGGCTATCTACAAAGAGGATTATAGGGAAATATATCCAGTAACCATTTGCTACAGAATGACCAGTATTATACACTATGGCTAGAAGTCACATAATTGATATTTGGTACTATGAACACGGCCAACAATAAACAATACCAACATACTGGTTATTGGCCCTCTTCTTGAAGTTCTTCTCACTGCCCGCCACGCTCCCGCTCCGTTCACTCTCCCCTGCAAGACTCTCCTCTTCCGCCTCCCTTCGGACAAAAATGCGTGGGTCATGCGTGCGTCATTTTCATCATCATCATCATCATCATCATCATCATCATCTTCATCATCATCTTCTACAGGTTCACACCAGTCTCCAGGAGGCTCCTCAGTAGCTCCTCCCACTTCCATCTTGGTCTCCCCGTGACGATGTTTCACAGGAGTGGCTTCATCCCGAGTATTCACAGGGCTGTCAGAGGGAGCCAGGGCCTCCGGTGGAGGTACCACCTCAGAGATGACTTGAGTCATGACTAACAGCCTTGGATAGTAGTGCCAGATAGCAGCATCCCCATCTATACAAGTCCTATGGACAGCAAGAAAAGTCAGAGTTTAATATCAAGACTCTGCCCTTACTTTTTCTGTTATTTTTCAAGGGGAAATAACAGAAAGGCAAGAACAAGGTTTTAATATGAAGTTAAAATACAGATTGTCAGCTTTTATTGGAGGACATTTGTATTGTTTAAACCATTTATAAACAAGAACACTCTCATGCATGATAGTCCCCCTATTTCATGTTTAGTATTTGGTTGCATATACACTCTGTGTTTAGAAGAATAGATTTACTATTTATTTACAAATACATGTTTCTTCACAATATACACAATTCTTGAGAAAACATATTGAATTACAAAAGGAATATAAGGTGGGTAATCTTTATCAATTTTCTAAACACCTGCAACATCACTATAGTAATTTAGACAGGTAGCAGATATGTCGTCTTTGCTTACAGAATGCATCTTGACATTTATAATAAATACCACAAGTTCAATCTGCATAGGCTTCATGTCAGAGTTAAATAACAAAATATTGTCTCATGTTCACATACAACAGCAATGGCAGTGAGTTTTAAAAATATTATAAAGTTTGAAGAAACCAAGCTTCATGTACTGTAAGGCCATGTCAATAGCAAGCAGACTTAGGAAATGGTCCTGGGGCCACCCGAGGATGCTGGGAGTTGGACATCCCCCCAGCTCATTATACACAATCTTCCATAGGCGCTGAGACGTCACCTAACTAGAATATGCTGAAATATTCATCAAGGAGAAAAGGTTTTTTTTTCATTAAAAAGCTTTTTCATTACCTTCCTTCTCTTACGCATGGGTTTCTGTTGGCCATCTACGAACAGCCCTGTTTTGTACTTGAACATTGACATGTCAAGAGTTCCTCCCAGGTTTTTGGAAAGTTCAACTGGACTTCTCACACGCTCCCCCAACGGACTGCGAACGACAAAAGTTTGTAGGAAAACCTTTGGTATCCATTTGTGCTATTCAGATTGAGATTATGATCATCATATCAGTTGTCAAAAAATCTGCACTAACCATTGGTCTAAAAATATCAGATAAAGTCTGCCAGGTAGTTTTTACCTCATGTAATAAACATCTTTCTGGCCGACACTGGAACCTGAGCGACGAACGACCACTTTGCGCATCCACCCGTCTCCAAGTACTGGCCATTCCTCCCATCCCTCTTCAGGTTTCGTTCTTTTCCTACGTGACAAACTAAAAATTGACATGAGATGAATACTGAATCATTAGGAAAAGCATAGTGGAATAACAGAAATACAGATACAGATATGACAAGACATCAAAAGGCTATCTACAAAGAGGATTATAGGGAAATATATCCAGTAACCATTTGCTACAGAATGACCAGTATTATACACTATGGCTAGAAGTCACATAATTGATATTTGGTACTATGAACACGGCCAACAATAAACAATACCAACATACTGGTTATTGGCCCTCTTCTTGAAGTTCTTCTCACTGCCCGCCACGCTCCTGCTCCGTTCACTCTCCCCTGCAAGACTCTCCTCTTCCGCCTCCCTTCGGACAAAAATGCGTGGGTCATGCGTGCGTCATTTTTATCATCATCATCATCATCATCTTCATCATCATCTTCTACAGGTTCACACCAGTCTCCAGGAGGCTCCTCAGTAGCTCCTCCCACTTCCATCTTGGTCTCCCCGTGACGATGTTTCACAGGAGTGGCTTCATCCCGAGTATTCACAGGGCTGTCAGAGGGAGCCAGGGCCTCCGGTGGAGGTACCACCTCAGAGATGACTTGAGTCATGACTAACAGCCTTGGATAGTAGTGCCAGATAGCAGCATCCCCATCTATACAAGTCCTATGGACAGCAAGAAAAGTCAGAGTTTAATATCAAGACTCTGCCCTTACTTTTTCTGTTATTTTTCAAGGGGAAATAACAGAAAGGCAAGAACAAGGTTTTAATATGAAGTTAAAATACAGATTGTCAGCTTTTATTGGAGGACATTTGTATTGTTTAAACCATTTATAAACAAGAACACTCTCATGCATGATAGTCCCCCTATTTCATGTTTAGTATTTGGTTGCATATACACTCTGTGTTTAGAAGAATAGATTTACTATTTATTTACAAATACATGTTTCTTCACAATATACACAATTCTTGAGAAAACATATTGAATTACAAAAGGAATATAAGGTGGGTAATCTTTATCAATTTTCTAAACACCTGCAACATCACTATAGTAATTTAGACAGGTAGCAGATATGTCGTCTTTGCTTACAGAATGCATCTTGACATTTATAATAAATACCACAAGTTCAATCTGCATAGGCTTCATGTCAGAGTTAAATAACAAAATATTGTCTCATGTTCACATACAACAGCAATGGCAGTGAGTTTTAAAAATATTATAAAGTTTGAAGAAACCAAGCTTCATGTACTGTAAGGCCATGTCAATAGCAAGCAGACTTAGGAAATGGTCCTGGGGCCACCCGAGGATGCTGGGAGTTGGACATCCCCCCAGCTCATTATACACAATCTTCCATAGGCGCTGAGACGTCACCTAACTAGAATATGCTGAAATATTCATCAAGGAGAAAAGGTTTTTTTTTCATTAAAAAGCTTTTTCATTACCTTCCTTCTCTTACGCATGGGTTTCTGTTGGCCATCTACGAACAGCCCTGTTTTGTACTTGAACATTGACATGTCAAGAGTTCCTCCCAGGTTTTTGGAAAGTTCAACTCGACTTCTCACACGCTCCCCCAACGGACTGCGAACGACAAAAGTTTGTAGGAAAACCTTTGGTATCCATTTGTGCTATTCAGATTGAGATTATGATCATCATATCAGTTGTCAAAAAATCTGCACTAACCATTGGTCTAAAAATATCAGATAAAGTCTGCCAGGTAGTTTTTACCTCATGTAATAAACATCTTTCTGGCCGACACTGGAACCTGAGCGACGAACGACCACTTTGCGCATCCACCCGTCTCCAAGTACTGGCCATTCCTCCCATCCCTCTTCAGGTTTCGTTCTTTTCCTACGTGACAAACTAAAAATTGACATGAGATGAATACTGAATCATTAGGAAAAGCATAGTGGAATAACAGAAATACAGATACAGATATGACAAGACATCAAAAGGCTATCTACAAAGAGGATTATAGGGAAATATATCCAGTAACCATTTGCTACAGAATGACCAGTATTATACACTATGGCTAGAAGTCACATAATTGATATTTGGTACTATGAACACGGCCAACAATAAACAATACCAACATACTGGTTATTGGCCCTCTTCTTGAAGTTCTTCTCACTGCCCGCCACGCTCCTGCTCCGTTCACTCTCCCCTGCAAGACTCTCCTCTTCCGCCTCCCTTCGGACAAAAATGCGTGGGTCATGCGTGCGTCATTTTCATCATCATCATCATCTTCTTCATCATCATCTTCTACAGGTTCACACCAGTCTCCAGGAGGCTCCTCAGTAGCTCCTCCCACTTCCATCTTGGTCTCCCCGTGACGATGTTTCACAGGAGTGGCTTCATCCCGAGTATTCACAGGGCTGTCAGAGGGAGCCAGGGCCTCCGGTGGAGGTACCACCTCAGAGATGACTTGAGTCATGACTAACAGCCTTGGATAGTAGTGCCAGATAGCAGCATCCCCATCTATACAAGTCCTATGGACAGCAAGAAAAGTCAGAGTTTAATATCAAGACTCTGCCCTTACTTTTTCTGTTATTTTTCAAGGGGAAATAACAGAAAGGCAAGAACAAGGTTTTAATATGAAGTTAAAATACAGATTGTCAGCTTTTATTGGAGGACATTTGTATTGTTTAAACCATTTATAAACAAGAACACTCTCATGCATGATAGTCCCCCTATTTCATGTTTAGTATTTGGTTGCATATACACTCTGTGTTTAGAAGAATAGATTTACTATTTATTTACAAATACATGTTTCTTCACAATATACACAATTCTTGAGAAAACATATTGAATTACAAAAGGAATATAAGGTGGGTAATCTTTATCAATTTTCTAAACACCTGCAACATCACTATAGTAATTTAGACAGGTAGCAGATATGTCGTCTTTGCTTACAGAATGCATCTTGACATTTATAATAAATACCACAAGTTCAATCTGCATAGGCTTCATGTCAGAGTTAAATAACAAAATATTGTCTCATGTTCACATACAACAGCAATGGCAGTGAGTTTTAAAAATATTATAAAGTTTGAAGAAACCAAGCTTCATGTACTGTAAGGCCATGTCAATAGCAAGCAGACTTAGGAAATGGTCCTGGGGCCACCCGAGGATGCTGGGAGTTGGACATCCCCCCAGCTCATTATACACAATCTTCCATAGGCGCTGAGACGTCACCTAACTAGAATATGCTGAAATATTCATCAAGGAGAAAAGGTTTTTTTTTCATTAAAAAGCTTTTTCATTACCTTCCTTCTCTTACGCATGGGTTTCTGTTGGCCATCTACGAACAGCCCTGTTTTGTACTTGAACATTGACATGTCAAGAGTTCCTCCCAGGTTTTTGGAAAGTTCAACTCGACTTCTCACACGCTCCCCCAACGGACTGCGAACGACAAAAGTTTGTAGGAAAACCTTTGGTATCCATTTGTGCTATTCAGATTGAGATTATGATCATCATATCAGTTGTCAAAAAATCTGCACTAACCATTGGTCTAAAAATATCAGATAAAGTCTGCCAGGTAGTTTTTACCTCATGTAATAAACATCTTTCTGGCCGACACTGGAACCTGAGCGACGAACGACCACTTTGCGCATCCACCCGTCTCCAAGTACTGGCCATTCCTCCCATCCCTCTTCAGGTTTCGTTCTTTTCCTACGTGACAAACTAAAAATTTACATGAGATGAATACTGAATCATTAGGAAAAGCATAGTGGAATAACAGAAATACAGATACAGATATGACAAGACATCAAAAGGCTATCTACAAAGAGGATTATAGGGAAATATATCCAGTAACCATTTGCTACAGAATGACCAGTATTATACACTATGGCTAGAAGTCACATAATTGATATTTGGTACTATGAACACGGCCAACAATAAACAATACCAACATACTGGTTATTGGCCCTCTTCTTGAAGTTCTTCTCACTGCCCGCCACGCTCCCGCTCCGTTCACTCTCCCCTGCAAGACTCTCCTCTTCCGCCTCCCTTCGGACAAAAATGCGTGGGTCATGCGTGCGTCATTTTCATCATCATCATCATCTTCATCATCATCTTCTACAGGTTCACACCAGTCTCCAGGAGGCTCCTCAGTAGCTCCTCCCACTTCCATCTTGGTCTCCCCGTGACGATGTTTCACAGGAGTGGCTTCATCCCGAGTATTCACAGGGCTGTCAGAGGGAGCCAGGGCCTCCGGTGGAGGTACCACCTCAGAGATGACTTGAGTCATGACTAACAGCCTTGGATAGTAGTGCCAGATAGCAGCATCCCCATCTATACAAGTCCTATGGACAGCAAGAAAAGTCAGAGTTTAATATCAAGACTCTGCCCTTACTTTTTCTGTTATTTTTCAAGGGGAAATAACAGAAAGGCAAGAACAAGGTTTTAATATGAAGTTAAAATACAGATTGTCAGCTTTTATTGGAGGACATTTGTATTGTTTAAACCATTTATAAACAAGAACACTCTCATGCATGATAGTCCCCCTATTTCATGTTTAGTATTTGGTTGCATATACACTCTGTGTTTAGAAGAATAGATTTACAATTTATTTACAAATACATGTTTCTTCACAATATACACAATTCTTGAGAAAACATATTGAATTACAAAAGGAATATAAGGTGGGTAATCTTTATCAATTTTCTAAACACCTGCAACATCACTATAGTAATTTAGACAGGTAGCAGATATGTCGTCTTTGCTTACAGAATGCATCTTGACATTTATAATAAATACCACAAGTTCAATCTGCATAGGCTTCATGTCAGAGTTAAATAACAAAATATTGTCTCATGTTCACATACAACAGCAATGGCAGTGAGTTTTAAAAATATTATAAAGTTTGAAGAAACCAAGCTTCATGTACTGTAAGGCCATGTCAATAGCAAGCAGACTTAGGAAATGGTCCTGGGGCCACCCGAGGATGCTGGGAGTTGGACATCCCCCCAGCTCATTATACACAATCTTCCATAGGCGCTGAGACGTCACCTAACTAGAATATGCAGAAATATTCATCAGGGAGAAAATGTTTTTTTTTCATTAAAAAGCTTTTTCATTACCTTCCTTCTCTTACGCATGGGTTTCTGTTGGCCATCTACGAACAGCCCTGTTTTGTACTTGAACATTGACATGTCAAGAGTTCCTCCCAGGTTTTTGGAAAGTTCAACTCGACTTCTCACACGCTCCCCCAACGGAATGCGAACGACAAAAGTTTGTAGGAAAACCTTTGGTATCCATTTGTGCTATTCAGATTGAGATTATGATCATCATATCAGTTGTCAAAAAATCTGCACTAACCATTGGTCTAAAAATATCAGATAAAGTCTGCCAGGTAGTTTTTACCTCATGTAATAAACATCTTTCTGGCCGACACTGGAACCTGAGCGACGAACGACCACTTTGCGCATCCACCCGTCTCCAAGTACTGGCCATTCCTCCCATCCCTCTTCAGGTTTCGTTCTTTTCCTACGTGACAAACTAAAAATTTACATGAGATGAATACTGAATCATTAGGAAAAGCATAGTGGAATAACAGAAATACAGATACAGATATGACAAGACATCAAAAGGCTATCTACAAAGAGGATTATAGGGAAATATATCCAGTAACCATTTGCTACAGAATGACCAGTATTATACACTATGGCTAGAAGTCACATAATTGATATTTGGTACTATGAACACGGCCAACAATAAACAATACCAACATACTGGTTATTGGCCCTCTTCTTGAAGTTCTTCTCACTGCCCGCCACGCTCCCGCTCCGTTCACTCTCCCCTGCAAGACTCTCCTCTTCCGCCTCCCTTCGGACAAAAATGCGTGGGTCATGCGTGCGTCATTTTCATCATCATCATCATCTTCATCATCATCTTCTACAGGTTCACACCAGTCTCCAGGAGGCTCCTCAGTAGCTCCTCCCACTTCCATCTTGGTCTCCCCGTGACGATGTTTCACAGGAGTGGCTTCATCCCGAGTATTCACAGGGCTGTCAGAGGGAGCCAGGGCCTCCGGTGGAGGTACCACCTCAGAGATGACTTGAGTCATGACTAACAGCCTTGGATAGTAGTGCCAGATAGCAGCATCCCCATCTATACAAGTCCTATGGACAGCAAGAAAAGTCAGAGTTTAATATCAAGACTCTGCCCTTACTTTTTCTGTTATTTTTCAAGGGGAAATAACAGAAAGGCAAGAACAAGGTTTTAATATGAAGTTAAAATACAGATTGTCAGCTTTTATTGGAGGACATTTGTATTGTTTAAACCATTTATAAACAAGAACACTCTCATGCATGATAGTCCCCCTATTTCATGTTTAGTATTTGGTTGCATATACACTCTGTGTTTAGAAGAATAGATTTACTATGTATTTACAAATACATGTTTCTTCACAATATACACAATTCTTGAGAAAACATATTGAATTACAAAAGGAATATAAGGTGGGTAATCTTTATCAATTTTCTAAACACCTGCAACATCACTATAGTAATTTAGACAGGTAGCAGATATGTCGTCTTTGCTTACAGAATGCATCTTGACATTTATAATAAATACCACAAGTTCAATCTGCATAGGCTTCATGTCAGAGTTAAATAACAAAATATTGTCTCATGTTCACATACAACAGCAATGGCAGTGAGTTTTTAAAATATTATAAAGTTTGAAGAAACCAAGCTTCATGTACTGTAAGGCCATGTCAATAGCAAGCAGACTTAGGAAATGGTCCTGGGGCCACCCGAGGATGCTGGGAGTTGGACATCCCCCCAGCTCATTATACACAATCTTCCATAGGCGCTGAGACGTCACCTAACTAGAATATGCTGAAATATTCATCAGGGAGAAAAGGTTTTTTTTTCATAAAAAAGCTTTTTCATTACCTTCCTTCTCTTACGCATGGGTTTCTGTTGGCCATCTACGAACAGCCCTGTTTTGTACTTGAACATTGACATGTCAAGAGTTCCTCCCAGGTTTTTGGAAAGTTCAACTCGACTTCTCACACGTTCCCCCAACGGACTGCGAACGACAAAAGTTTGTAGGAAAACCTTTGGTATCCATTTGTGCTATTCAGATTGAGATTATGATCATCATATCAGTTGTCAAAAAATCTGCACTAACCATTGGTCTAAAAATATCAGATAAAGTCTGCCAGGTAGTTTTTACCTCATGTAATAAACATCTTTCTGGCCGACACTGGAACCTGAGCGACGAACGACCACTTTGCGCATCCACCCGTCTCCAAGTACTGGCCATTCCTCCCATCCCTCTTCAGGTTTCGTTCTTTTCCTACGTGACAAACTAAAAATTGACATGAGATGAATACTGAATCATTAGGAAAAGCATAGTGGAATAATAGAAATACAGATACAGATATGACAAGACATCAAAAGGCTATCTACAAAGAGGATTATAGGGAAATATATCCAGTAACCATTTGCTAGAGAATGACCAGTATACACACTATGGCTAGAAGTCACATAATTGATATTTGGTACTATGAACACGGCCAACAATAAACAATACCAACATACTGGTTATTGGCCCTCTTCTTGAAGTTCTTCTCACTGCCCGCCACGCTCCCGCTCCGTTCACTCTCCCCTGCAAGACTCTCCTCTTCCGCCTCCCTTCGGACAAAAATGTGTCTCTCCCCAACAGAGTAGTCCAAGCTCTGTGCGTCATTTTCATCATCATCATCATCATCATCATCATCATCATCGCCATCATCATCATCATCTTCTACTGGTTCACACCAGTCCACAGGAGGCTCCTCAGTAGCTCCTCCCACCTCCATCTTGGTCTCCCCATGACGATGTTTCACAGGAGTGGCTTCATCCCGAGTGTTTACAGGGCTGTCTGAGGGAGCCAGGGCCTCCGGTGGAGGTACCACCTCAGAGATGACTTGAGTCATGACTAACAGCCTTGGATAGTAGTGCCAGATAGCAGCATCCCCATCTATACAAGTCCTATGGAACAGCAAGAAAAGTCAGAGTTTAATATCAAGACTTTTTCAAGGGGAAATAACAGAAAGGCAAGAACAAGGTTTTAATATGAAGTTAAAATACAGATTGTCAGCTTTTATTGGAGGACATTTGTATTGTTTAAACCATTTATAAACAAGAACACTCTCATGCATGATAGTCCCCCTATTTCATGTTGAGTATTTGGTTGCATATACTTTGCATGAGATAACTATCTGGGATCTGTGATACATTAAGCATTATACATTTGTTTTTTATTAATTTAGCGTGTTTACTTTTCAAAGATTTTCAAATAGTAGAATCATTGTAGCTGAAAGAAACGGCGGGAGCTCAAAAAACAATAAGCAGATAAGCCTCGCTCTCATCCGCAATGTGCGCCAATCAAGCAGACTTAAGTAATAAATGAAACGAACGCACTATTCAAGTAACTTGAAACTGATTGTAATTGTGCCAGTGTGACGGGGTGTATCTTTGCATGAATCACTCTCAGCTGGATGGCTCACGTTCATTTATTCTGTAGAAAACATACAGTGCATCAATTTGTGGACACGGTTGCAGGGTCATCAGGCTAGATTCCAGTCAGTGTTGTCAGATGAACTGAGCATACAGTAGTCACTCATACTACACAAATTATAACAATAATATGAAACAAAAATACAAAATGTGTAGACTACATAAATCCTCACTTGTGTGATCGTATAGTGGTATTTGAACAGTCAAACAATCAATTATATATATTAACAATAACAATACAATGCATAGAAAAACAGCGCAACTGGAATACACGCATGCACACCACGTGCAACACTATGACACTGGTTTAGGATGAACCACAGGTGGGGGACTGGGACTGGGACTGGGACTGGGGGGGGGGGGGGGGGGTGAAGAGGAGGAGGAAGGAGGTGGAATGGGATAGGAGGGAGGGGGTGGGGGGCATGGGGGTGGGGGGGTGCTGGTGGTCTATTTGTGCCTGCTGCCTCTCCTCTTCATGGCAGCTGTGCACTGGGGGCAGAACCACTTCCCCTTGGGGGCTTTGGTCAGGCCCACGCAGCCGTAGTGGAACCACTCGATGGGGCAATCTTGATTATCACATCCCACCATCTCTCCGTACGACACCTGGTTGCAGATGCAGTAGCGGGGCTCGTTGGGGTCGTAGGTCCAGTCCACCTGGCTGTTAGCCTCAGACTCTGGCAGGGCCGAGGCCTGCTGGGAGAGCTCCTGGGCCAGGGCGGAGGAGGAGGAGGACGAGGACGACGACTGGTGGTTGGAAGACTTTGTGTTGCCTTTGGTCTTGCGTCCTCCGCGGGACTCTGATGCGGCGGCGGCGGGGGCGAGGGTCTGGGTGAGGGTGGAGGCCAGGGCGGAGGAGGTGTAGCCGGCCGCCTCGCGGGACAGAGAGAACTCCCGGCTCAGCTGGAAGTCGCTGTTCTTGATGGCCTCGTAGCTGGCCTTCAGACTGGAGGTCCTCCTGCCCTCCTTCATCTGTGCGGTGGCCTGGACGGCCTGTGCAGCAGCCATGGCCATGGCCATGGTGATGGCCCCGGCCCCCGCCCCCTCCCCGGGCCCGGCCGGCAGGGAGCTGAGGTTGTAGGAGGCCAGCGGCTGGGAGGAGTTCACACTGTTGGTAAAAGAACATGATTAAAATAAATATATATGAGCAATAACATATCGTGGTTATATAGTTCTCTTTTTTTTTTGTCATTGTTTTTATTTCCATATTTGCCAAGATAACTTAATCAGGAAGCAAAAAATACACCAGACAATAAAGTACTAAAAATCTGAAATAGAAATAACCCCTAAAACGCAACCCTCCCAGAGCCCCCGCCCCCCCATCCCCACGCTGCCGTCGTCTCAGGGCCTACCTAATAAACCATGTATACTTACGATTCATTTCCGTTTTCTTCGTAAAGCTCTGGGAAATAGTCTTCTCGGTCCAGAATCTCCTGGTATTTTTCTGAATATTCTGTAAAAAACAAACCCCAAAAAACAGGCAGTTAAATGGTGAGTTACTATCAATGTTTTCATCTTGATCAGTACTATATATCAAAACACACTCACCTGGTGGATGAAGATGTGGCATATCTTTTGGTCCACTGTTTGGCTGTCCGGTCATGTTCAGCTCTGTTTGTCGTGTACTGGGTGGCGATGCTTCCAACCAGGGGATCGGCTGGGTTACAGTCTGTGAGCAGGGAGCAGATGGACAGCAGCACCTTGGAGATGGTGAGGGCGGGGCTCCAGTTGTCCTTGAGGATGTCCAGACAGATCACACCCTGGCTGTTGATGTTACAGTGGTAGATCCTCGTGCGAAACGTCACTTTTTTTGAGGTAGTGGAAAGTTTTATTTACAACAAATGGCCACAATGCGATAAAAAAACAACTTCTACTCCATATGACTCATGCACACTACAGAACAATGGACCTGAAGGTATAACAAATTCTAAAATACAAACACTTTCAAAACCTGAGGAGGTTAGGAATGTTTTGCATGACACATTGCTACTTTTCCATGTTATAAACCACAACAAGCTTTTAATCCTACCAATGACACAATTACAAAATAAATGAATTTAAAAACTACAACAGTAACTCAATAGTTCTGAGAAAACACATAGCCCCAGCCATTCCCACCCTGCCCCCCCTCAAAAGATTTGAATTCAAAAAATGGTTCGGTTCTTGTATCGGGCCTGTATCTGTGGGGCTTCTTCACTCCGCCGGTAGAGGGCGCACTTTTCCTTGCAGCCTTGGTGGCCAGCTGCTTCCTGGGCGCCTTTCCTCCAGTGGATTTACGAGCGGTCTGCTTGGTACGAGCCATGGTTCACTGGTTAATTTGTAATGTCGTTGATCCGTCGAGTCGTAGTTCTCTCCGATGTTGGTAGATTTCTCGCGAAACGTCACCTTGGGTGGTTTGAAGGGGTAGTCGGGGGTGAAGGCGATGTCGAGGAAGAAGACCCCTCCCTCATAAACAGAGCCTGGTGGTCCCAGGATACCCCCCCCCACATTTTGAGCATCTTTGATTGCCGCGACATGACACAGCTACGTGGCCAAATCTCTGACATTTGAAGCATCTAAGCGGGGGCCTCTCATACTTTCTCACTTGGAACGACAAGCACCCAAAGAAAACCCTGGGCGGCAGGCTATCACCTTCAAACGTTATCATAACCGGAGCGTTCGGGTTGCCACCCATCCGTGCTTTAAATCTCCTCACTTCTTTAACTTTCCCCCCCTTGATTTGCTCCCTCATTTCTTTCTCAGATATGTCCGCACAGACACCATAGATCACTCCTTTGATTCCGTAATTTTTGTTTGAGATAGCAGCTTCTACTTTTAGCCCAGCTATTTTTTTTACACCAAGCGCTTTCTTTTGTGTTTCTGCACTCGTGCACATCACCATGAGCATGCCATTAGCTAGTATTCTTGCATCTATTTCACCAACACTCTTCAGTGATTCTGCAATTTTAAGAGGATTAACTGCTCTAAACCCCCCCGTTCCATTTGGGTCCTTCAGTTTAAACACTACTTTAAACTCGGCGCTGTCAGCTGAATTCCTCATTTTCCCTCCAGGTACGTCCTCTACTGAGGAGCTTCGCTTACTTCCAACTTTCAACCCCCCCTCCCCTCCCCTGGCCGTAGCCATAAACAGTGTTCACACTTGTCCTCCTCTTACAATGCGGCTTGTTCCTACCCTGAACAAATATAGGAGCTCCGATTTAGTATACGGACAATATACAGTTCATGAAAGGATTCCACTTAGCGTTCGCTCTCTGACAGCTGTCAAACCAGCGTCCACGACTCAAAAATCCCGCCTTCCTGCTATTTAGCTATCAATGTTAGTGTTCGCTTATAGCCATGTCAGTTTACCTTTTACTATGATGCGGACGAAGCTGTTATCTGTGACAATTCCTTATTTTTCAGCCCTATTGTTTTTTTGTTTGTTTTTTTCCGAATGAAAGGCTTTTTAATTTTTGAAAATCATTGGAAATGAAATGCCATAATACGCAATAATTGAATTAGAATTTATTTTCTGACTTTTTTACTGAATTGCCCCAACCCTGCTCGATGTACATGTTGTACACACACACACACACACACACACACACACACACACACACACATATATAAACGGACATTTGAATTGAGAACACAACACAGCACAAGTGAAAGTAGTGCAATTTTACTATTGTTTCATATGTGATCAATTCACACAAATGCTGTCGTGTTCCTAAAATGTTATTTATTCAACCATTTAAGATTAAATAACACTGGAAAATAACATCCTCGATACAGCAGGAATAACGATACTTTTTAAAAAAATAAATAAATCAAAGGCTTTTAATAAAAATCGGTTTTACTAAATGTTGAAGTGAAGCTTCGATTTAAAACACAAAGAGTCAAAACAGGATTGTTCTGTTTCAGAGGAACTTTTTTGGACAAGTTTTGATAATAAAATACAACATGAACAGACAAGGCAGGTAAAGGCAACCAAGAGGCACAACCGGTTATCTTCCAGATTATCATCCAGATTACCAGATTCATCATGTGACTGGAAAAGGAAGGAGAATATACGAACACATGCCAATCATCACACAAATGACTCAAGTTACAGAAATCTAAATATTCAAAAATTACAGAGACATATTAACTGATTAAAACAATAATAATAATAATAAAAAACACAACATACAGTATTGCTGGAGTACCAGATAGTATTCCTGGAGTGTTCCTACAAAACACTGTTGACAACTTGTCTCTTTGGCTATGAACAACATTTCTCAGAGAGGTCAGAGTTCATGCACAGGATCCAGTATATGCTTCGAAGAAAAGTAAAAAGAGTGTTTGTTGTCTGGCTACATTCAGCAGTTTTAAACCCTAACATCGAACACAAAAAAGGTAGAAATATTCAGTGGGGAAAGGTTTCCAGAACTAAATACTAAATACATACAAGAAAAAGACTCACATCACACACACATCAATCAGCATTATCATTCGAAGTTCTGACATTCATAAAAACTCTGGGATCCTATTTAGTTACTCAAACACATTCAAACACATTCAGTAGGCACCCCGCCCTTCCCCCCACTTCCCCTCCCCCACAGCCCCCTCCCCCCCAGCCCCATCCCCTCCTCCCATCCCCCCATCCCCCATCCCACCTCCATAGGACAACTTTTGAAATGGAGTGTTTTTTTTTTTAAATATCAGAATATGTTCAGCAGAAATGTTCATATGGAGTTTCCGTTTGAGAACATCTGTGCCTAAAGAAGGCAGCCAGGTGCCCGTACCTCTCACAGTTCTCTCTGGGGCGTCGGAGGAAAACAACAGAGTCGTCTTACTAAACATGTCAGTAACTAAATCAATGCAAGCTGCTCATGGTGGCGATTGTGAGATCCATCTTCTGATCACGACACAAAAACAGACTGTTTCATTAGATCATCCGTCCCTCAAACACGGGGGGTTCACTCTGGACCCAATCCCAACGTGAGATCTGCAGCACCCCCCCCCCCCTCCCCC
The DNA here is from genome assembly GCF_963989245.1 of Nansenia antarctica. NCBI lineage: Eukaryota > Metazoa > Chordata > Actinopteri > Argentiniformes > Microstomatidae > Nansenia > Nansenia antarctica. Next base: position 47,336,155 of record NC_137678.1, read on the forward strand.
GACATCCTCACAGATCACACATGGATGTCAAAGCAGGACATTGGGAGCAGAAACTTGAGCGTGGCACGTAGATCTCAGGTTGGGATTGTGGGCTACATACGACCCTGCCCCCCCCCCCCCGGTAACAGGGCGTAACGGGGGGGGGGGGCTGGTCTTAAAAATCTAAAGATGAACGATTACTTAATGAAAGAAAAAAAAAATCTAAACAAAACCAAAAAACTAACAAAAACAAATCATTGAGTGGATGCTCTTCAAGTGTGGAGTCCTCTGAGCCTCCCCACTAGGAGGCCCCCCCTCTAGGAGGCCCCCCCGGTCTGCTGTTGGAATACGTCGATAGTATCTTCATCCTCCATCTTCAGCTGCGCAGGTGTGTCCGTCTCATTGATGGGCTGTCCATCTAACCTAAACCTAATCTGTCTGATTGATAAACCCTAGAAAAGGAGCCTAGAACATAACACTCCTCCCTTCTACAATTTAAGTTGTATCTAGACAAATAACACAATACATTCTGCACATTCTCTTTAACATAACTAGGTTGACCTAACTAGTCCAGGGCCTCTTTACTTGAACATAACTAGTCGAGGGCCTCTTTATTTAGGGCTTTATAAGTCCAGTCTTTCTGGTGGGTTGCGTACTCTCTCTGGATATCGCTTGTAGGCCGCTGGTGGCTCCTGTGGTGGCTGTACCACAGTCTCTGAACCGTCTCTTATCCTTGTCTCATGCCCTGAATCTCCATCGCCTACATCCGTATCTTCTTGGATGCCCATTGGCTGTGCTGTGTCTGCCTTCTCTGTAGTTCTGCAGTGTCCCTGCTCCATTGTTGGCTGTACAGGTGTTTTTGTCGGTGCTGTTTGTTCTCCAGTCGAATGCATCTGATCAATGTGCCGTCGCCACACCATGCTTGGTCCCACCTGTACTTCATAGCTTCGGGGGCCTGTCTGTGCTTGCACTATCCCACATGCCCACTTCCCACCCCGCCGATAGTCTCTCACCATGACTTCCTGTCCTGTAGCGATTTGACGCTCCCGTCCGCCATGCAGCATCCTTGCCTGTTTGTTCAATACTTCATCGCGTCTGTTTGGCTTCATGAGATCTAGGCGTGTGCGCAGAGTGCGCCCAAACATCACATGGGCTTTCACTTGTGGTGGCATGTGGCGTGTTCCGGTATGCTGACAAGAACCGGGCCAGTCTAGTCTGCAACGTTCCTCCATCCTGTCTGGATGCTCTGAGTCCCTGTTTGAGGGTCTGTACACACCTCTCTGCTAACCCATTTGTGGCTGGGTGGAATGGAGCTGAGGTTGTGTGTTTGATCCCGTTTACCGCCATGAATTGTGCAAATTCTTCACTGGCAAACGTTTGTGCGTTGTCACTGACTAACTGAAGGGGAAGCCCAAAACGAGCGAATGTTGTTCTCAAACACTCAATGGTCTGGGTTGAAGTCTGAGTTCCCGTGCAAAAAACCTCTGGCCATTTGGAGTGTGCATCAACGATAACCAAGAACATGTGTTTCTCAAAAGGTCCCGCATAATCCACATGTATTCTCTGCCAGGGCTCTGTAGGCCACTCCCATGGATGGACAGGGACTGGTGCTGGCATGTTGCGGTTCTCTAAGCACCCAGTACAGTTCTTTGTCATCGTTTCTAGTTGTTCATCCACTCCGGGCCACCAGAAGTGGCTACGGGCCAGCATTTTCATTTTTACTGTCCCTACGTGGCCTTCATGAATTTGCTGCAAAACCTGGCTCTGGCATTTACTGGGTACAATCACTCTCATGCCCCACAACAAGCATCCCTGGTGTGTAGTTATCTCATCTTTTCTCTGCAGGTATGGTGCAAGGTCCTTGTGGCCTGTGGCAGGCCATCCGGACATGGCATATTGGTACACCTCAGATAAGATTGAGTCTCGTCTTGTCTCCCGTTTCACCACTGAGCTGGTCAGCGGCAAGGCTTCCAGCTGTGAGGCATGAAAAACCTCCACTGCGTCCATCCTGGACTCGTCTTCTCCAGTGGCCAAAGGCAGTCTCGATAGTCCATCAGCATTGGTGTGCTGGGTTGTCTGTTTATACTCAATGTCATACCTATGCCCAGATAGAAAGAGTGCATAACGCTGCAGTCTGGCTGCAGTCATTGCTTGAATACCTTTCTGTGGGCTAAATATGGACAATAATGGCTGGTGGTCTGTCACTAGAGTAAAATGTCTGCCATACAGGTATGTGTGGAATTTCTTTACTCCCCAGACAAGTGCCAATGCCTCCTTGTCAATCTGTGAATAGTTCTTCTCTGCACTATTCAATGCCCTTGAAGCAAAGGCCACTGGCCTCTCTGATCCATCCTGTAGAACATGTGACAGCACTGCCCCGGCCTAGACCAAAGGGAGAGGCATCACATGCCAGTTTCACTGGGAGTTCCGGGTCATAGTGTGTCAGTACCAGTTCAGATGTGATGAGCTGTTTTGCTTCTCTGAAGGCCTTCTCACATTGTTCTGTCCACATCCACTTTCTGTTCTTCTCCAGCAGCTGGTTGAGGGGCTGCAGTACTGAGGAGAGGTTGGGAAGAAAGCGCCGATAATAGTTTATCAGCCCTGTGAATGATCTTAGCTGTGTCACATTCTGTGGCTGCGGTGACCCAACCACAGCGTCTACCTTGTCTTGTGTTTTGTGCAGTCCACTGCTGTCGATTTCATGTCCACAGAAAACGATTCTCTCCTTGAAGAACTCACACTTTTGCGAATTAGCCTGTAGTCCATACTCCTCTAGCCGTCTGAGGACATTCTCCAAGTTGGTCAGATGCTCCTCATCTGTTTGTCCAGTGATGATCATGTCATCCAACAGGCATTGGGTCCCTGGGATACCCTGAAGGATCTGATCCATAGTGCGTTGCCAAATGGCCGGGGCTGATGCAATACCAAATACAAGCCTGTTATATCTATACAAGCCCTTGTGCGTGTTTATGGTCAAGTACGGTCTGAATGTCTCCTCAACAGATAGCTGTAGGTAAGCTTGTTTCAAGTCTATTTTGCTAAAATGTTTCCCCCCAGCCATAGCTGCAAATATGTCATCTATACGGGGCAGGGGATACTGATCTACCTGCAGCTTGGGATTCACAGAGACCTTAAAGTCACCACACAGCCTGACAGAGCCATCTTTCTTTATGATAGGCACCACAGGGGTGGCCCAATCACTTCTGTCAACCTTTGACAGGATACCTGCATCCATCTTCATCTTCACCGTCCATATACATTGAGAAGTCCTCAGTGTCACTGTTTTGATGACTGGAGTTCTGTGACTCCACACGTTCATTCTGAAAATGCATTATGGGCTCAAACACTTGGGGAACATCGGGTTTGTTCTTGCGGATGGGGCATAAACATTTGCGTTTCCGGCAGCGGACAGGTTTTCGAGAGTCAGGGTTCAGCATCCCATTTCTGCAGCTGGCACACATCCCACAATCCTTCGTGGTGAGGCAAGCCATACACTGACCACAAGGAAGCCACTTTCTGAAGGTAATTTTTCGATTGTCCATTGGACTCTTGGCCCTGCATTTAGGACAACAGGATTTCTTTCTTTGTCTTTCAGTCTGTATATGAAATACCACACTTGGAACATATGCAAATGCAGGTCTCAGACCCAGCCTTCCCATTGGTGGAGGACGGTGGCCTTGATGTAGGGCACCTAGGCACTTTAGTTGCATTGTGCTTCATGCCATCTGCATCATGGTGCCTATGAGCGACAGAGGTTGGACTTTTTGTGGCTGGAAAGAGGTGGGGGTTTCTGTCTGGTTTGCCCATGGAGCTGGGACTCAGAGGGGACATGCTGCTGTGGTTGGGTCTGGGAGTCTGGCCTGTGGTAGGACTGTCTGCCCGATCCCCTTTGTCGATCCAGCTGGACTCAGAAGAAAAGCCACCATCCACTGAGGGAGAATGTTCCATTGTCACTTTCTTCCTTCTCTTATGCATGGGTTTCTGTTGGCCATCTACGAACAGCCCTGTTTTGTACTCAAACATTGACATGTCAAGAGTTCCTCCCAGGTTTTTGGAAAGTTCAACTCGACTTCTCACACGCTCCCCCAACGGACTCATGTAATAAACGTCTTTCTAGCCGACACTGGAACCTGAGCGACGAACGACTGCTTTGCGCATCCACCCGTCTCCAAGTACTGGCCATTCCTCCCATCCCTCTTCAGGTTTCGTTCTGTACCGACGTGACAAATGGTTATTGGCCCTCTTCTTGAAGTTCTTCTCACTGCCCGCCACGCTCCCGCTCCGTTCACTCTCCCCTGCAAGACTCTCCTCTTCCGCGTCTCTCCCCAACAGAGTAGTCCAAGCTCTGTGCGTCATTTTCTTCATCATCATCGCCATCATCATCATCATCTTCTACAGGTTCAAACCAGTCCACAGGAGGCTCCTCAGTAGCTCCTCCCACCTCCATCTTGGTGTCCCCATGACGATGTTTCACAGGAGTGGCTTCATCCCGAGTATTTACAGGGCTGTCTGAGGGAGCCAGGGCCTCCGGTGGAGGTACCACCTCAGTATTGTAATACAATACAATAATAACAATAACAATAATAATTAAATTAGGCCAATAATAATAATAACAACAACATAGGCCAAAGTGCTATTCAAATAAATGTGCAAAAATGCAAAAATCAAAAAGATCTAGCCCATAACGACACTACGGCTGACAGCCCTCCAGTACGAAGCCAGATGTCTGAGGCCCTGAATATACTGTTCTTTCAGCCTCAGTAGACGGGCCTCCAACTCCCTCCACTTCCGTCTCCTTGTTGGGGGAGCGTGGCCTCTGTCTGCCATCCCCAGCTTATCCTCTGAAAGCATTTGCTGATCCTTCAGGTGACGAAGGAATAACCAAAGTGAAGGATGGCGCACTTGGACAGCATCATTTAGAGTACGATGATAAGCTAGAACAAAATACAGAATTATAACTTATTAACCTATTAATGGCCTATTAATGTGCAAACTGCAAACTGGTTCTACATCTGCAAGCTGATCTTGTTGATCTTTCCAATGTAGAAGATAGCGGGCCTTATTTGAAGTATAGCCTATAACAAGTATATCTCACAACTTCCCCTGTGTGTGAACTTCAATTAGTATTCGTTATTTGGGATCTTAGTAAATCAGGCCCTAAATGTTATTAGTTTGGCATGAACATTTTGACATTGAACATTTCCCCCTCTGTGTCTCCTCCTTTCACAATTTTAAATCCTTTCTTAATCCTTTCTCAATCACGGTGCTCGCCCATGATTGGACTGATGTTACGTCCATCATCATTAGCGCGCCTGTACCGGACCAATTGGCAACTCGTCCACCTGTTTAAAGAGCCCTCCTGTTTAAAGAGCCCTCCTGTCCACTGCTGTGTTTGATGTTTCGTTAATTTTTGTTTCGGCTCATAGTTAAACCTATACTCGATATACGCACAGGCCCAGAGGTGATAGGATAAGAATGAATTAACCCATAATTAGCAGACAATATTATATTAACAATATAAAATAATTAACTTAATACTTCAGATTTAGTTATTAGATGAAATTATATTTGTTTTGTTCAGATCTGTCATTGTTACACTTACATTCAACATGGTTATTGGTCCTTTGCTCCATGTTTCTTTCGAACACATTCCACATTGCTGGTGGGAAGGCCGCTCCAGGCTGGACATATGTGTTACGAACATATCAGATAATCTGACTATTACCATTGCACACAAAGAGAAAATCACAGAACAGTCTCTGGTGAGGCTCCACGAAGGAGAAGAGAGGGTTCCAGTACCATGTCCTCCAACAGTGTGCATAGACACACTTCTGACGTTTCTCTTCATCCTCTCCTCCTTCCTCCTCCTCCTCTTTCACCATCACATCTACCTTCTCTTCCTCCTCTACCACCAGAAGATACACATTCCCTTTCTCTTCTGACTCCAAGTCTTTTTCACTGGCTTTTGTACAGTGTTGCTTTTTGCTCTGCACTTCTGCCTTTGTCCTCCTCAGGAAGTATGGACTTATGATGGCCATGAGGTTCTCTGACATCCTGAGTCCCAGTGCCTTCTCACCAGGGGTGGCATCCTTCTCCCTTGCACGGGTGATGGGATTTTCATACTCAGTTTTGAAGGTCAGATGCAGGCTCCTCAGGGCGGTCTGATACTCTTTCAGGTCCGGGTTCAACTCTGGCTTTTCTTCTTTTATGGTGTTCCCGGCCCACAGCCTGAGGAACTCTGGAGGTAGCTGACTGCCCTCGTCCATGTTCACTGCTTCCATACTGACGGGTCCCTCCGGTATCTGGGCCGGTTGAAGGGGCGCATCCGAGCCGGATTCCAGCGGGACGGCGACTGACTCAGAATCTTTGTTCTGTAGGCGCATGGACTTGCGAGGAGGCAGAACTTCAGTCACTGTGCTCTTTGACTTGCTCTGAAGAACTCTCTTTTTTAAAGCTTCACTGGCCTGTAGCAGTTTAATGGAGGACAGGAAATCCTGGTTTTGTTTAACGTTTTCCAAACGTTCAAGTTCATATGCAGACATACCACTTGTATGTGTATCTTCATCCTTCACATTTACTTTCCTAGGTCTGGATTCCTCTTCCAAAGGTGGTGTCCTCTCTCTTTTGACACCCTTAGTAGGGGGCACTTTTGGGGGTTTTGGTTTGTTCCTCTGTCGTGCCGAGCTTCGGACTGCAACTTCATTCTCTGGATTTGAAGGAGGCGTCATTTCGTGTAATAAATGCGGTTGCACATCACTGTCAAGTTGCTCCGCTTTGACTTTACATTTGCGCTCGTGCTTCCACAAATCAGTTTTGACGTAAAATGCGAAACAATATTGGCACGGCAGATAGTCACGCACTGACAGAGCTGTATTAGTTTGCCTCTTGGGCACAATTTCCCCGTTTCCAGTTTGCAGAACTGCAAAATTGTGTTGATAGTTCCCTTTGTTGCGGAGTTGATCAAACAAACTGAATCTGATTTTGGAACCTTTCAGAAAACTACAAGCATGTGCAACGTCATCTTCGTTTGGATGCATCCTTAATAAATGTCTTGCAATTTTGCTATGTGGTGTATGGCAATAAAGGCAAAACTGCTTTTTGGAAGGCTTTGCCAATTTTCCGCTGATCGTACTTAACGCCTGTGTGGTGTTCTTTTTAAAATGTTTAATGACATTTTTTGAGTTAGTGAGTCATTCATAAAATACAAAGGTTTCCATCTCTCAAAACAGAACGGAATGTCAAAAACTTTAGGTGAAGTTATTGGTGTAGTTCTCCGTCACCTCTTTGACTCTGCCCTTGGTCAGCCTGATGATGGCGATGTGACCAGTTTTCCCATGGTACCAGCGGTTGAGGTCGAGGCAGTCCGAGAACTTGGATACGTACACACCCTTTGAAGGATCTCCAAGTGTTGAGCATGTGCTGTGCCCAGTGACTATGCCCGTCTCTCCAAGTTGATTTGCCTTGTCTTTATCCTCGAATAGCAAAAAGCCATACGATTCCTCCATTTCCTCCTTTGAGTATCCCATATCTCTTCTCTTTGTACGGAAAGTCTCATACTGTTCCTGTAGGCTGGCATTCTTTATCAACAATGCAGAGTTGTATCTGAAAGACTGCTTGGACTCCTGATACATATATGAATTTTGCAGGGGAGGCAGAATATGTGTATCAAAGGTCTCCGAACGGAGAGGTCCTGATAAAAACGCACTTGCTCCTTGTTGTAAAGGACCTTTCCTTTGGTTCTGGCTGCCTTCAATGCTCGTTCCTTGTCCTTAAAGTTCAAGAACCTCATAATAAATGTCCTTGGACGTGTCGTGTTCGAGTCGTTGTTTGGTGGAGCGCCGATTCTATGAGCCCGTTCAATTACCAAGGCAGCTCGTGGGTCCAACCCCAGAGCCTCCGGTAACCATTTTTCCAAAAATGCGACTGCATCCTGGCCCTCTGCCTTCTCCGGTAAACCCACCACTCTCACGTTGTTTCGACGGCTTCTGCATTCCAAGTCGTCCACTTTGTTGGTAAGGCTTTTGACGGTGCTTTCCAATGCGCTGACTTTGGATATTAGCCCGTTGACGCTGTCTTCTGCATCGGAAATCCGTTGTTCCGCATGTGCTACGCGCCCTGTGCAATCTTCTACCTGTTTCCTTACATCCGCAATGGTTGCTTGCACAACATACATTTTCTTATAAAGACCGCTTTTCAAGGACAGTATGGCTTTCATGAAATCTTGATTGCTACTCCTGTCTGGGTCCAATACCTCGCCATCTCCCTCATCGGGGTCATCCTCCATGTCAGCCATGACATGTTTGGCATTTAGCAGACGCCTTATTCCAAAGCGACTTACAATCGATACATTTGACTAAGCAAGTAAATCATCAATCCACCAGTCGTAGCAGGAAGAGGAATCTAGCTCAGGCCCGGGGCCATTGGCAGTCGTCCTGATAGAAGAAGTAACCATGGTAACAGTGTTCAGTAGCGTAACCGTGGTAACAGTGTTCAGTAGCGTAACCGTGGTAACAGTGTTCAGTAGCGTAACTGTGGTAACAGTGTTCAGTAACGTAACCGTGGTAACAGTGTTCAGTAACGTTGTTTGTTTAGTAACATTGGTAACAGAGCAGTGTTTAGTAACCGTGGTAACAGTGTTCAGTAACGTTGTTTGTTTAGTAACCTTGGTAACAGAGCAGTGTTTAGTAACCGTGGTAACAGTGTTTAGTAGTGTTTCAGTAATGTAACCGTGGTAACAGAACACACAGGCAGCCGTCAGCAGGTCACATGGCGTTATTCAACAGAAACTGGTCAGAGATCAGCTTTCCACCTCCAATTGAGGACTCCACCACCTCAGTTACTTTATAACAAAGTGCTCCGTCACAAACACATCAAATAAATTAAACCAACATAACCGACTCAGATAATAGATAATATAATACAAGATATATTAACAAAATGTTTAAACATTGACCTGGTTATTTTACATAAACATTTGAGTGTCAGATTTCAAACAATTTTCATGTTGATCAAGGCATTGGCCCCTCCCTCATAGGCCCCTCCCTCATAGGCCCCTCCCTCCAGGCTCAGAGCCAATGGGAAGGTCCGGTCTCCAGGGGGCAGGACGTGTAGATCAGATGAGGCTGATTGGCAGCTGGGACATCAAATGGGAGAGCAGAGGCGTCCATGTAGGTGTGCAGGGTGGCGATGGTGGGCGTGTCCAGAGGCACGTAGGCGGCACTGGAGGTCGTCCAAGAGGAGGGGCGGAGTCAGCTGGCTCTGCTGCAGTGATGTCATGGTCTGTGATGTCATGGCGCTCTGGGCCAGGTGGGAGGGGCTGACGTGCTTCTTGTGGCGAGCCCGACAGTTCTGGAACCACACCTGGATGACCCTGCGGCTGAGGCCGGTCCATGACAGTGCTCGTTCCTTCACTCTCCGAATGTTTGTCGTCAAGTCGTGGTTCCTTTTTATCTTTTTTGGCACTTTTTCGTGACATTTTGATTCCCAGTACTCTTACAAATGTGTTGCTTGACTTTAAATAATATTATGATTAGTATTGTAGGATTAATTACATGCTAGCAGCAGAGCTCAAAAGCCGTGACCTCCTAGTACCACGCCATAACCGGAAGTCAGTATGAGGAGAGTTGGTGTGAGGTCCAGGCCGGAGAGAACTTCACCCTCAAGAGCGACGAGTTTGTCCTCTCACAGATGAAAGGATACTCTCCTGGTCAAGTACACTCACCTCTCTCTAACAAACATTCTCTCCCTTTCTCGCACACACGCGCACACGCGCACACACACACACACACACACACACACACACACACACACATACACACACATGACTTACTTGACTTATGCCGTTGAATCTCTTGCAGAGCAAAGGCCATCAACGACTCTTCTCCATCCATCACGGCTCTGGGCTTTCTTTTCCACCTCTCCCCAGCTGGTACCCTGCCTCTTCAACTCCGCCTCAGAGTCCCGCCTCCAGCTGTTTCTGGGCCTTCCTCTTTTCCGCTTTCCCTGTGGGTTCCATGTCAGGGCCTGTCGTGTGATGGTAGCTGCTGGTTTGCGCAGGGTGTGACCAATCCATCCCCACTTCCGTCTCCTGATCTGGCTCTCTACTGGCTTAAATTATCTTAAAACTTAGGCTAGTCGTTTAAAGTTGAAAGGCAAAATGGTTACCATTCAATTTCCATCACAAAATCACTCTGTGTTTAGAAGAATAGATTTACTAAATCATATTATATTTACAAATACATGTTTCTTCACAATATACACAATTCTTGAGAAAACATATTGAATTACAAAAGGAATATAAGGTGGGTGATCTTCATCAATTTTCTAAACACCTGCAACATCACTATAGTAATTTAGACAGGTAGCAGATATGTCGTCTTTGCTTACAGAATGCATCTTGACATTTATAATAAATACCACAAGTTCAATCTGCATAGGCTTCATGTCAGAGTTATATAACAAAATATTGTCTCATGTTCAAATACAACAGCAATGGCAGTAAGTTTTAAAAAATATTATAAAGTTTGAAGAAACCAAGCTTCATGTAAGGCCATGTCAATAAGTAGACAGACACATAATACTATTTGATCTCATCACAATTAAGTGCTATCATACAAAAAAAAAGTACACGAAAAACAGCTGTACAGTGAAAAGGAAATACAGTGCTACTGCTTGGTGTTCATCATAGTCTCAGATGACTGCATGTGTCAGGACTGCACACCACAAGGGGGGGGGGGGGGGGAATAGAGGGGGAACAAAACAAAAAAGAATGGGTCACAGAAGTAGTTTCATGGGTGAGAAATACAACACACTTAGACTGTGTAATTTAAGAAAGCAATTTGGCTGTGGTAGGCCTTCTCCTTCATTATGATCGACAGTATAGCAATTGGTAAATTAAACATATAAATCCAATCAAGGGTAGGCTTATCAGGCACTGCCTGCTAATCACAGATATAACTTTTTCTCCTTTCAATATCCATGAGGTCAAATTAGTCAATGATAGACAGACAAGACACAACAACCCCATCTGTCCTTGCAGCTCGTAACTCTGGGACGTCATCAAGACAACATAGGAAATGAAGGCATACAAAAGGATTTTCTGTTTTTAATGTAGGTTTGGAGGGTGTACATTTAAAAAATTAGAATGTTGTCGGAGCTGCACATGACATTGTCACTGTAATACAGCATATTATATACATTTTAATGGCCTTAAAAATGTGCAGGGATTGTGGAGCGATAGTGTGTATGTAACCGAAGGCCTTGTCTACTCACCCTCTCATAGCCTCCCAGCCGTTTGACCACAGAATACATGAGGAACAGGTTGACTGAGGACACACAAACCACAAGTACATTACTCCACTGGACCATTTAGGGACAACATAAAAAACAAAATGGCCAAGCAAGTCTTTGCACTTGTTACAGCACTCTACCTGTTTCTGTACCAGGAAGTCACAGGTGGACGCCCTCTCACAGATTACTGGAGCCTGGATGAGTGGTGGTGACTCCTCGATGGGGACCCCCTGGCATACCCTGTACCTCTCCAGATCCAGGAGTAGGGTCACCACGTGGGTCACACAGTTCAGTCGGGGTGGGTGGAGTTCATATAGCGGGTGAGTGAGGAGCAGAGGCTATCCCTGCACAGTGACCTGATAGTAAAAGCCTGGGTCGATGTGCAGGATCGTGTCCGTCATGGCAGACAGCTTGGAGCACTGGAGCAGCTGTAGCCGCGGGCCCTCCACCATGATGGCGAACCAGAGGATGGGCAGAGCTGAAGTCCTCAGGTTCTCTAACAGCTGCAGCAGGCCTTGGTACTGGTCCGTCCTGGTGGCGCTCGCCGTGCTGTCAGCCAGACTGAAGATCGGAGTGATCTAAACAGTATCGCATCAAGGTAAAAAATGTGTTGTTTGGTCTCAAGTCCATTTGAACTACGGTCGTGTAATCGAGAGCCCATTCCTTATCGGCACACAAGTGCCGATTCATATTTATATCTTACTTGATTGTTTTTGCACTACTTGTTTTTTTGCACTACTTTTTTATTTTTTGCACTACTTGTTTTTTTGCACGACTTGTTTTTTAAATTATTATTATTATTATGTTGCCTGTTTGCACCAATCTACCACAGCAAATTCCTTTTATGTGAAAACCTACTTGGTGAATAAAGTAATTCTGATTCTGAAGTGTGAACTTTCAATACCCATTTTTGCTTCTACTACACGACAGCAGCAGAGCTCTTCAATAAGAGCGCAAGAAGTGTTATAAAAACACACCCTACATATTACAGCATATACAGGGATTTTCATTGAGACAGGAGTCAGGATTTTACATCATAGCAAGACTGAGGACTGGATAGGAAAATAGGCTACTATCAAGGACAGGAGACGATGTAAGTTCCCCACCCAAGCCGTCCTCTCTGAATGGCTGCATGGCTATGGCGTGACCGAGATAGGTAGGCCTATGCCGTGCATTGTGCAAAAGGTCTATCAAATGTGATTGTCTGAAGATTTACAATGACGGCTTAAAAAGGCACAAATTATCTTATATCTAGACTTATATCTTATATCTGGTAATGTATTGAAGTGAGCTATGCAATGTGCAATATTGTGTTTACAATACAGTGCACTCCATAAGTATTGGAAAGAGGAAGCATTTGGGTTTTCTTTTAGCTCAATACGGATTTGAAACAATTAACAATTAATATGGGGTTTATGTAGAGATTCTCAACTTTAATTTAATGGAGGGGGGGGGGGGGGGGTTCAGATTGGGTGCACAATTTAGAAAGTATAGTTGTTGTTTTTTTAAAAACATACTCCCCACATTTCAGGGCTCCAAAAGTATTGGCAAATTGAACACTGGTTTTAGGCAGTTTTAGGCAATTAATATTATGAATAATAATGGTTCAAAGGCCCAGCTATGCAACAGGGTACGAGCTACTCATTTACCATAGGTGTGCCCTCATCCTCCACGTCCGGCTTTCTAGAGTGCGCGTCTACTTCCTGGTCCACGACTAGTCTCCCTCCGTCCCCTCCATTCAGTCTGCCCTGGGCATCAGCCTTTCTAAACACAGTGTCTGTCTGTTGAGCAAAGAGAAAGGAAAATACACCATTACTCCAAACGTTCAAAAGGTAAACACAGCAAGAGTAGTACACAGGCAACATGTCAAACAATTACTAGCACCGACCTACATTGTGCTTTTTATTCTACAATGAAACACGACATGGTTGAGGGATCTTGAGGCATACTGTGAAAGAAGAGAGGGGTGACTCACTGCTGGAGAAGTTGAATGGTTTCTGATATTGGGGACGCTCTCAGGAAGCCCATTCCTCTGGAATGGTTCCACACTTTCTCTTGTCGCCTGCAAAATGAGCAGGGGGAGAGGGGGGCGGGGCAAGTGGTTTAGGTAGGAATAGTGGATCCCACTGAGACTGATAGATTAAAAAAGGGGAAAAAAATAGCATATCTTTTTTGAAATAATAATTTGAATCTAACCTGGACTCTCGGTTGGTGATTTCCAAAGTGCCTCTCGTGAAAGCGCCGTTTACTACTGCTGGTCTGCTCAACGCCCCTGGCCCAGCGTCCCTACAACAATAACAAACATCAGAAAGGGAGAGGGGAATCCAAAATCACCTATCATTGAGATGGGACCATAATGCTAGCTCAAACTTGTGAGCATATCACTTTCCCTGCTCTGCAATTCCCTGTCATATTGGGCAACTCACTGTTCCCATGGAACGCTCATCCTCTTCCTCCTCCTCCTCCTCATCAGTGTACTCCAAGTCAATCGGCACTGCTTTACTGCTTTTCCTTGAGGTTGTCTTGCGACCGTATGTATACTGAGGTTTTTGCCTGCCATCCTGCACCCCCCCCTCTTGCGTCCCAAACTCATCAGTCTGACTCAACTGAAAGGGCAACAAGTGTCTCTGTCAAACACATACATACACATAAGAGCGCCGTTGGAAACTTTTGTTAGGAGGCTGTTCATGTAATTATTACACATGTGGGGCATTTCATGAATTCAAAGATACCGTGAACATATCAATATGAATGCATGCAAGGAAATTCTAAAATGATTTTAAAAAACAACAACTAATGAGTGCCTTGTATTTATTGATATCAACAAAATAGGCTGATTTAATTGACCATGAACATCAGAGACATACATTACGAATGTTCATTTAAAATACTCTATACTGAGCACTGGTATAAGAGCATGAACCAGATAACAGCAGTAAATGCAATAACCCACAGTCGTCGCTGATGATGTTGCATTTTCGATTAGGATACAGGATTAAAGGGACCGGCGACGGGCTAAAAGAGAAATCCAAATGTCCCGCTAAATTCGGACCAATCACAAAACTGTTTTGAAAGCGCGCCTGTTGAGAGCGATTCAGTCTCGATTGCAGTGCGAACACAAACGACGAGGTTAATTGCAACATTGTAACATATTGTAAATAACTACGCCCTAAATCGTAACGAAATGTTGGTCTGGAAGCGGCCTAAATCTAGCTTCAATCTGCTTTTTTTCTGTTCTCCGGTCATAATAACTCGCTGCCTTTCTGCGCAGCCTGAATCAAAGTGGACTGTCTGAATCAATTAGTGGCGGAGGAAATTCATTCGTGGCGGCCCGCCACAAATAAATGCATATAGAGGAAACACTGTACCATGTTGTTGTCATCATATCCGGCCGCCTTGTACTGCTGGTAGAGTTCCGCCTCGCTGTCGTAGTCGTCTGAATATCGCCTTCGCCTGTGGTGCGAATTCTCCCGCCTTTCACCCAAGGAATTCTCCTCATCTTTCACACGTAGCGTTTTCTGAACAAAAGGAAAAAGGGGACAAAATGTTGTATTTTGCAGGAAGTATACACAAGTTCTTGCAACACACTTGAGAACATGGAATAGTCAAAATACCTCTGAATTTCTTCAGTCAAGTGAGATATGAAAGGGGGGGAAATTAGGAGCAAAGAAGCAAGTTTCATGAGCAAACTCACCCTGGCTTGGACCTCACACTGCCTAAATCTGCACTTCTGTCTTATCTTATTGGGACCCCCGAATTTTTTCATATCCTTGCAAAAGTCACATTGGGTACAGTCCACGGTCCTCCTGCATGGCTCACACTCCCCACACATGCGAAAATTGCGAATAGAGCGCTTGACCTGAATCAAAGGAAAAAAACAGACAGATATCTCAACGCCAATGCAGTTGTAGTCCAAAAGAGAAACAATTTTGGAGGGAGAGATCACAGAAGATACACAAGACCTCATAACTGTCAAGATTTTAGATTTTAGAATGTTAAGATTTTAGAATGTTAAGATTTTAGAATGTTAAGATGATTTAAAAAAACTTAGATCCACGGCGCCTTTCGGTCTTGTAATCGGGGGTGCTGCACTGTTTCTCTACTCTCTCAGGCTCAGCTTCCTTCTCACGGCTCTTCTTTGGACGGTACTTGATCTCCAACGAGGAGTTCTTGTCTAAACAACGGCAATAACAAAGTCTCAGGGATGTGACAAGTGTTCACCTTGAAAGTCGGAAAATCACACTGCATTCACAAAAAGATGCTATCATATTCTAACTAGGGAGGAAAATAAAGCCAATAGAGTGCAAAATAACAGCATCTGCACACTCAAACACTGTGCAAAAAAACTGTTTATTGCGAGCTTTCTGTCATATATGATAGGAATATGATTACTGCAAAATTGCACCAAATAATTCAGTTTTGAATGTGTTCTTCAGAGTTTTGAACACAGTATGTTAGCAATGAAAAAATGTGTTGCAAATACATAGTATTTTGCAAGTGGGGGAGTTTGAATGAGAGAAGTGTTATGGCATTTGCAGAACGTAGTCATTGAATGCATTCTGTATGAAAGCAATGCACAAATCACAGAGAAAGAGTCACAGTTTTGTTCACATGGGTTTCTGCTCTGCTGACTGTATGAAGAGTTGTGAAACTGTGGTTTCAGTATTGAACATGGTGACTTAGCGACCGTAAAAAACTGTAGTAACACAGTAGCTTGTCCATGTTAACACAGGTGCTTGTTTATGTTAGTAACACAGTAGCTTGTCTATGTCAACACAGGTGCTTGTTTATGTTAATAACACAGTAGCTTGTCTATGTTAATACAGGTGCTGTTTATGTTAATAACTTGATAACACAGTAGCTAGTCTATATTAACACAGGTGCTTGTTTTTGTTAAAAACACAGTAATTTGTCTACGTTAATAAAGGTGCTTGTTTATGTTAATAACACAGTAGCTTGTCTATGTTAACACAGGTGCTTGTTTATGTTAGTAACACAGTAGCTTGTCTATGTTAACACAGGTGCTTGTTTATGTTAGTAACACAGTAGCTTGTCTATGTTAACACAGGTGCTTGTTTATGTTAGTAACACAGTAGCTTGTCTATGTTAACACAGGTGCTTGTTTATGTTAGTAACACAGTAGCTTGTCTATGTTAGTAACAGCAGCTTGTCTATGTTAATAACACAGTAGCTTGTCTATGTCAGTAGCAAGACAGACAGCTACATTTGACACTGACAGATAGACAAAACTTGAATATTTGCTGTGTACAATACTGTACAAATTAGCAGGACATTACATCATTTTGATAACATCCGTTGTGTGTGTGTGTGTGTGTGTGTGTGTGTGTGTGTGTGCACCTGTGAGGCACACTCAATGCAAATCAAGCTGCAGTGCTCCTAATGACACAGCAACCACATGATAGAGCCAACAGTTGTATCAGAGTAGCCTAGACGCCACCATGTCAGACAAGACCAAAACAGGACCACAGAATACAGCAACATGCCCACCACTGGACCAGAAAGAGAGAGAGAGACAGAGAGACAGAGTGTTACGGCTGGGCCTCCACACACACCCTCCCCCGCCCCCACAGCTCGAGCACAGCGTGCTCTCCACCGCAGGTGAGGCTTGTCCCCGCTAATTGGATTATCAGCCAAACCAGCACACCTGTCTCCACTCCCAATCAACCCTCTGCCTAATTTCCGCGTTTCTCTCTCATTCTGCATTCTATGAGACGGAGAGAGGTACGTGTCTACAGCAGTGCAATGTAAACTTGTAATATACTTGTCATAACTTTAATTTGAGTGCACATGAATTTAAGAATGAGTGCACATACATTCTGTCATGTTGTATCGAAAACATAGGTGGTAGTGGTATCGAAATGTGGTATCGAAATGTATCGAAAACAAAGGGGTAGTGGTGGTCTAGTGGATAGTGAGTTGGACTTGTGATCGATAGGTTGTGAGTTCAAATCCCGCCTGAAACCACACCACTACTAGTGTGCCCTTGAGTAAGGCACTTAGCCCTCAGTTACTCCAGGGGGAATGTCCCTGTAATTCGTAATTGTAAGTCGCTTTGGATAAAGGCGTCTGCTAAATGGCAAAATTAATTATGAGCGTTTTAGAGACTTTAATTTAGCTAACCTCGTGGTTCATTTTTCTGTATGCTAGCGCTTATCACTGTTCTCCGCGTCAGTTAGCTGAAATGCTTCAGTTGTCCTTTTTTGTGCTAGGTTGACTCGTGCTGAGAAGACACCTACATTGACGTTTCATTACAGCATTATTTTTGTGTGCATTGTACAGATTAAAAGTGCCTAAAGTACACATCAGCGTCCTGTCATCGGTCACACATTCAGTGGGCCCAGATCAGGACTTGAAATTCTAGTCCTCAGCTTTCCCCCCTCCCGAACAAACGATGGTGGGTGTCGGCGCACGTCATGGTTGTTGATCGGTTGGCACATTTTTGGGGGCCGCTACCCACACGTTTAGCTGTGTTACTCATTCCATGAATGTATGATCGTTACAAGTTGTACCTCATTGTAAAGGTGACCAATCAGGCTTTCCAACGATATAAAATACAATACCAATTGGTATTATTAAAGGGGAGGAATAATCAACCAAAAAAGCATTTCCGAACTTTTTTTGAGGGGTTTATATATAGTTAATCTCTTAATCTCTCTCTTTCTCTCTGTGTGTCTTTAGCAGCCCTCTTCAGTTGGAGGGTGTCAGCTGTCAGGGCTGTGTAACCCCTTCAAGACCTCCTTTTCTTATTTCCCAGTTGGATTTAATCATGGACATTACCAGTGTGCTTCATTGACACCACTTGAATAGAACAAACTCCTACATTTACAGCTGAATACCACCAGAGGGTGCTACTGCTAGTGCTGATCATTCATCGGTCAATGCATTGAGGGTGAAATCTCAATCCAACTTTAAAATGTGTACTGACTGACCCCACTTCTAAACATATTTTTGATACTATTGAGGCTCTTTAAACATTAAGCACTCTATCTATGAATCTATCCATCTCCCCTCTAACTACCAAAATAAGGCTTGCCCACAAAGTTTCTTCAGGACCTTCCTTTAGTAAGTAATATCTAATATCCTTCAGATGCAACCTTTTAGGTGATTCTCAAAGTTATAGTAGTTAATATATATATAGTTATAATAAGTATAGTTATTCTGTCATGACTCATGACTGAAGTCAGTGTGATAATGACGCCAGCTGTCTGTCTCATTAACACCTGCACGTTGCTGATTCAAGACTGAGGACTGTTTCATAACATTTCAAAAATCTTATTTGAACGTACTGTTTCATGAATAATAATAATAATCTTATTTGAACGTGCACAAACCCTCATGGACAACCGTGTCTGAATAGAGGCTGGTAAAGATTATATTATTATATTATATTCTGCAAGCTGCAACTGTCGTGCAACAATGTTGATAAGACAGATGTACCATGGTCGCTAACTAGCTAGCTAGCTATGAAGTCAATGTCAATGCTGGGTTAGGGTTAGTTAACCTAGGTTAGGTTGGTTAGGGTTAGTTAACCTAGGTTAGGTTGGTTAGGGTTAGTTAACCTAGGTTAGGTTGGTTAGGGTTAGTTAACCTAGGTTAGGTTGGTTAGGGTTAGTTAACCTAGGTTAGGTTGGTTAGGGTTAGTTAACCTAGGTTAGTTAGGGTTACGGTTATAAGGTTACTCGCTGAAGTGTGAGAACAGCGACTTAAAAAACACTGCCAATACGTGTCTTTATTTGACTTTTCTCTCGTGAATCGACTTGGCTGAACTGTTATTCAAGTAGTGAGTAAGTTGCTTTGCATCCATAGAAGACACTATTGGCCAACAAAATGGATAGATAACTTTCTTCTCTAAATTGCTTTGCAGATTCGAGTTGACTTGTAGTAAGGGAAACATATGAAAATCTGCGAAGTAAATCGTTACCAAGAAATTTCTTCACCAATGTGTTTCTAAAGGTGTGTAATAACATGTCCTAAAAGGTTGAAATTCAACTCCTGTGGGAAACCTCATAAAAAACTGCTCAAAGTTGGGGTACCGATACCCGATTTTCGAAAATTCGAAAATGCTTAAATTGGACTTGAGTAACTTTTGAGGGGTCAAACTAGGCATTTTTCATGATTCTGAGTTGATTGCAAGCATTTATTTGTCACCAAGAGCACTTCCTGGTGCAATCCCCAAACCCCCCCCCCATCCCCATTGGTGGTTGGCATTCAAAGTGAGGAAGTTTGGAGGTAACAGGTAACATTAGACAACATTAGACAGCACCAGCAGAGAGGCACTATGATGGGCATGGACACTTAGTCATAGGCCTCACTACATGTGGAACAATAGAACCAGGCTGCTTGAGCTACTCACACAGCCCAGCAGAGAGGCACTATCATGGAGGTCATAGCTCCAGAAGAGGGGTGACTGGTAGACAGCTAGGCCCAGTGAGGGCTCTCCTAATCGGACTGGCAGTGTATCACATAGAGCCTGGAGGTCAGAGCTCCAGAAGAGGGGTGACTGGTAGACAGCTAGGCCCAGTGAGGGCTCTCCTAATCGGACTGGCAGTGTATCACATAGAGCCTGGAGGTCAGAGCTCCAGAAGAGGGGTGACTGGTAGACAGCTAGGCCCAGTGAGGGCTCTCCTAATCGGACTGGCAGTGTATCACATAGAGCCTGGAGGTCAGAGCTCCAGAAGAGGGGTGACTGGTAGACAGCTAGGCCCAGTGAGGGCTCTCCTAATCGGACTGGCAGTGTATCACATATTACCTGGAGGTCAGAGCTCCAGAAGAGGGGTGACTGGTAGACAGCTAGGCCCAGTGAGGGCTCTCCTAATCGGACTGGCAGTGTATCACATAGTACCTGGAGGTCAGAGCTCCAGAGGAGGGTTGAATGGTAGACAGCTAGGCCCAGTGAGGTCACTCCTAATCGGACTGGCAGTGTATCACATAGTACCTGGAGGTCAGAGCTCCAGAAGAGGGGTGACTGGTAGACAGCTAGGCCCAGTGAGGGCTCTCCTAATCGGACTGGCAGTGTATCACATAGAGCCTGGAGGTCAGAGCTCCAGAAGAGGGGTGACTGGTAGACAGCTAGGCCCAGTGAGGGCTCTCCTAATCGGACTGGCAGTGTATCACATAGTACCTGGAGGTCAGAGCTCCAGAGGAGGGTTGAATGGTAGACAGCTAGGCCCAGTGAGGTCACTCCTAATCGGACTGGCAGTGTATCACATAGTACCTGGAGGTCAGAGCTCCAGAGGAGGGGTGACTGGTAGACAGCTAGGCCCAGTGAGGGCTCTCCTAATCGGACTGGCAGTGTATCACATAGTACCTGGAGGTCAGAGCTCCAGAAGAGGGGTGACTGGTAGACAGCTAGGCCCAGTGAGGGCTCTCCTAATCGGACTGGCAGTGTATCACATAGTACCTGGAGGTTAGAGCTCCAGATGAGGGGTGACTGGTAGACAGCTAGGCCAAGTGAGAGCACTCCTAATCGGACTGACAGAGTAGCAGTTAGGCCCTGGAGGTCAGAGCTCCAGATGAGGGGTGAATGGTAGACAGCTAGGCCCAGTGAGAGCACTCCTAATCGGACTGACAGAGTAGCAGTTAGGCCCTGGAGGTCAGAGCTCCAGATGAGGGGTGAATGGTAGACAGCTAGGCCCAGTGAGAGAACTCCTAATCGGACTGACAGAGTAGCAGTTAGGCCCTGGAGGTCAGAGCTCCAGATGAGGGGTGAATGGTAGACAGCTAGGCCCAGTGAGAGCACTCCTAATCGGACTGACAGAGTAGCAGTTAGGCCCTGGAGCTCATGTGACCTCCAGCATAGGGCCACAGGCCTAGTCACAGCACCCATGGAAGGTGTGTTGTCTCTGGGCTGTGTGTCTAGCTGAACACCTCTGGTAGTCCTTGGTACATCTCATGTTGGTACATCTCTTCCACAATGGGAGGTGAGAGTGAAGCTATTCAGCTTCACTTTCATCTCCCTTTTTTTAGGCCTCCATAACAGGTAAGTTACTGCCCAGCAGAGTGTCTCTCTGAGTGAGTAGCTGAGTGAGTAGCTGAAGCAGCCTGGTTCTATTGTTCCACATGTAGTGAGGCCTATGACTCTGTTTCCATGCCCATGATAGTGTCTCTCTGCTGGGCTGTGTGAGTAAATGAAGCAGCCTGGTTCTATTGTTCCACATGTAGTGAGGCCTATGACTCTGTTTCCATGCCCATGATAGTACCTCTCTGCTGGGCTGTGTGAGTAGCTCAAGCAGCCTGGTTCTATTGTTCCACATGTAGTGAGGCCTATGACTAAGTGTCCATGCCCATGATAGTGCCTCTCTGCTGGTGCTGTCTAATGTTGTCTAATGTTACCTGTTACCTTTAAACTTCCTCACTTTGAATGCCAACCACCAATGGGGGTGGGGGGGGTTTGGGGGTTGCACCAGGAAGTGCTCTTGGTGACAAATAAATAGGGGTGTAACGGATCACGGATAATCCGTGATCCGTTCGGATCGCCCTCCACGGTTCGGAACGCATGTGTACCGCGGATCAATAGCAAAATCGTTTTTTTTTTTTTTTTTTTTTTTTTTTTTTCTAACACCAGGGGAGCCACCCCTCCTAAATTTCGTTGTTTGGTACCTGTGCTGTAGCAATGACAATAAAGACCATTCATTCATTCATTCAAATGTAACCGGTAGAAAAACAATCATGTGCGCTTTATTCTCACTCTCTGCATGTGTACTGAGTTGACAACAACATTCATT
The DNA here is from genome assembly GCF_963989245.1 of Nansenia antarctica. Taxonomy (NCBI): domain Eukaryota; kingdom Metazoa; phylum Chordata; class Actinopteri; order Argentiniformes; family Microstomatidae; genus Nansenia; species Nansenia antarctica. The sequence goes on from NC_137678.1 coordinate 47,358,168, forward strand.
CACTCATCTCTGTCCCACTTATATCACGTCATATCACCCGCTAAGCAGCCTGGGTGATTGTGTAAACACACAAAAAAAGTACTCTGTTACGTACTCACTCCACGTGAAGCTGGGAATCCACAGCAACAAGTATCATGGCGAGTGCTAGCAACGTTGGCGAACTGGAAAGGCCTCCCTCGTCATTGAAATCACATGTATGGGAGCACTTTGGCTTCCCTGTTACTTATAATAATGATGGAAGGAGGGAAAGTTACGGTGTGTAGGCATTGTGCCACGCGGAAATCTTATGAGGCAGGCAATACGTCAAGCATGGCCACACATTTAACGCGACATCACCCTGGTGTGTTGATGACGGGGGGCAAGAAAAAAGTAGCTCAACAACAACTTCTCCAAACGTCATTTAAACAGACGATTCCTGCAGACTCAGACCGGGCTAAAGCCATTACCAATTCAATTGGGAAGTTTATCGCGGCAGACATGAGGCCATACTCCGTTGTGGAGAACGGAGGGTTTCAAAATATGATCAATGTGCTTGAGCCACGTTACAAAATCCCCTCAAAATCCCCCACTTCAGTGAGAAGGTTGTGCCCGACCTCTATGAAAAGGAGAGGATCCTAATTGTCGGCGAATTAGCAAATGCATCCTCTTTTTACAGAATTCAAAGAAAATGTTGTTTTTATTTTTTTTTAAAAATGTTTTGTGTTGATCCGAAAAATGATCTGATCCGTGACTCAAAATCCGTGACACGATCCGATCCGTGAGTTAGGTGATCCGTTACACCCCTACAAATAAATGCTTGCAATCAACTCAGAATCATGAAAAATGCCTAGTTTGACGCCTCAAAAGTTACTCAAGTCCAATTTAAGCATTTTCGAATTTTCGAAAATCGGTTATCGGTACCCCAACTTTGAGCAGTTTTTTATGAGGTTTCCCACAGGAGTTGAATTTCAACCTTTTAGGACATGTTATTACACACCTTTAGAAACACATTGGTGAAGAAATTTCTTGGTAACGATTTACTTCGCAGATTGGTCAAATATCTGGTAAAATGCCCTTACTATTGGTTGGACTTAAAAAAGAATACCTTAAAAAAGAAAAGAACAGGTCGTTGTCATCACCAGTTACATTCTGAAATGACTCTGATTGGCCCAAGGGGAGGCTATAGTAACAACTGAAATTCCACATTTAAAAACAATGTCAGCATCTCCTGTCCAATTTGAGCTACAGTCAGGAAATTCGGTACATATTTTCATTCCCTCGTGAGCAACATGTTTCTCATTATGGACCATTTGTTTTTATTCCGTCTCCCATTAATCCCCAAAACATATGTCTGATTAATTGTCACCAATTCACACAAGGGTGGCACTACTTGTCTTTAGTAGCAATTCCAGGCTTCTCCACCCAACAGGAGAACAACAGCTTAAAAACTAGCAACAGATTGTTAGCTTACTTGTGCTTGGTCTGGTGTAATCACGTTTGCTAACATTAAACCAAACAATATGAGAAGACCGACATTGTTTTCTTTATTGATAACATTCGACTGTAAAATTACTCATTCACATTTTGATCAATCTTATCAGTCATATAGACTTTATTTCCACACCAGGTTATTTTTAGTCGCTTACTCATAGCATTGAACAGTTTGTGATGCTTGTGAGTTGATCAATACAACCTGCAATAGAACTAGCTTGGTGGAAACAGTTCATGCAATGCTTGTTTACGGGTGGATGGAGGGGAGGGGAGAGGGAATGGTTGTAGTTGGTCAGCTGTTTGTGAGCTCCAATGCTACATTCACATGACTTTGCTTGTTGAATGTTGTTCTCTGACCTCATAACCCCCCTCCCTGTCCTTGCAGAGCTCTATGCCAGCAATTATGACAATGTTAGCAGACCATGCAGCGCAGCAGCTGCTGGACTTCAGCCAGAAACTGGATATTAACCTGCTGGATAATGTGGTGAACTGTCTCTACCACGGGGTGGGACCGCAGGTAAGTGCCATCCGGCTCAGTAGCTAGGAAGTAGACTATCAAGTGGTTGAAGATACTTTATGGGATTGATGATGCTCTTCAGATTGTACAATTCTGTTGTGATGTTTACTAAATAGTTATCAGTAGGGCTAAGTAAGTGCCTTTTAATGCCCATGATCAGGACGTACCTTAGTGCTGTGTTGAATAAAAGAGCAAAAGGGGGTTAGTCAATTTATGTTGTTCAACATAAATAGACTGAAGATGTCCATAGGCGTTCTGTTAGAAGCATTTGCCATTTTTCTCACTGTGCTTCCAGGGAGATGTGCATATTGTTTATGTTTTATTCTTAAACCTTGTTTCATGCATTTAGCAAAGAATGGCGCAAGAGGTACTGACCCATTTGAAAGAGCACCCGGATGCTTGGACGAGTGTGGACACCATCCTGGAGTTCTCCCAGAACATGAACACCAAAGTAAGCCAGATCCTGGGCACACTAGTGAAGGGACCTAATCTCTGTATCTCTGTAAGATGTGCTTATTTTCAGAACTTTAATAACCTTGATTTAACATGATTTAAAACATGGTTTGATAACGTACACAAACACTATAGGCCAGGCCATCATTGTGTCTGCTGAACCCTGTTGATCTCCCTATGCCCCAAATGACCCGATTTGTTAAATACTTGTGGGGGTGATATACTCTGCTGGTGTTGTTATGGAATTGTAACACTGATGTAGGCATGTTACCCTCCTGCTCTTTAGACTCTCACACTACCGGGGCATTTCTCAGCTAAACAGTCTTCAGTTTGAATCTGCATGCCTCTCCATCACCTCTGCAGTGAAATGCTTTAGTATGGTGCTTACAGTGCTCAGTAATGCTCTCCCCTGCACTTGCACAGCTTAGAGCAGAGGTTCCCAAACTTTTTTTAACCAAGGCACCCCTGAAGCTTTCCCCCTTCTCCAAGGCACCCCAACTCTACGAAGATTTAAAAAATGCCTCGGAGCTTAAACTAAAAACAATACACGATGAATTGGTTTGAAAATGTGTGTTTATATATAATACATAAGTATTGCCCCAATGAATTTTAACAAGATAATAAAAGTCATAAATGAACTGTAATGGATGGGCAAGAATGCATAGGTCAGTCAAACTATCGCTAAATTAAATAAAATTGTGGCCCTCAAGGATTGTACAATATGGGAGGAGACTCAGAGGGAATTCTTCACACAAATAAAATATCAAAGGCCTGTATAATCAATCAATGGAACAATGCTTTTTTTTGGGGCTTAAAATAATGCCTTAAAATGTAATTCTCATTTCAATGCTCATTCTGAGATTATTATTTCACATCTGAACCAAACGGGTAACTCACAACTATAATAATTTAACAATAATAATCATGACAGAATTGTAAAAATTGAGAGAAATACAAAACAAAGAAATATGTTGTGCGCATTAGTGGGACACATGCGCCTGCTTTTGGGAGCAGAGTCTCTTTATGCGGGGAGAGATAGTGGACAGCGCGACACGCAGGTCCTGTTCCACTGACAGTCGCGTGCGTGTCTTGTTCTTGACGTATGCTAGAGAAGAAAGTTGGGAAGGTTGGGAAGGGTAAAAGCACCTTGATGGCGCTCTCTGAGAGAGATGGATATTCATGTCCCACAAGCAGTCAAAACCTATCCAAACCTAGCTCACCATGTTTGAGCTTCAGTGTGCGGTCCATAATGAGCTCTGCCAGTTCATCTTGAGCTTTACTGTTCAAACTAGCGGCTGATGCTGATGAGAGGGGGTTGAACGGATCCCGGAGCCAGTCGAAGTCTTCGTTCATTGGAGGGAAATAGGACTCAAATCTCTCCTCCAGCATACGTAGGTGCGCAGCGATCAGATTCAAGAAAGACGCTGACTTGTGTGCTGCGTCATTGGCCGTCAACGTAAACATTTCAATGTTTTTCTTGGCCACCCCGTCTTGCCACCATCTCAATTTGGATCGGAATCCGTTCAGTTTGTCTGTCGCTGTCAGGATATTCTCAGCCTTCCCTTGCATTTTTATGTTGAGGTCATTAAGGTGGCTGAAAATATCTGCCAGATAAGCAAGCTTAATCCACCACGATTCATCTTCCAATTGTTCTTTGTATGGCAAGTCGTGCTCACTGACAAAAGTTATCAGTTCATCTCGGAGCTCATAGACACGGGATAACACCTTGCCCCGCGACAGCCAGCGGACCTCTGTGTGTAATAAGAGCCCCTCATGCTCGGACCCCATCTCATTGCACAATGTGCTGAACAGCCGTGACTTCAGCGGGCGTGATTTTACATAATTAACAATTTTCACCGCTTGGTCCAAGACTTCAGTGAGGAGTAGTTAGTTAGTAACTAGTAGGCCTAGTTAGTAAATTAATATCTTTCAAATCTGAGAAATATATCTTTTATTTGCTTATGAACTCCATTGCACATGTAATAAACAAACGTTTATTAATGTATTATTATTATAATTTTATATTATACTTTTATATTATATATATATATATATATTTTTTTACGAGCAGATTTGGCGGCACCCACTTTGGGAACCTCTGACTTAGAGAGCAACCAGACTACACACTGAAAACCTTGTATGCGCCAGACCATGTCAACTTGACAATGACAGACATGCCTTTTAGTTTATTGGCAAAAAAATATACGGTAACATTAATTTGGTCAATTTAGATTAGGCAAATGGAATGTTATCTTACCCAGTACAGTATCTGTGCCATCATGGAGAGTATAGATCTAGGCCTATATACTTAGTACCTGTATTAAAGACTTCTTCATAGTGATGGTAACGTGTGCTTTTTCCTATTTTGCTCTGCCTGTAAGATTGCTCTTAACACTGACATTCATTACTAATGTCTTGAGTTGATCTATCAACAGTATTTGTAGTTTCAAATGTGTAATTTGCCCAAAATGATCGCATTAGAGGAAAAGAAAGAAAGGAAACAGAAAAGGTAAACACCTCTTGAATTTGTCTAAATTCTGCATTCACCTTTTTCATTTATTAAAAAAAATAACTGTGCATAAATTAAAAAAGCACTTGTGAACGTTTGGCTTTGTTCATAATTGATCATTTTACTGATTTTTATTTTGTCAAGAAATTGAATGAATTCAAGTTGTGACTCTTTGATATTAATCATAATGTTCCATTATGTTGATTGCTTGTAATAGGAAGAAAAGGGGTGTGTCATCCTGTGCATCTTGACACAGCTAGGCTTTGACGGCAGGCCTCCACAAGGTCTACCCTTTTGATTCCCTTTGACTGAATTCTGTTCATCCGTTTCTATTACATCTGTTTCATTGGGCAGAGGGAGGGTGCAGACTGCAGTCAGTAGGTTCCATCGTAGAGGTGTAGAGACTATTATTTCACCTGTAGGGATCACGGCTCTCTCCCTGTTTCTTGTCTCTTCCTGTTTCCACCTCTCTGGTTTCCTCTCTGATCTCTTGCACATCCTCAAAACCTTGCGATTAGGTTTATTTAAAAAAAAAAAAAGGGTTGCAAGGTGTTGCCCTGCCTCTTTTTTGTTCTCTTCCGATCTTGTTTTGTTTCTGTCCTGTCTGTGGAGATTAAAGGTGTAACAAAAAGGCCCTTGAAGCGTTTGCTATGCACCCGTTACTGTTGTACAGTTAGACGCTCAAAGAGGGTGGTTCACCTTTAATACTTTTCTGCAATTCATCTCCCCTCCCTGCGACCTTTGACACTAACACTTGCATTTCATGTATTTGTTCAATCACTGGCTGTTTTCCCACAATTCCTTTGAATCGCTGATCCCTACAGTTGAAACACTACCAATCCAAATAACAGTAGATCAAATAATGAATACACTAACTTGTAAAATATTTTTTGTTTGTTTTCTTTGCTTGTCTTTAAACAACTCTTACGTAAGGATGAATATATAGGGGGAAAAAGTCAAACCTGTCGGTGGTCTTGCTGTTCCTTATGAGAGACACCAGTTTATGGTTAAAACAGGACTTTACTCATTTGGTTCTTTTTTTTTTGGTGTAGCTGAGGTTTGTTAGGGTGTGGCTATTTGCAATTGCGTTGACCTTAAAGTGAGGGGCAGTAAGGCATAAGTGAGTCTTGCCTTGACCCCTTAAAGGCTAACATTTACATAATGGCAGTTTTACCGAAACCACTATCTCTTAGTATGATGTACTATACTCCAAGCAGCCAAAGACAGTGGACAGTTTAATCATTTTCTTTTCTCCCCTGTCTTTCGCTTTCTGGTGTGATACTGGGAGAAACAGCAGGACTTCTACATGGTTTCAGCCAAATGTTAGCTCATAGGGACCAATAAAGACAATCCAAATGAATGTTTACATACTAATATCTGCATGAAAAAGTGGTTCAATCCAATTGAATCGTTTGAAAGAAAAGTAAGATATGTCAGGCAGGCACAATTAACAGCAAATAATTGTTTTGTACCGTTACTCCAATGCACAGCTTGTTGTTGATCAGTGTTGATGTTGTGACTCCTCCCCCCTGACACCGTTCTCTCCTTATGCATTACAGTACTATGCTCTGCAGATTCTGGAAACGGTTATCAAAACGCGATGGAAGATTCTGCCCCGAAATCAGTGCGAAGGTAAGCTGTGCTCACCCACCTGGCTTCTACCTGCTCAAGACTGAAAACAATCATCCCTTCTCTCTCTCTCACCCGTCCTTCCTGTCATAATCTCTACTATATCTGTCATAAATTTTTTTAAAAAAAGACTGAAAACAGGAGTGAAAATATCCCTTTAGATGTGTGAGTTGACCATGATGACATTGAGCGATGTGTACTTGCTCATATGGGCAGATTCATTCAGACCTCCTTTGGAATATTGCTGTTGACACTGTGAAAAGCCTTAATTGTGCCAGAGACACACTCCTTTTACTGCCCATCGTGCGGTTGCCAAGTTGAGTGGTGTCCCCTGCTAAGCATGCCGGGTGGTTTTCTGCTTGGCTGGGTTGTATTCACCACTGCAGAAAGGTTGTATTCTGCACCCTGGCACTTCTTTACACGAGGAAAAGACCTAAACTGCTGTTTTGGGATTGCAAAGACGTTAAGCCTAGTGTAGCATGCTAAGGTAAACTTGCAAACACTTGGTTTGCAGTATCTATCTGCTCTGTTTGTTTAGAGGTCTTTTAGATCTTGGTAAGGGCTGGGCATCTTGGTAGATTATCTATTTGTTTCCTCAATTGTTGACATAGAAGAGCCACTTAATCATAGAAGCTCTGTCTGTCCTCACGCAGCCAAAGCTCCATCCACTGTGACTAGCGTCTATAGTCCTATGTAGAGTATGTCAACTGACAGCAGTACAGAACGGACAATTAGCCAATTGTTTTGAAAATCTTAAAAAATTAAGTTTGTTATAACTCTATACCTTCCAGGTTTTTTTGTTGTATTAATTACTGTCGATATGATAAACCGACATGTTCAACGAAAGTGTATAATTCCATGTTGTCTCCCTTACTACTTAGGCTGACATTCCTTTTTTCGGTAAACTCATTTGTTGTTTGCTGCTATTTCTCCTTACCCGGTAATGCTCTCACTGCAATGTAGATCAGGGAAATAGATCTGTGATCTGGACATAGACAAAAGACAGATGGAAAAGAATCACACAAAAGGTTTGAAAGAGCTGTACCTCTGGCTTTTGATAAGACTCCTGAAATGTAATTGGAATTGGATGTTTTTCTTTTATGTGACAACAAAAATAGAACTAATCAAGTTAGTCATGTTCATGTTCCCCCCTACAATGTATTTTCTCATTGACCTGTGACTTCCCACTTTACTGTAGATGCCTGACGTTTGTTCAAGTGGCAAACCCAATGCAGTGCATGTCATTTTCCCCTCTTACCTTAGAGTTGTACCTCACTGCTGATTTCTGAGCACTCTGATTTCAGTTAATTTACGAACGGTCAGTTAAAAGTCTATACAAAATGTAAACATGGCAGACACCAATGATAACATTATCATCATTTTTTGGGCGGCCAACAAATTTGCTGCATATATATATAATTTGTATAGATTATTGTCTGTTGTTATAATCTGTCTAAGTCTAAATGTAGCCAGCATATGTAGCCATCAATGTATTGTCCATCAATTAGAAATGATTGGGCCTCTTTAATGCACCTTTTACTGTATTCTCCTTTGTATGTAATCAGTAGTTCCACAGACAGTAAAGCAACTGGCATAGACAGCTCTTTGCAGCTTCAACCACTCTAAAGCCACACAGCGTTAACACAGGGTTAAGACTATCTGCAGCATGCATGACTGCAAACTGGATTAGAGAGAGGAAAACACTCTGCTAACTGCCTCTTCACCATGCTAGATGATCTGTTCAGGGTTCACCTATGTGCACTGGACCAGAAGGTGGTGTTATTTGTAGATGGACACAATAGTTGTTTTCCAGGCAGCCCTCTATGAAGGGATGGTCCAGGCAGCCCTCTATGAAGGGATGGTTGTATAGAACCATTCTCCCTTTTATGGGAGACTTTCACACGTCTTGTTCTTTCTGCTTGCAGGGATTAAAAAGCATGTGGTTGGTCTTATTATCAAGACTTCGTCAGATGCAACAAATGTTGAGGTGAGTAATGCCAAATGTATCTGTTATGATTTTGGGAGATCAAGGAAAGTTACAATCATATGTCTCTATGTTTTGAATTAATGTCTTAAAGTACGAAGGATACAGCCAGCATACATCAGGCTCATTAGAGACCTAGTTAAATTAGGTTTGCATCTACATTCACAATGACTGTAAGCAAGCAGAGACATACTGTTAATGACATCTGTAACATTGTCATTTTTACAGCATTACTTAAGGTTTATGCCTGTGTTAGATGATAGTCTGATTTGTGTTTCAGAAAGAAAAAGTGTACATCGGAAAGCTGAACATGATCCTTGTTCAGGTAAGAATTTTGAGGTGTGGGAGGGGGCAATTAGATCTCAAGAATATAGGAAATGAATTCAATTTTCACAGTCAATTAAACTTCTGGGATATCGATCTGTCCAGTTAGGAAGCGTAAACGATTGTTAATCAATCTCACCTGCTTTGGTGCAAATGAAAGCGACAACAGGTAGACAGGAGAGGCAACAGCAAGACAACCCCCAAAAAGGACATTATTTTGCAGGTGGTGGCCACAGACCATTTCTCTCTCCTTCTCCTTCCTGACTGATTTTTCTCTAGTTTTGCATTTTAGTGCCCTTGGCACTACTGGTAGCACGAGGCGCTACCTGCAGCCCATTCAGGTTGCACAGGTAGTCCAGCTCCTCCAGGATGGCACATCCATACATGCTGTCGCAAGAAGGTTTGCTGTGTTTCCCAGCAAAACCCTGTTTGGCCTCATAAGCACCAGGGGGGTAGAAGAAGCTAAAAAGTCTGAGGTTTAAGCACTGAATAGGTACTGAGTAAGCGCCATCGAAAAAGCATTTTCCCACTGTGGAAAGCCGGCCACTGACTGTGTCCCTAAATGTTTTAGCTGACGTTGTTTTGGTCTCTGGACAGATCATCTATGGTTGGTCTATGGTCTATCATGCCCAGTCTGACTTTACACGTGTGTATGTGTGCCTGTACATCCTGTACATGTGTGTATCCCCTAAGCTTGACATCGGGCTGTGTGTTCTGACCCCTCCTCCCCTCCACCACGCTCAGATCCTGAAGCAGGAGTGGCCGAAGCACTGGCCCACCTTCATCAGCGACATCGTGGGCGCCAGCCGCACCAGCGAGAGCCTGTGCCAGAACAACATGATCATCCTCAAACTGCTCAGCGAGGAGGTCTTCGACTTCTCCAGCGGCCAGATGACCCAGGTCAAGGCCAAGCACCTCAAAGACAGGTGTGCTGCTACTACTGCCCCGTACACACCCTTAAGGCGAATATATATGGACCTCACATAGATGTCACCTCACATATCTGGGCACCTGTACACTAGTAACCTGATTGGTTACGAGGCAACCCATTGAGAGAGAAAAAACAGTGTATGATCTGACCTGATTTGAAGAGAGACTGACATTTAGTGGTGTGCAGAAGTCTATGGTAGAACGTTCAGATGTGAACAGGGCAAATGGTTAGAACAGTCCGGCTGAAGTGTGAATAACCCATTGCATTGTAATCTGTCCAACGATGTGTTTGATGATTTCCTCGCCGATCACGCTTTCCCATGAGCCCACTATCATAAAGAGTTCCCATGGTCCTTTTGTCAACTTTATGGTTTCCTCTTTCTTTCAGCATGTGCAACGAATTCTCCCACATTTTCCAGCTCTGCCAGTTTGTTATGGTAGGTGAAGCCCCTTCCCAGTGTTTTGCAACAACAGATCATTTACACTGATCTCCCCTTGTCTTTGGTCGGCCGTTAACTATGTTTTGTTACCAGGAAAACTCTCAGAATGCCCCGCTGGTCCATTCCACTCTGGAGACCCTCCTGCGATTTCTCAACTGGATTCCTCTGGGATATATATTTGAAACCAAACTCATCAGCACACTTGTGTACAAGGTACCCCCATAGGCCTCATACACACACTCACATACAGACACCAGTTAATGGTCACTGCCTAGTTCCAAACTGGTCCCCTGCCAACTGTCTCTATCTGAAAGTGCTCCATTATTGCATTTAATAATTCATATATCAATATAATAATATATGATATGATATGTAATACCAAATATTGGTAACCACTGCAGCAAGAATTGCAGGTAGCCTCTCAAACGGCAAGGTTGAGCTATAACCATAGTGTTTACCTGTCCAACATTAACATGGCTAAATAAAGTTAAATAAATAAAATAAATACCCGTTTCACTTTGCTCTCCTGTAGTTCCTGAACGTGCCAATGTTCCGCAACGTGACACTGAAGGGCCTGACGGAGATCGCCGGCGTGAGCGTCAGCCAGTACGAGGAGCAGTTCGTCACTCTCTTCACCCTCACTATGTGTCAGCTCAAACAGGTGGGCACACACACACACACACACACACACACACACACACAGTGATTTCCCTCAAATAGTTAACACTAGAACAGCCATGGATGGGGTCATTTGACCAAGTGAGTAAAAAGAAAAATGTATACCTTTGCACTCGATCAAATTTCAGGACCCTCCTTTCATGACTTTTCCTAGATATGTGCGTTCTACCACCCAGTATCCTTACATTTTCGAAATCACATCAGGATAAACTAGTATAGTATATTTAGCAGTTTTGCTGTGTAGGAGGCAGGCTAATTTACAAGAGGCACAGCTTCCCATTCTAAAGACTACGGTCATGACCCCCGAGGCAGCCTTAAGAGTAGGTGAAACAGGCACGGCTGTCCTAGTGTTAAAGACCCACACACAGTCAAACACACACTTGTTTGTGGGCTAGTTAAACACAAATGTCTTGGGTGTTGAGATCCTCCGTGTCTCTCCCCCCTAGATGCTTCCCATGAACACCAACATGCGGCTGGCCTACTCCAATGGGAAAGACGACGAGCAGAACTTCATCCAGAACCTCAGCCTGTTTCTCTGCACCTTCCTCAAAGAGCACGGCCAGCTCATTGAGAAGAGACTGAACCTCCGAGAGACTCTTATGGAGGTGAGAGGAATCCATGCCCCCAGAGACTGTATGCTAACCTTTGTTTACCCAGCGGTCCTAAACATCTGACTCCCATCTTCTGTCATCAGGGGGGTATTCCATCAACGTTGCGAAAGGAGAATCCAGGCTTATTTTGATAAGTAAATCGAAAAGAGTTGGAAATCTCGCGACATTTATCGAAATAAGCCTGGATTGTCCTTTAGCGACATGATGGAATTGTTTAAGATTGTTTATACCTACTTATGTGATACATAACCAATACCTGTGTTTACACTTTACATTTCTTCGTTATCTGAACGTGGTCAAACTCTCATCCGAGTCCATTGACTTCTTTGCGTTTAACTGCAAATGTCCATGTTTTCCATCCCCCAGGCCCTGCACTACATGCTGCTGGTGTCGGAGGTGGAGGAGACGGAGATCTTCAAGATCTGCCTGGAGTACTGGAACCACCTGGCAGCCGAGCTCTACAGAGAGAGCCCCTTCTCCACCTCCACCTCCCCGCTGCTCTCAGGCAGCCAGCACTTTGACGTCCCGCCCCGCAGACAGCTCTACCTTCCCGTGCTCTCCAAGGTGAGGAAAGACCCATGTAGCCTATACATGCACCGTAGTGTCAGTGTGTGTGAAATTACTTGCTCAAAATATACAACTGCGCCTGTCCAAACTGCCAGAGGCATTTATCTATTAATTCATTTAGCAATTTTGTTGACAGGAAAAGTGCACATTAATCAACATTTCACACATCAACGCGTCAATAAAAATGTAGTCCCTAGGCAGAATACAAAAACCACAAAGCATAACATCAGACAACGACATAGACAGATTATACATGATTATACATGCATCAGATGATATGGATGCTTGGATTCTTCTTTATTTGATGAATGAGTATTAATTATTCAGATACACCACCATTTCTGGAACAAATTCTGTGTCTCAATAAGTTGTGGGGATGGCTCACATGTTTAACTGTGTTCAATACATAAAAAGAAAAAAGAAAAAAACGTAACTGAATAAGCAATGGAATATGAAAGGCAGTTGGAATTTCACTTTGAAAACTCCATGGATATGATGTCACCATGACCAAGTGCAATCTGTACTAAATGGGAGCCTACGGAACACACAGTAAGGCTCCCATTTCATACAGATTGCAGTGTGGGGGAACGCATGGTGACATCATATCCATGGAGTTACTTTTAGTACAGTTAAAAATGTGTGAACACACACACACACGTAGCCAACGGCGCACGCTGTGTGCGTGTGGCCGGTCAAGTGATCAGGGTTTGTGTGTGCGTTGGCATGTAGTCAGCGTATGTGTGAGTTGCCACATGCCGTGTGTGTGTGTGTGTGTGTTGACAATTTGTAATCCCCCGTAACAGGTGCGTACGCTGATGGTGAGTCGGATGGCCAAGCCAGAGGAGGTCCTCGTAGTAGAGAACGACCAGGGGGAAGTGGTCAGAGAGTTCATGAAGGACACAGATTCCATCAACCTCTACAAGAACATGAGAGAGACTCTCGGTGTGTGTGTGTGTGTGTGTGTGTGTGTGTGTGTGTGTGTGTGTGTGTGTGTGTGTGTGTGTGGCGTATGTGTGGTGTGCGTGTGTGTGTGTGTGTGTGTGTGTGTGTTTGTGTGTGTGTGTGTGTGTGTGGCGTATGTGTGGTGTGCGTGTGTGCGTGCACATTCATCTCCACAAATCCATTACTGTATTCTGACTGAATCTCTTCATCATTGCCTCCTTCCGTCTTTGGGAGTATCTCCTAAGCAGCCCACCATGGTGGAGGGTGTCCAGTATTCTATTGACCTCTAACCCTAACCCTCAATGTTCCAGTGTACCTGACCCATCTGGACTATGCAGACACAGAACGAATCATGACAGAGAAGCTGCATAACCAGGTCAACGGGACAGAGTGGTCATGGAAGAACCTCAACACGTTGTACTGGGCTATAGGATCTATTAGTGGAGCCATGCATGAGGAGGATGAGAAGAGGTTCCTCCTCACTGTTATCAAGGTAGGGACGATGGGGAGGGGTTTATAGGGCACTGTGGAGATTAAATAGGCTTTAATGTGGCTCAATTTCAGACCTGGATTAATATGGCAAATCGGCTACTTAGTATTTGATGTGTGCTTGATTAAGTTTGCACTTTATTGTACTATGCATTTAACAAAATAACACTGCATTTAATAATAACTTAAATTTACATATGTTTTTCAATGTAAAAGATAAAGATATATCTTTATGTGTACAACTAGGGATAGGAATAGATAAGGTGCTATTGATACCGATAGCATTATCAATTCTGCTTATCCGTTCAATTCTTGATCGATTCCTGATACATTTTCTGGGTAGAAAAAAAAAAGTAGGACAACTGTTAGGGAAATATTTAAGTATCTAAATAGAAAATAGAGAAAGGTAGCCTGGTTTCTTAAAATTTTATAGAAACGATATTTAATTGTCTTATGCAAAAGGAGAATAGTTTACAAGCATGACAGACAAAGTCTGTCAGTCAAATCATTCTCAGAAAAAGTCCAGAGAAGAAACATGGATTTTTATACACAGGTAATCAGTCCCGCCCTCAGGTAGGGTTCAAGCCAATCACAGTTATTTCCTGTCCACATCTGTGATGAGGAGGGGCTAGCTGTGGTGCAAATTATGTCACAAAAGTAAAAGTAAATGTCTTCTCAATAAATAAAATGTCTTATCAGGCACTACAACAACACAGGTTTTCAGAGTTAACGCAGCTGTTTTATTATCTCGCGTCTCTGAACACAGTGTATAATATTTGAACATTAATTTAAAAAAAGAGTTTGACGTCATCATGACGCACACGTTTTTGTAATGAGCAACTGTGAGCGCATGCGCAAAACATGCCGGCATCGATAAGAGGAATCAATAACCTCTGAGGCATACGATTCCAATGCATCAAACAATTTGGAACCGGTTCTCAACGGAACCGGTTATCGGTTCCCATCCCTATGTTTAACACATTTTTTAGAAAGCAATTTTGAAAAAGAAAGCAATCCAAATAACAATTAGACCCGATACTGCTTGATTCGTGGGAAATTGGACTGCTTTGTTAACCACTCGTCTGTGTGTGTGTCTCACAGGATCTACGGGGGCTGTATGAACAGAAGAGAGGGAAGGACAACAAGGCCATCATAGCCTCCAACTTCATGTACATCTTTGGCCAGTATCCTCGATTTCTCAGAGCCCACTGGAAGTTCCTCAAAACCGTGGTCAACAAGCTGTTTGAGTTCATGCACGGTGAGGAAACCACTGCATCTGGTCGTTGGTGTTAGTGAGCAAGAGGGTATCGGTGGTTTTTAGATTGTGTGTTAGTGCTGTCTCAGTCTCTTTTTCTGTTTCTTATTTATTCTCCCTCCTCAAGTGACCCATGACGGTGTACAAGACATGGCGTGCGACACGTTCATCAAGATCGCTCAGAAGTGCAGGCGACACTTTGTCCAGGTGCAGGTGGGCGAGGTGATGCCCTTCATCGACGAGATCCTCAACGACATCAACACCATCATCTGTGACCTCCAACCACAACAGGTCAGCTTCAGCCTAGACACAGATGGACTCATGTAGGGTTCATCAGCTGTCCTGGGTAGCTTTTAGGTTAGCAGGCTTTTGACCAACACACCTGTTCCAAATAACGAATATAAAATGATAGAAATAAAACGAGATAAAGACTTGCTAGTGAACAAAAAAGTCTTTCAGTGTCTGTTCATGATTCCTAGATGAGTTGTTGTGCTAACCGTTGTCCTCTCTATGTTCATGTTGTGTGTGTGGTGTGTGGTCGTCGGTGTCTCCAGGTTCTCACGTTCTATGAGGCGGTAGGCTACATGATCGGGGCTCAGACGGACCAGGCGGTCCAGGAGCACCTGATAGAGAAGTACATGCTGCTACCCAACCAGGTGTGGGACAGCATCATCCAACAGGCCACCAAGGTGAGACACAGACCAGCTATGTTCTATACTGGATATAGAGCCCGACAGATTTTATTTTTTTTTTTCAAAGTTCATATTCTTTTTTAAACGACACGATACTAATGTTTTAACTTAGAAGAGTTCAGAAATCAGTATTTGGTGGAATAACCCCGCATTTTCAATCACAGCTTTCATGCGTCTTGGCATGCTCTACACCAGTCTTTCACATTGCTGTTGGGTGACTTTACGCCACTCCTTTACAATTTGAAAATAAATGTACTAATGTACCCATTCCCACCATGATAGAATGTGGACATCCTGAAGGACCCAGAAACGGTGAAACAGCTGGGCAGCATCCTGAAGATCAAAGTGAGAGCCTGCAAGGCCGTGGGCCACCCCTTCGTCATTCAGCTGGACCGCATCTACCTGGACATGCTCAACGTCTACAAGTGTCTGAGCGAAAACATCTCAGCTGCCATTCAGACCAACGGTGTGTGTGTGTGTGTGTGTGTGTGTGTGTGTGTGTGTGTGTGTGTGTGTGTGTGTGTGTGTGCGCGTATATAGTATACAGCACTGTCAAACTGAAGTGTGTGTGTGTGTGTGTGCACGTGCGTGCGTGCATATACAGTATACAGCACTGTCAAACTGAAGTGTGTGTGTGTGTGTTTTATGGTGGTCACATTTTCCCCAAAAATATGTTCCAACACCTGGAACCTGTTAGCTTTTTATTGTATTTTCTCTTTTTTTTTCCTCATCAAAATTAATGAACACTTTTTCATATGCGTCTTAAGAATTCACAATATTTTGGCTGTATTTGGCAATATTTGGCCTCCACTCTGCAGAGAGTAACACGATGTGACAGCCCTAGTTGTTATGTCTAAACCCTTTTAGACGTATAATTCCCAAATAGGAATGGGGGCAGAGAAAACGTTTGGTAACAACATAGAGCTTTAGAGAAACAAACGCCGGTGTACAGACATGGCACCACTTACTCCTCTGACAGGGGAACACTTCATTACCTATAAGGCCTTTCTCATCTAACTACAGTGGCTCACCTAGCTCAAAAAGAACACGTTCAATATATAACATTAGTGTGTGTGTGTCTCTTGTCGTAGGAGAGATGGTGACCAAACAGCCCTTGATAAGGAGTATGAGGACGGTGAAACGAGAGACGCTGAAACTGATATCGGGCTGGGTTAGCCGATCAAACGATCCACAGATGGTGAGAAGCTGCACACCGATATTTCTACTCCAAACATCCATGAAAAACACAGATGTTTCAATGAAAATCGACCTTATTTTTAGATCAAACAGGAAACCATGCCTGAACTGTTACACACATGCCATGCTATGCTGTGATTTTCGGCAGTGATGCAAGACACCGTTGTCTTCAGCACTATTGTCTTATAAACCCTCCTGACCTATTAGTCAATGGGATATTGGGGGGGGGGGCTGTGGCTCAACTGGTAGAGCTAACTAATTGCCGGGGGGTCACCTATAATGGCTGTGAGCCCTTGCCTAGATGCCCCCTCTAGAGAACAAATGCAATCTGGGAAACCGGCTCATTGATTTTTTAAGGTTAGGCTTATAACTAATTTATGAGCTCAGTGCAGCGTTTACCCTATTATAATCCCAAATATAAAGTGGTATTACTCCATTGTCAACCAAGTATATACACTCATTAGAGTCTAAATGATCTTCAGCTGGACTGAAATCCAGTGTACACAGTGTGGGTCCATAAGACTGTAAACCCTGGTGTAATAGTCTCAGAGACATTAGTGTTGGAGACTTAAACCCACAAAGCCTGTCCTAAAACAACCTGTTAGGAATGCTCTTCAGTGTAGTCGTGTTGATCTGTTCCAATCCAATGTTTTCCGGGGCATTCTAGGTGGGAGAGAATGTTGTCCCATGTCCACTGTTGGATGCGGTTCTGATCGACTACCAGCGAAACGTCCCTGCCGCCAGAGAACCTGAGGTCCTCAGCACCATGGCGACCATCGTCAATAAACTAGGCGGCCACATGACAGGGGAGATCCCCCAGATCTTTGATGCTGTTTTCGAATGCACCCTCAACATGATCAATAAAGTGAGTATGATCACCTTAACATGTGATACGTTTTAACATGTTGCCATGGGGTGCGTTCAGTTAGGCAAAATGTTCACAACGTTGCATATAGAAATGGAATACAGAGCATGAATCCCTATTCCACATTACACACCCCGTTTGAGAATCTAGCTGACGGCTTTGAATGGTGATCGAGGCCGCCTGTTTTGGGTGGGATGTTTAAAAGTTCAAAAATAAAGTTACCGAGTGAGGAATGCACGTAGGTGGTGATTGAGGGTAGGAAAATGTTTTACAAACTCAACGCCGAAGTCTGTTGCTTATGTACCTGGGTCTCATCTGTACAGTATGTCCCTTTGCCTTGTCTTTCATGGTTTTTCCAGGACTTTGAGGAGTACCCTGAGCACAGGACGCACTTCTTCTACCTGCTGCAGGCCGTCAACTCCCACTGCTTTCCAGCATTCCTGGCGATCCCACCTGCCCAGTTTAAACTGGTGTTGGATTCCATCATCTGGGCCTTTAAACACACCATGCGGAATGTGGCTGACACGGGTGAGGATAAGTTAAACCAACATTGTGTCATACGTGTCACATTCTAATGCTTTGGTCCGCATATCGGGATCTGATCGGAAAAAAACTTGAATACATTTCCGCGTGGTTGTTGAAAATCAATGACACATCGCTAGTCAACTAACACAGCTTGTTTTGTGAGCCTGCTAACAATGTAAAACTAGTTAACTAGGTAGCAGTGGGAATTACTCTCCGAATCCATTGCGTTGTTGCAGTATTTTGGCTTGACTAGCGAGTTTGTGTCGAGAATCTCGACAACGTTGAAACGTAGTTCCGTGTTTCAAAAGAAAAGTCGGAACATTTTGATTGGTTGCTGATATGCGGACCAAAAGACTAGAACGTGTCACGATATGTACTGTACGTGTGGTTGGGGAGTCCAGATCAGCCAGTACGGTCCCTCTTTTGTAAGTGTGTGTGTTGCGTGTGTAGTAAGTGTGTGTGTTGCGTGTGTAGTAAGTGTGTGTGTTGCGTGTCTCCTCCCAGGTCTGCAGGTCCTGTACACGCTGTTGCAGAACATGGGCCAGGAGGAGGCGGCGGCCCAGAGCTTCTACCAGACCTACTTCTGTGACATCCTGCAGCACATCTTCTCTGTAGTCACAGACACGTCACACACTGCTGGTGAGCGTGTGCATACATACAGTCACTGCCACAGAGAGTGGAGGTGATGGATGTATGCAACATTGGTCAATGTTTTAGGGAATATATCTCACAGAATATAGTAATGCGAGAATATACACAAGGCCTGCTTCCACATATTAATAGAGGATGTACTGGTGGTATGAGAGATACCTCAACTGCTGCCTAGTATGATCAAATGAGTCTATTTAATTTTTTGCCTATTGAACATCAACGTCATGTTGCGTGTTTTTGCCAACTCCCCAAGTCCACTGACCCTCCCATGTCCTGCACCACCTATATCAGTCTTACATTAGTGTTACATTACCAAAGCATCACAACATTTTAGCCTCCGGGCTGCACAGAGTAATGAAAACACAGTGTTCATGTAACTCAAGCCTGTGTCATTGGGTTTCTGCCGTCTGCCATGTCTCTTTTTCACGACTCCGTACGGTTCTGTGCTCGTGTCTTCCAGGCCTGACCATGCACGCGTCCATTCTGGCCTACATGTTCAACCTGGTGGAGGAGGGTAAGATCAACACCACCCTCAACCCCTCCAGCCCTGTCAACAACCAGGTGTTCATCCAGGAGTACGTGGCCAACCTGCTCAAAACAGCCTTCCCCCACTTACAGGAGTGAGTTTTAACATTCTCTTTTTTCCTAACTTAGGTTTCGAGTGTCTTCTGTGTATTTGCTGTGTTGTTGATGATGTTTATGCCAGCCAATAGTATGTTGTCTCATAATGTTATGTGTCCCTTCCTTCAGTGCCCAGGTGAAGGTGTTTGTAACCGGGCTGTTCAGCCTAAACCAGGATATTCCTGCCTTCAAGGAGCACCTTAGAGACTTCCTGGTCCAGATTAAGGTGAGAGTCCCTTTTTAAGACCACCTTTGATGACGTCACAATTCAACATTCAAATTCAGAAGTGGATTATAGAGCCTGGAAGTAACTAATAGTTACCTCAAAATTAAAGTCATCCCAGTGTGACAGAAATCAAGTGTTTTAGACATGTTTTAATGAATGGATCCCCTTTCTAAACAAAATAATTCTCAAAAGACTAAGTGAAGGTAACTCAATGTTTCCCCCCCCCAATCAAGCAGCGCCATAAGCCTACATTAAAGGGAAGGGATAGATGGATAGAAGTTGTTTTCCTTAGTGAGCTAAGATGGTTGGATGCTGAGGTATGGTTTCTATAAATAACTGTTCGAGTGCAGGGCCAGGGGTCTCTCTGTCTCTCTCTCATGCACAGTACACTGATACGCGTCCCCCTCCCACACACACACACACCCTCTCTGTAGGAGTTTGCAGGTGAGGACACCACAGACCTGTTCCTGGAGGAGCGGGAGTCGTCACTGCGCCAGGCGCAGGAGGAGAAACACAAGCTGCAGATGTCCGTGCCGGGTATCCTCAACCCCCACGAGATCCCAGAGGAGATGTGCGACTGAGCAGCGAACCAAACTGTACAGGCGTTGAGAGTGACGTGGTGTTTTAGGCCAAGCCCAGAAACCACTATGTCTCCTACTCCTGGTACAATCTGTGTACATCTGCCAGGTCTTAATAGGAATAAGCAAGATGGCCCAAAAAAATAATCCACCAAGTCTTTGATGGCACGATGGAGCTGCTACCATATTGCTTATACCTATCCAGACCCTTCAGATCTGTTTGTGTATAGGGTGAGTGAGCTAGGGATTGTTTTAGACGGGGCCCTGGTGTGTAACCCTGCATCTGGGGCCCTGCATTTTATACTAATGTACTTGCCAGCACAGCTAATTAGACAAAAATCTCTATTGACAAATCCCCCTTCTCTAAGTTACATTTGTCGTGAACATGTTTTAATTAAAGTTGAGACTTTTAGCTGTCTCTAGGTTCAATTCCAAAAAATAAAAAAGAAGGCATCTCCATTCAAGGCATCCCTTACAGTTGTTCACGGTCACCCTGGTTGTTTGTATAGTGCTAAAACGCTCCCGTTCCTTTTCAGTCATAATTCATGAATGTGCTGAAATGAGCTTGTGCTGAAATGACCATTAAAACTCTCCCGACACAGGGTGCTGTGCTCTGGGGGTAACTGGAGCCCTACTCCCCCTTGACCCAGTTTTAGGGAACCATTCCAGGCATCCGCTGTCAGGGTGCAGCATGAGTGCACTGCTTCAACAGGGCGTCAGGTTTTCCCCAGTGTGCAGAGTCCACGCTGAGCTTACCAATATTCCTGAACATGTTCGCAGGAGGATGTTATAGTTAGCAGATACCTACACCAGCAGGCAATCACTGTCGCACTTAAGGGAAAAAAAGTGTACACACACA
This sequence comes from Nansenia antarctica, assembly GCF_963989245.1. Lineage (NCBI taxonomy): Eukaryota > Metazoa > Chordata > Actinopteri > Argentiniformes > Microstomatidae > Nansenia > Nansenia antarctica. Next base: position 47,379,180 of record NC_137678.1, read on the forward strand.
CACACACACGATCAAGGCCCCCCCAGAGGACCAAACCGCAGACCATGTTATCCTGGATTACCCGGAATGCACGGTCTGTCGGTATTAGATGACGAGACCATGACGTGGCTTCTGGAGGGGTGTCCAGAAATATAGCCCGGGTGAGCCCCTCAACCAGGTCTCGGGATGGTAAAAGGGTAGCCCCTCGGCCCAGAGCCTGGTGAAGTGGAGAGGAAACAACAACCCATACGCTGAAGAAGAAAGGCCCCCCCCCATCATCCCCTAAAACAAATGTTGTTTTACATTACATTGAGACTGATCTTGGATGATATACCTTGTCTATTGTGGTTGGATGAATACATTGTTTTATCCGTGTACAAGGCCTCAAGCCAAAGAGACAGATATGAATATCATAACAAATGTGTTTAGCAAAGTTATCATGAGTCCAACTTAGGTTAGTGTCTTTGGTGTGGGGGTTAGTGAGGCAAAGATGATCTAATGGGCCTACTGAACACCTCGCACTGTACCTTCTCAGAAGCTATCCTGCCATCTACTGGAAAGTAGTATAATTGAATAAAGCTGGTCTTCAACAAATGAACTGACAGTGAACACAGTCACAAGAGAAAGATGCAATTCCATACATAATTTTGTTTCATTTGTCACTTTATTTTCGACTGCACAGTTCATCCTAGCCTACTGTCTGATGGTCATAGTATAAACATACATAAAACGCCGTCTATAAGGTCCCTCGATGAGCTTCGGACGAAAGGTGCGCTTTAGCTGAAGGGGGGATAGAGGGGGGGGTGAAGGGGGACAAAAGGACATTTTGGAACGTAGTTTACATTTGAAGTCTTTCTGCGTCTGAATTTTTGTGAAATTGAAGACTTGTATGCTTTCATAATCACAGCTATATGTGCATTTCCTCCATAGCTCATTGAGAGGCTTTATAGACAGTGCTTGAAGTATACTGTGACCACCAGTTAGAGAGAGACTAATCCATGTTATCTTGGTCCCAGTGGTTCATGGTGCTAACAGACATAGCATCAGACATTTTATTGCTCCTAATTTCTCATCCTAGGAGGAGTTTCTATGGTATACAGGTTGATCTAGCTATTCCAGTGGTCTCCAATCCTGGTCCTGGACAACCTATAGGGTTGGAAGGTTTTAACTCTAGTCCAGCACTAAAACACATTACTCAACTCTAAGACCTTGATTGACTTAATGAGATCTAATGCTGGGATACAGCAGACCAAGACAAGGGCTAGTGGCCACCAATCTATTGCCATGACGATATAGTAAAGCGAAAGCGAATGGGATAGAAGGTGATCAATACAAATACACCAGGGTCAGGTTGAACTGGGCTGAGCAGGGCTTGACTGGACTCAGTGGGCCACAAAGCCCCATCAAGAAAACAGGCCTCCTGGGCTTAAGTTGACCAAACTAGGACCTTAGTAGTTGCAGGGGCGATAGCTTAGAACAAGCAAGGAGACAGCGAAGGGCAGTAGCTGTTGCAAAGTTCCCCATTTGGGGTTAATCGTTCTCAAAGAGTTGATGATGCATGAGGATCTGTCCCGATTGATCCTCATCTTCTTTTTCCTCCTCTTTCTATCGCTCCACAATCATCTTCCATATTTCTCTCACACGTTTCCTCTTTCTATCGCTCCACAATCATCTTCCATATTTCTCTCACACGTTTCCTCTTTCTGTCATCTATGTGGGCCGAGGTTGACTGCGTGTCTTTGCACTAAGAGAAGACAGGAAATAGGAACAGAAAATATCAGATTAAATGAAGGTGAGAGACTGAGGAAAAAGACAGACAGATTCACAGTAAAAGAGTGGGGAAATATGAAAGAAAAGAAACATACTGTAATGTTTTGAGTGTTACTTAAGACTGAATGTATACATGTATGTAACATGCATGTATATGGAGCAGATACAGCCTTGACAGTATTCACACCACTTGCACAATTTTCACACTGTGTTGGCTATAGGCCTGGAATTCAAATAAAAAGTGTTCTACCCACTGATATACCCAGTGTACTGGACACATTTTTACCCCTTGGTTGTGGAAGTCCTACAATTAGCCTAGCTCAAATGCAAGTCTATCTCTCCATGAACGAATAATAGTTAACAACATTTTGCAAACGAATACCTTTGTGTCATAGGGGTGCGACAGCAAATAAGGTTAATACTTATGCTATAAGTTGACTTTCTTTTTCTTATCTTAAATGAATTTGGCACCATATGAAAATGGGACAGGGGGTGAATACTTTTGCAAGGTAGTATTTGGTTCAATAATATTCTTAACCAATATTGGCCCTCTACAGGCATATGTATCGGTACATTTTCAAACCTAAAACTAAACAAATAGCATCGGAGTGGAATGGGAACAAGAGACAGTTCAAAAATGCGCTTCAATAAAAGACCCTGTTTAAATGTTAAAGCAGCATTTACAGCATTTATAATTCATAGTGGCATCAGACTCAAAAACCCAATATTGGTTGGGCTCCAACAAAGTCGTACCTGAGGGTCTTCTCAGAGCTTCCCTGTCGGCCACTGGCCTGGGACGGGCTTTTGAACTGAGCCTCCAGTCTGGAGTAGATTCCCCCCGCATGCTGTAACAACCACAACCACACATGATATGACCCTAACCACAAACATGACCACAGTTCATACAAGCACAGCTCACAAAGCCACAAATTATACATCACTAACACAGATTACACTAACACAAGTGTCTCAAACCAAACCAACGTCAGTCTTACCAACCTCATGGGGGGAAATTTCCTAAGTATTGACATTTCTGCATGGAGCAATTTAGACTATTAAAAAATAGACAGTCTACAGAAAACAGTTCATTCCTTTGCCATGTAGATTACAGTTCCGCTTTTGACAGCAAAGGTAAAACAAAATCCACATAGACATCTAGTATAGAGACATAGACATCTAGTATAGAGAGGGTGCGATGATGTCATCAAGAGTGGACACTCACGCCACACACCTCTTTTATGTCCTTGGACTTGCTTTGCTCCTGATCCCCAAATCTCATTTTAGTGAGATGACCAATAATATCCACCATACGTCGCTGGTCTGGGACAGAGAGGGGGAGAGAAGAGAAGAGAACATGGGAGGTGAAAGAGAGAGAAGAAGAAATAGGGAGAAGAAAATAGTTAAATCAATAAAAACGAAATAGTGAACATAAAGTAAAGTTAAGAACAACTGCAGTATCGCACACAAGCACACACGCCACACAGACATTACCTTCTTCTCTTTGGGCATCTTGGTTGTAGCGCATAGAGCGAGAGCTGTCCCATTTGCTCTTCTGGGCACTCACTCTGGAAATGCACAGTTCCAATTACCTCAGTAATTCAAATATGACACATTCTAACACATTTTTTAAAAAATGCACACAAAGTGAATTGAACTGAAAACGAACTGAAATGAATCCTCATGCATAATGACAGCAACTTTCTATTCATGAATAACATTTCAAAATGTATTGAGTAAATTGTAATGTTGACCAACCAATGTATAAAGGCAGCTGCATCATAACCAAGATGGACAGACACCAAATAAGATTGGTGTTATGAGAGATGCAGACTCAAGATCTTTGTGCACACTATACAATAGAGTATACAGTATAGCTGAACTCACGTGAATGGTGTGTTGTCTCGTGAAGGTGTCTGTAAGAATGAAATAGGCATTTAAAAAACCCCAGCAGTTATTATATCCAAGGGAAGCACAATCATCTCATAAGTACACTACAGAATGATGCTCACTTTCTCTGCTGCCTTCTCTTTGCGCTGAACATTGGGAGAGGACACCTGCTTCTTCAGAGGTTTGCTCCACTTCTTTGCCTTCTTAGCAGCTGGAATAAGGCAAACATAAGAAAAGTCTGAACAATTTGATTGGTTGCCAATCAAAAGACTAGAACGTGTCACATATCTCCCCTAACCCTGCCACCTCCATCCCCCCCATGACATTGCTGTGTTAATTGTTCCCTGTTCGTTAATTCTGTGTTCTATGTGCTCATGTTATCTGTTGCTTGTTGTTTCTGTGTTTTCCCATATTGTCAGTGTCTTTGAGCCCCGGAAAAGCGCTATATAAACACAATGAATTATTATTATTATTATTATTATTATTATTATTACATATGTGGATAGGTAAAAGCAACATGGTGTTGGCTCCACCTAGCCTACAAGTTGGGATAAAGTGCACTGACACCATTTTGTTTTCTTGACACCATTCCTTCAGATCTGCACACTGAAGGGGTACATTAATTGCTAGAAGCTACTGGTCTGGATGAGTCCATAACCTTGCTTCTTGGAAACTTCCTCCTCATCCCCGACCTCATCCTCTGTGACCTCTGACCCCGTGGTGTACTCCTCCTCAGACAGAAGGGACTGCTGCCTCTGCCAAGGGCAAAGTGTAAGTTAGGGGTTCTGATGGTTGGTTAGGGGATAGGGGGGTTAGGGTCATTTACATATTTTTATTCAATTATGTTTTATCAAAGTTACACCAACACTGCATACATTATTCTAAAAACCATTTGCAGTGTGCTTGAACACTTCATTTGAAGTGAACAGTCATAATGCACAGAATTGTATTGTATTGTATTTATTCTTCCTGTAAAGCATCTGTATGAAATGTGCTATATAAATAATGTTTGATTTGAAAAAAATAAAATAAAACTTTGACCCTACCAGTTGTAGGCTCCAGTTCTTCAACAGGGAAAACTGCAAATAAGAGACAAAGTGAGAGAGCCCCTTTCTGTCATTGTCTTTTTTAAACTATGTTTGCTTATATAGTGTTGTTTATTACATTGTTGTTGTTTTTTATTATTATTATTATATATTATATTGTTGTCTGTGTCTTTAAGTCAATTTCCTATATAGTGCGAATATAGTTATAAAAAGAATTCTGATTCTGAGAGAGAGTGAGTGAGTGAGTGAGTGAGTGAGTGAGTGAGTGAGTGAGAGAGGGATACTCACAGTGCTGCCCTCTCCCAGTAGCCCAGGCTCCAGGTGGATGTCACAGTCCAGCACCCGCTCCCCACTGAGAGGAGACTCGACAGGCCTTTCATCATTCATACACACACACACACACACACACACACACACACACACACACACACACACACACACACACACACACACACACATCAGCACACACTATACTCCACATATACACGAGACAACTCTTACAACATACACAAACACACATACTCACCCCTCTGATGGTGGCGTATTGGAAACAAACTGCGTCTCTGTGCAGTAGGAGGTCGTTGAGCAGTCTGGTCTGGGCCGAGTTCACCTGGTGGTCCCCGCAGTCTCCATTGTCTGACGTACTCACTATGTGGTCCCTCATCTTACAGCCCTACAGACACACACACACACACACACACACACACACACACACACACACACACACCCACACACACACACACACACACACACACACACACACACACACACACACATACACACAATCTTTTAAAATATGTAATGGCTAAGGTATGCAGTGTGTAACAAATGCATTGTGTGGAATGTGTGTGCTATCTATTCACAACAACTGTGTGTGTGTGTGTGTGTGTGTGCGTGTGTGTGTGTGTGTGTGTGTGTGTGTCTGTAGGGCTGTAAGATGAGCGACCACATAGTGAGTACTAGAGTATTAGAGGTAGCATGCACCTTTGATATAAGCCTAGAGGAAGCCTTCATGACTAAGGTCATGAAATACCAGCAGCTTGTAGACACCATCTCAGAGCTAGGCTATAGGTGTACGCTATTAGTCTTTATATTTGGCAGTCTAGGACATGTGCACAGATTGGTTGTCAGAGGACTACGTCTACTGGGAATGTCCAAGGGAGAAGCAAAAAGGCTCAGCAAGTATTGCTCTGTCTCTGCGATTATTGGCAGCCGCCAAATATGGCGGAGACGGTGTTACTTGTACCCGTGAGTCTTGTCCTGTTGTATGTGAAAGACATTGTCCATGTCTGTTTGTGAATGCATCCCATCTGTGCCTTCAGTATTTGTGTCCCTGTATACTTGTTTCTATGTGGACAGAAATAAATGATTAAAATGTGTGCAAAATACTAATTTCCATTACCTCTGTGTAAATGGACAAATATAATTATCCTTCTTTCATCTTTCTTGTATGTGTGTGTGTGTGTGTGTGTGTGTGTGTGTGTGTGTGTGTGTAAAGAAAAATCCCACCTTGGGTATACCGGCTGGGTCGAAGCGGAGGACCCTCTGGTTACAGCAGGGGTAGACGCCCATCCCGTGCCAGCCCTGCTCTGCCCCCATCCCTGGGTACATCACACCCTCAGGGTGGTACCGACACTGGGACAGCTCTGCACAAACAAACACCTACCCAGACACACACACACACACACAAATAGACGTTTTAAATACCTCTTAATGCATACAAATGCAAAAATATACAGTAGAACATACAAAAGTGGGGTGCAAAAATGTGGGCACCCCTGGTTTAAATGTCTGTTACGATTAATCTTGTGATTGAAAGCAAACCTGAACACTAAATGCTACAAAGTTAAACATTTCTGGCAAATTTTAAAGCAAGGTTTTTAAAATGATGATGTGCAAATGTTTGGGAACCCTTTTGGATTATTCTTTGTTACCTTTTGAGAAGATGATTACTAAGGCCCAGACCAAGGTGATTTACTCGTTAGAGCTTCTATGAGGTTAATATAATTCCAGGGTTGAACTATATATTCTGAAGTAACTCCATGCCTTCTAAAGTACCCGATTGCAGTGGTGCTAAAAACCATGGGTTCCTCTAAACAGTTGTCTAAGGATGATGCAAAAAAGAGTAGCAGACACCGGTCTAGTTGTTCACAGGACAACAATACAGCGTACCTTAAACAACAAAGACCTACATGGCAGAGTTGCCAGAAAGAAGCCTTTCCTACGACATCAACACAAAATTAAACGTCTGAAGTATGCAAAAGAAAACCTTGAGAAACCTGAAGCCTATTGGAACAATGTACTTTGGACTGACAAAACCAAAACCAAAATGAAGCATTTGTAGAGAAGAACACCTTGCCAACTGTTAAGCATGGAGGTGGATCCATTAAGCTTTGGGATTGTGTAGCAACTGGGGGGCACAGGCAATATTGTGCAGGTGGAAGGAAGAATGGATTCCACCAAATGTCAAGACATTCTAGAGGATAATATTCAAAGGTCAGTCCAGAAATTGAAGTTGAAGAGAGGTTGGGTATTCCAGCAAGACAATGACCCGATGCATACCTCAAAATCAACCATGAAGTACCTCCAGGAAAGACGGATGAAGGTTTTGGAAAGGCCATCACAGTCCCCAGACTTGAATATTATTGAAAATCTGTGGAGAGATCTCAAACATGCCGTGCATGCAAGAAGGCCGAAGAATATTTCTGAGCTAGAGGTGTTCTGCTAGGAAGAATGGGGAAAAATTCCCCAAAAAAGAATTGAAAGACTCTTAGCTGGCTACAGGAATCGTTTGCAAGCTGTTAGCTTTAGTTAGCAATAGTTGCCCGAGTAGGAGTTACAAAGTACTAGCTGATAGCGTTCCCAAACGTTTGCACAAGGCCTTTTTACTTGTTTTATTATTTTGAAACTGTAAAAAGTTAAAAATGTGATGAAATGTGTAATGTTTAACTTGTACCATTCAGAGGTTAGGTTTGCTTCTTTTCACTTAGATATTCATTGTAAAAGGCATTTTGAATAGGGGTGCCCACATTTTTCCACTCCACTGTATATTACATGATACACACATATTCATTGTGACCATGCACTGCTCCACACACACACACACACACACACACACACACACACACACACACACACACACACACACACACACACACAAACACCTGTTGGCAGCGGGAGCAGGTGAGGTGGTTGACGGTGCCCCAGATCCTCCAGTAGACCAACACCCAGGACTTGAGCTCTTCGTACAGCCCAGTCACATACTCATGTACCTCCCAGGTCTTCTGCCTTGGGAGCGATTGTGTTTTTGGTGTTGAGGATAAATAAAAAAACAACAACCTGTTAACACACATGGCTATGACAGGTGTAATAAAAATGCTGTACAATCCTCTCCCTGCAGCCACTGAAAGTAAATAAAGGCCTAGAATATAGAAGCGGGGCTTTAGCGATTCTGACTTTGGTGTAGTTGGATACTATACCATGGCATCCTTAGTTTGAGGGTACCACACGTTCAAAAAGACCAACATTCTGAAGCTTATGCTCCTGTGGGGGGATGTGCCTACCTCCAATGATCCTTCTTTTGGGGGACTTTTTCTTTTCTTTCTTTTTTCTCACTAGCACCATAGTTGTGGACATTATGGAAGACAGTACCTTTGAATATGGTCTTCTAAGCCTCTTGATTGATAAAGTCAAATGTATGTAGCATATACATGAACAATGTGGCTAGTCCAGTACCTAGTAGTATGTGTATATGTGATGTCTCCCTGAGGGTCGATGTTAATTTTCCCCGGAACGCAGGAGATCTTTCTCTCCACGTCTTTGGTCAACAGCTTTAGACACAGACCACACCTGTAACAGGGGAGATGCAGAGTGACAGTCATACAACGTTGACAAGAACAGTGCGGTGTCAATGAACGCACACCTCTGGCTCTGAACTCACCTGGTCAGAGTCGATGCGTTACCCTGGGAATCGCGGTTATCGTATAGTTAGGATCAAAAAGACGCTCGATCTTATTTTGAAACAGTTTACTAAGGAGGTGGGGAAAAGACATGAGCATTGTAAACAAGTCATGTCGGGGATTGCTTTTGTCTTGTTTTAAACGACACATCGGTACCCGATCTGTTTCTCCAACTTCTTTGACGATACAACAAGTCTGGCTTAGATATGACACCCTCTCAAATGACACCCTACTCTCCCTTAAAATGCATAACGAGAGTCTCGCGAGACTTTTCAAAATAAGCCTGGATTTTCCTTTAGTGACGTTGATGGACTACCCCCCGGGGCCTCTTGTTACGTAGCCTTCTATCTGTCTCTTTCTTGGCTACCTTTTGAATTGGTCTTTTTTGTCCTTGACGTCGTCGGCTTCATTGTGGTTGAAGAGGTCTGCGATGCGAGCAGCCAGGCTACTGTTGATGCAGTTCATGTTGCAGCCAGGGGGTGGCCACAATAGCGGTCATGTGCTTGTGGCAGTATTGGATGCACTCTTCTACCTGAGAATGGTGGAAACAAACAGGGGTCAATTGATCAAAAACCCTTACTGCACTAAGAACTTTGTAGTCAGTTTAAAAGCCTGAGTAATAGGAGGGTTTAGCTATTTATTATGGTGCCTCCCATATGATCATAGGATGTGATGAGCATTTCACAGCACATCTTCTAATATAATGAAACATTTTAAGAAATTAACCTTCAAATGTGCATTTAAGACTAAATAACAGCCCTAGTCTACAGACCCCTTCTTTTCCCTCTTTATTTTTTAGGACAAGGCCACTTTTCATTAAATGACTGATTAATGTGAGTTTCTTTGAGCACATCAGCACCCAACATAAAGTAGATTAATAATAATAATAATAATAATAATAATAGTTTTATTGCCATGCAATCAACTTGTCAGTCAATTGTTTGAATGTGGTATGTTATGCTCTAGTCGGCCAAAGACAGCGACCCTGGAGCAATTAGGGGGTTCCGTGCCTTGCTCAAGGACACCTCGACATGTAACCAGCCGTGGTTCAAACCGGCGGACTGCAGACCTTGCGATCATTAGACGCCGGCTCTACCGCCTGAGCCACTGCCGCCCCCTTTATTAACAAAGCTTTATTGACATTCTTCTAACTGACAATATGTTTTAAATCAGTTTAGCTTGGCCTGCTCTCCTGCTTACAAAAGAAAACTTGGGGGCTTAAAAACACTTTATAACAAGGCAACTGAGCTCACGTCACAACACTTACTAACGTGTCCATCTTCAAGAATTCAGAGGAGATCAGGATTGAGATCACATTGCTGGGTTCTGTAACCGACAAACACCACATAACCAACCACAAAACAAACTGCCAGAGACCAACAACACACCACCATTCAAGTCCAAATAAAAAGTTAAGAGGGCAACTGCTCGCCAATAGTTAACCTTTCAACGCTAGAATGCTAGAACTCCCAAAACACTAGCATGAAAAAAGAACAGGGTAGATATTATTATTTATTATTTTTGTATTCTTCTTCTCTCTGTAGGTCTGTGATACCATACTTGGACACGCCAAGGAGCGCTTCTCCTTCACAAACCACCTGGTCAGTGCCACCTTGCTGCAGGGGGACAGGTTTGAAGAGTACAAGGGGGCCTTTCCGGAGGATGCACTGAACAGCACCTTGAAGGCCTACCCAATGCTCAGTGGAAGCCAGCTGAAGACCGAGCTCAATCTCCTCTACAGCAAGGAGGAGTTCAGAGCCTGTCGTGGTGCTGTGGACCTCTTCCAGCTTTTTATGGAGAACAATCTTGAAGTGTTTGCAGAGACTGTCGCTCTCCTAAAGATCCTCATAACCACACCCATGACAGAGAGGTGCTTCTCGACCTTGAAAAGGATCAAAACCTTTCTCCGGAACACCATGACAGAGGACAGGCTGAATGCATTGGCCATGATGTCAATGGAGAAGACACTGGTGATTGAAATGACAGACTTTAACCAGAAAGTCATTGAGAGATGTGCAGGCCTGAAGGAACGAAGGGCAAAATTCATGTTCAAGTAGTGTAACTGGGGAGGGACACAGGGTTTGAAAGTAACAAAGAACACATTTATTATCACAATTGCATTGTGTTCCATGTCTTTCTCCATTGAATAAATAATGCCTAGTTGAATGGCTAAACAAGACAACTGTCTGGACAGTACAATCCATTTGAGCTGCTAGAATTATTCACCTTACCGCTGCACAGATAGACAAAGGGTTTAAGTCCATTCTGTTAACATTAGGTCTACTCTGCTAACAAAGACTATTCCAGTTGATTTGTCAGTTGTTGTACATTATATTTTTGTTGTGTTTGCAGTTTGCCCTTTAATACAAGTTATATACTGTATATATTCTCATGCTAGCAGTTGATATTCTTCCCCGTGGAGCATGCCCCCATAACCTGTGCCCCACCAGCCGCCACTGCAGTTTACCATACACATGTTGTGGCCATCATTCCTAGCAGCTTTATTTAGTTTTATTTTATTTATTTATTTATTTTTCACAATAGTGCTTCGTGATGCCCTGTGAAACAGTCCTATTATCCAGTGGTAAGTCCAGAGACTGTAGACACACGAACAAACAAGCATGATAATATATACATACAGTATGAGTTGTTGGAATGATCTCAGTCAAATTCAAGCACTGCTATGCATTCCAGCATTCAAGTCATCAGCCATACTACTGTAATCACTCAAAAGTCAAGTTACTTAAAGTAGTAAGTTATAGGACTAATCTCTTACCACAAGAGGTCACTCTGTTACTATCCATCACATACCACACACACTTCACAGTATGGAGTAAAACCACTGCCAATTAGTGCGTTATATCTGAAGAAGAAGATAATACTTGTATTCATCCCCAAGGGGAAATTATCTGTTTTGCACACCCACATGCACAAACAAGTCAATGAGTCCACTTGTCTATACAGTCAGTAATGTTCTGTACTGGGTCTATACAGTCAGTAATGTTCTGTACTGGGTCTATACAGTCAGTAATGTTCTGTACTGGGTCTATACAGTCAGTAATGTTCTGTACTGGGTCTATACAGTCAGTAATGTTCTGGACTGGGTCATGTGTGTTGTGGACCCCAGGCATCGTCGATGCTTCATTCAACTTAAACAGGGAACAAATTAATGAATACAATATTGCTACATGTGCAAACTCTATTGATGCTGTCTGAGAGATTATTTTCCTATGACCATTTCAGGATATATACAGTAGTGGAGGGAAACACGTGAGACTAGAGAAAATGTGTATGACATGTGACTTTTATGATCATTTCACAGTACCTCCTACTGTGAGTACAGGAAGTTGCAGCAACAGTATAGTAATACTCAGAAGGTAGTTCATTCGTAACAACAACAACAACAACAACAATAATAATAATAATAATAATAATAAATATAACCGCAAGCGGCAATGGGGCGTGTTCCTACAGATATGTCCCCATAACCATAAATGGAGTGAGATTGAAAGACACGGGGTAGATCTACAGACAGGATGTAGATTGACAGATAAGGGGTAGACCTACAGACAGACAATCCCTGTGCATGGCATGTCAAAGTCAGGGCAATTGACTCAATGCACAGTATACTGCATGTCATAGGGGAGGCGCCAAACCTTGCGGCGGCAATAGTGAGGGCAATATATAGTCAACATAATTTACGCATGTTTCTTCAATGTAAGTAAGCAGGCTATGCCACCATTACCAATATAACTGCATTGATCTGCGTTTGTCAAACTTTGTGACAAACTGTTCTGTTTAAGCCCCCCAATACAGAGAACCCATCTATTCCCAACTGCGGAACTATGGTAAATATAGTGAACAAAACAGATCAATCTTTGTTTAAACATATGGTAGTGGCCTAGTACCGCAGTCTACAGTGCACATATGCCATGGGTTCGAACGCCCATGCCCTGCTGACATGCCCTCTCCTTACTTTCCTGTGTCACTATATCTGTCCAATAAAATGAAAAACATGAGTGGGACTGTCCCACTCAGAATTATTTTTATAAATAATGTATGGTGCATTTCTAGCACATCTGATGTTCTGCTATTGAAGGATAGAAAACCCGTTTTCTTTAGTGTCACTCATGCAAGATAAGTTGTTCAAAATGTGTCTCCACCCCTTAGTAGCTGCTTTCTGCGAAGGACTTGGCCAGACTTTCCAAACAAAGAAAGCCGTGTCTCAACAAGGTTAGATTACTTGCAGTCATGCTAGTCATGTCAATACCTACACCCGTCTTGTGCTACAGTACATGTCAATCCACAAAACCTAGTAGCTACACAATCTTAAGTAAGCCCTGCTGCATAGCTTAGTTGTTGTTATTTTTATAGGAAACTTGGACAGATGCAACCAAACATTTGTATGCTTTGAATGGATGAACAAACCAATGAAGTGCAAATTCTTCTGGATTTATTAATAAACGTTTAGACAAGGGATTGCTGAGAACAAGTATAAACACTGAAGACTGGACAGGGTTTAATATTCTTCCTCATCATCTTCACAGCAGTCACCAGAGTCCAGCCCCACCTCCTCATAGTCCTTCTCCAGGGCAGCCATGTCTTCTCTGGCCTCAGAGAACTCCCCTTCCTCCATGCCCTCACCCACATACCAGTGTACGAAGGCCCTCTTGGCATACATCAGGTCAAACTTATGGTCCAGTCTTGCCCAAGCCTCCGCTATGGCAGTGGTGTTGCTCAGCATGCACACAGCCCTCTGCACCTTGGCCAGGTCTCCCCCTGGCACCACTGTGGGCGGCTGGTAGTTGATGCCCACCTTGAACCCAGTGGGGCACCAGTCCACAAACTGGATAGAGCGGCGGTACTTGATGGCAGCAATGGAGGCATTGACATCCTTGGGCACAACGTCACCGCGGTACAGCAGGCATCATGCCATGTACTTGCCCCGCCTAGGGTCGCACTTCACCATCTGGTTGTCTGGCTCAAAGCAGGCATTGGTGATCTCAGGGACAGATAGCTGCTCATGGTAGGCCTTTTCTGACGAGATGATGGGAGCATAAGTTACCAAGGGGAAGTGGATACGGGGATAAGGCACCAGATTAGTCTGGAATTCGGTCAAGTCTACATTCAGCGCTCCGTCAAAACGTAGGGAGGCGGTGATTGAGGAGACAATCTGGGCGATGAGGCGGTTGAGGTTTCCATAAGAGGGCCGGTCCACTCCAAGGTTACGCTTGCAAATGTCAAAGATGGCCTCATTGTCCACCATGAAGGCACAGTCAGAGTGCTCCAGGGTGGTGTGGGTGGTCAGGATGGAGTTGTAGGGCTCCACCACTGCTGTGGACACCTGGGGAGCTGGATAGATTGAGAATTCCAGCTTGGACTTCTTCCCATAGTCCACAGACAGGCGCTCCATCAACAGAGAAGCGAATCCAGAACCCGTCCCACCGCCAAAGCTGCGGAAGATGAGGAACCCTTGGAGTCCGGTGCACTGGTCAGACTGAAAACAAGAGTCACACCCAATTCAACAGAGGCTTACTTCCTTGCAGAGACGCCAAAGAAATGGCTAAAGAAGATGGATTAGCAATAATGATACATGTACCACATTACTTTTGTAGAGCCATACCATTTTACGCATTCTGTCCAACACAGAGTCCACAATTTCCTTGCCGATGGTGTAATGGCCACGGGCGTAGTTGTTGGCAGCATCCTCCTTGCCATTGATGAGCTGTTCAGGGTGATATAGCTGACGGTAGGGTCCATTCCGGATCTCATCTAGAAAAGCAGTCACAATGAAATGTATGTAGAAAATAAATCAAGGCAACTAGTCATTGGAGTACCACACAAGAGAAGTTAGGCCTCACATGCTACAAACACAGACTACATGTAATGCAGTGTCATTTCAGTTCTATGAACCATCTACCAGTGTAGGGCAAGATTGCAAATCCTTACCAACAACTGTAGGCTCCAGATCAACAAAAACAGACCTGGGAACATATTTCCCACTCCCAGTCTCATTGAAGAAGGTTCCAAATGATGAGTCAGCCAATGAAACAGCACCAGAGCCTGCATGGACTGTCCCATCTGGCTGGATACCATGTTCCAGGCAATACAACTCCCAGCATGCATTGCCCATTTGGACACCTGCTTGGCCGATGTGTACAGAGATGCACTCCCTCTGTTAAGAAAAACACTTAATCTTAGACTAACAAGTCAAATCGTTGTCATTCTGTACCAGCTACCATTTATCTAAATTGTGTACCAACAGGATTACTGTGATAGGAATGGTGGGGCTCAACATGTCAAACTGAATTAATTGAGGATCCAAATACTGTGTTAGTTTGCAAGCAGAACTTCAGAAAGAAATGCACCTTACATTTCAAACAACTTAATCAGTTCAAGGAGGTATACTTACCATCGTTCAGCAGTTGGCAATGGACGTTCTTCTTTGAAATGAATGTTTGCTAAACAACACCCTGAAACAAATATGTCACACAAATCACATGAGGTCAACTATTTTTAAGAGTAATTCAGTTGTGTTAGTGACAGCAGCATGGCCTACTTGCTTTTATTACTCTACAGCACAACACAGACATTCTAGCTTACCGTACTCACCTTGAACACAATGCCTTCGGAGTAAATTATGCTGATTATATAGGGCAGTCACCTGCCCTTAATGCTGCAGTAGGCGTGGCATTCATAACCTCAACAATCCAGTGCAGTGGGTGTGGCGTTCAATTGAACTTCATTTAAAGGAATAGTGAGCCCAGATGAGTGCTAAGCAAATTGGACATCACTTTTTTTGTATATGGTTACAATTGATTCTCGCTGTGACTCTTTCAATTTATGAAATTGGTTATTCCAAATCCTTTTCTGTATCTCTAAGTAAATGACACTTCACATGCTAAACATATCTCATAGAATAAATCTCAAGTATTTCACCACAATAGAGCAAGCTTTCACATCACTACTGACAACTGTAGATTCCAGATTAATAGCTCTAAGCATATTCAGGGATGGAATTTATGGATTTGGGCCTCTGGCTAGCTGGGCTAATAGATAGGAATTGCTAGTAGCCTGGCTATGATGATACTAGCCCAGTTTATGTAGTTGTACAAGCGAGAGTATATACAGTTAGGTCCATATTTGGACACAGACAGAATTTGTGTTATTTTAACTGTTTACCAAAACATCTTCAAGCTAGTTAGATAATGAATATGGGCTTAAAGTGCAGACTCTCAGCTTTAGGGTAAGGGTATTCACATCCAAATTGAAGGAAGGGTTTAGGAATTACAGCTCTTTAATATGTAGCTTTAATACAGTACCCCAGGGTTCTGTCCTAGGGCCCCTACTTTTCTCCCTCTACACCAAGTCTCTTGGCTCGGTAATCTCTTCACATGGGCTCTCCTACCACAGCTACGCAGACGACACTCAACTCTTCCTGTCCTTCCCCCCGTCTGATGTACACGTGGCAACCCGTATCTCAGCATGTCTCGCTGACATTTCAACTTGGATGGCTGACCACCATCTCAAGCTCAATCTTAACAAGACCGAGCTCCTCTTCATCCCCGGGAAAGCCTGCCCTCTCCAAGACTTCTCCATCACAGTGGAGAACTCTACTGTAACGCCCTCCCTGACAGCCAAGAACCTTGGAGTGATCCTGGATAACCGACTATCCTGTGCGGAGAACATTGCAGCAACGGCTCGCTCCTGCAGATTCTTCCTCTACAACATCAGAAGGATACGACCATTCCTTACCAGAGAGGCAGCGCAACTCTTGACCCAGGCACTGGTCATCTCCCGCCTGGATTACTGCAATGTACTCCTGGCTGGGCTCCCCGCTTCAGCCATTAGACCTCTGCAGCTCATCCAGAATGCTGCTGCCCGGCTGGTATTCAACCTCCCCAAATACTCGCATGTCACCCCTCTCCTTCGCACCCTGCACTGGCTCCCGATAGCAGCTCGCATCAGATTCAAGACCCTGGTGCTTGCATACCAGGCAGCTAAAGGGACAGCCCCTGCCTACCTGAAGGAAATGGTAACCCCCCAAACCCCTGCCCGCTCACTCCGCTCCTCCACCTCGGCTGGCCGACTGGCCCCACCTCCTCTACACAGCAGTCGGGCTGCCCGATCACGTCTCTTCACAACACTGGCTCCCCGCTAGTGGAATGAGCTCCCCACGGCCGTCAGAACGGCTGAGTCACTACCCATCTTCCGTCGTAGACTGAAGACCCATCTCTTCAGGTTACATCTTAACTGCTCCTCCTGAGACATCTTCTGACCCTCACCACTACGTCTCCTAAAGACACCCGCTTTCCCCTCTACTGTGTCCCTAAGAACTTCTATTGCCCCCCTTGTACTGTTTCTCAGTTTCTCCAGATTATATATTTTTTTTTTAGTAGAAGACGATAGGGAGAAGGTGTTTTCTTCTATCAGTGGCCCCGGGCCCGAGCTAGATTACTCTTCCTGCAACGAATGGTGGATTGCTGATTCACATGCTTAGTATTCAAATGTATTGATTGTAAATCGCTTTGGAATAAGGCGTCTGCTAAATGCCAAAAATGTAAATGTAAATGTAAAGTAATGTTCTGGACTGGGTCATGTGTGTTGTGGACCCCAGGCATAGCTGCTGCTTCATTAAACTTAAACAGGGAACACATGAATGAATACAATATTGCTACATGTGCAAACTCTATTGATGCTGTCTGAGAGATTAATATCTATGACCATTTCAGGATATATACAGTAGTGGAGGGAAACACGTGAGTCTAGAGAAAATGTGTATGAAATGTGACTTTTATGATCATTTCACAGTACCTCCTACTGTGAGTACAGGAAGTTGCAGCGACAGTATAGTAATACTCAGAAGGTAGTTCATTCGTAACAACAACAACAACAACAACAATAATAATAATAATAATAACAATAATAATAATAATAATAATAATAATGATAATAAATGCCATCTAACTGACGCTTTTATCCAACGCGACTTACATTGCAGTCAGTGCATATGTTTCAGTACGGTCTCAGCGGGATATTTCCTAAAAGAAAAAAGAAATCCCCAAACAGGAAATGTTTGAGGTTTTTCGGTTTGTTGCAGACAAAGACATAAAACTTTTTCCACCCCTAAGCCAATCAAAATCCAACAACCGGGTTGACGATTCTTACATTAAGAAAGACAACACCAAAGAGCCACTGATTACTGATCATGTCTATGTCAGGTGAGTACATATTCTGATACAAAACAGGAGAAGAGGAAACCTACACTAAATTCTAAAATATATCCTTATTAGGCTATAATTTAATCTTTTACTATTCTTCTTCTCTTAAGAGAAACACATATTGATTTATGAATAGATTTAACAAGTCATGTCCAAATGATATGATACTGTAGAAAGATGAACAACAATGCATTATTGTATGTATGGAGTAGTATAAGTATAGCCTTTTAATTTCAATTCTGATTTTAATACTTAACTTGTGAGGACTTGTTTTCATGTCTGAAGGCAGAAATATTGCATACACCTGTAGGTGTCAGAGCAGCCCAGTAATCTTTATGACTTATTTATTGTGCTGACTTGCTAGTAAAATACATCTAGTATTGATCCAGGGACACAAAGATGACTTAATACAGGTGCATCTCAAACCAATTGAATATCATGGAAAAGTTCATTAGTTTCTGTAATTTAACAAAAAAAGTGAAACTTTAATATATTCTAGATTCATTACACATGAAATGAAATATTTCAAGCCTTTTTTGTTTTAATGTTGATGATTACGGCTTACAGCTCATGAAAGTCAAAAATCCAGTATCTCAAAATATTAGAATAATATTATTACATAAAACCAATCAAAAAAAGATTTATAGATTTATAATACAGAAATGTTGACCTTCTGAAAAGTATCTTTAATGTATGCACTCAATACTTGGTCTGGGCTCCTTTTGCACAAATTACTGCATCTATGCGGCGTGGCATGGAGGCAATCAGCCTGTGGCACTGCTGATGTGTAAGGGAAGCCACAGGCTGATTGCCTCCATGCCACGCCGCATTGATGCAGTATTTTGTGCAAAAGATGCCCAGACCAAGTATAGAGTGCATAAATTAACATACTTTTCAGGTCAGGATTTATATTTTATAAATCCTTTTTTTGTCTTATGTAATATTCGAATATTTTGAGATATTGGATTTTCATGAGCTGTTAGCCATAATCGTCAACGTTAAAACAAAAAAGTAAATATTTCACTTCATGTGTAATGAATCTAGATTCTAGATTCTAGAATATATAAAAGTTTCAATTTTTGAATTAAATTACGGAAAATAATGAACTTTTCCACAATATTCCCATTTTTTGAGATGCACCTGTAAGGCTAAACAAAAATAATACAACTATTTTTACTTTCTGAAGAGAGTACAACATATAATTATGAGGACTACTATAATGAAGATACGCTTGATGGCCAAGCAGGCCAACTATGCAACAATGGTAACGTGAAGAAGTTTGGACGGGTGTTCCTCCCCACTCTTTACAGCTTGGTCTTCATCATCGGGTTCATCGGTAATGGCCTGGTGGTGTGTGTCCTGGTGAAGTACCGCCACAAGAGCAACATGACAGACATATGCCTCTTCAACCTGTCCATGTCAGACCTTCTGTTTGTCATCTCTCTGCCTTTCTTGTCTCACTATGCCGCCACAGCAGAATGGGTCTTTGGGGACTTCATGTGCCGGCTGGTGACAGGATTGTATGTCCTGGGTTTCTATGGCAGCATCTTCTTCATGGTGATCATGACTTTGGACCGCTATGTGGTCATAATTCATACTCATACCATGGCCAGGCACAGGTCAGTCCGATGTGGGATAGCTCTGTCTAGGATTGTGTGGGCCCTCAGCATGGGTGCCGCTCTTCCCACAATCGTCTTCACACTGACCGATGAAGGGAAAAATGGATCTGGGTTTACATGTAAACAAGAGTATCCTGTTGATACCTTGTGGAGAGAGTTTGTGTATTTGGAAATGAATGTCTTGGGCCTCCTATTCCCGCTTTGCGTCATGGTGATTTGCTATTCCAGGATCATTTCGACTTTAGTGAATATCAAAAGCACAAAGAAGCATAGGGTCATCAAACTGATATTGGTTATAGTAGCTGTCTTTTTCTGCTTCTGGGCCCAATACAATGTTGTCATTTTTCTACGTTATCTGCAATATCAGTTGTATTTCACTGACTGTATGGTATTACAAAAGATAGATCTGGCTATGCAGTGGACAGAAGTGATAGCATTTACACACTGCTGCTTGAATCCAATTATCTATGCCTTTGCTGGACAGAAATTCATGACATATTACTACTCCCTCTGCGATGACGCAGACTTATTAACAAAAGAAACACCCATGACAATAGCAGTTGTTGTCATAGTAATTTCAGGGCAGAAATGTCCCGAACTGGTGCTTTGGAGCGTTCCATTGCCAGAAGGCACTAAAGTGAACAATATAGGCTAGCATGATAAAGGCTAGGAGAGGCTAGAAGTGTGGATTTACCAAGGAAATGATACCTACAGTAAATGGTAGCGTTGGGCTCCTGTTGGACAGGCAGATAGCAGAGAGAATGTTCAGCAACTGCTGTCTTTAAATAACCCTGATTCATCATGTGCTTTCTGCATGTCATAGGGTGTGATTAAAAGCCTTCAGGGAGGAGATGCATGGCCTTGGTGTAAAATACAAAGGATTTTGTTCATTGTAATAACGGCACATGGACTTCCAAACCAATTCCACATGTTCAACAATGGCACCAGGAAGAGAGAATAATACCACTATGTCACGTTGGGGAGACGTTTTCACGTTTTGATTTCTGTAGATCATAATATTACCAGAGGACAATGTGGAAGAAAGATACATTGATAGCCTCCAATTCACATCAACAAGACACATTGTAATGCAAACTATCATGACTGTCAATAGTTTGAAAGTGCTGAAACACTGTACAGTACAACAACAGTGTATCTCACTACCACTAAGTTGTACAGCTGACATTTCCAGTTGCCAGAGACAGTAAACTGGAAGGAGCAGCAGCATATTGAGTCCACAATTGAGGTGACAAAAGAACTACAGAGACAGTAGAAATTCAGCTACTGGCCCTGCACAAAAGCTACTTTTGTGGAGTGGCCCACCGTTGTTTCCCCATCGGGGGTCATGCAAGTCTTTTCCATAGAATTCAACTCCACTGGAATTCTCTCCCTGTCAATACAGTAGGCTACAGTAGGCTCCAGCTTTTGAAGTGACAGCTCCATAAAAAAGTGAGAATGCAAGGCTACTTTCAATAGACGCACACAATTCATGACACATTTTACATTGTCATTTGACAGGTGACAATAAGGCATTTTCCATGTCTCTTTATCTTTATATAAACATAGAGGTAATGTTTACATAATCTGCGTTCATTCATCATGATTATTATCGAATCATATTCGCGGATCAAATAAAACATGATCATTACTGAATTGTTTGAGTAGTTATTACTCGTGAACAACATTGCATTCAGGGAGATTTCTCGTACTTACCCTATTGGAGGCTTTGTCGCGGCGTTAACTTCTCCGAAGTCCATCATACTCTGAATGCGGCTCTGTCCTTGTATTTAAATGTTATCCTCGATATTTCCCTTTCGTCCTGTCAACAAGGACTCCACTGACATCTAACCCCATTGATATCCAAATCAAGTAGGAGCAGGTCAAAATGTGTATTTCGGTGCTTACAATAATTCCCTATATTATGAAACTAATTATAATTGATTTATTATTTAGGAAAACAATAAATGTCTTATTTGTATTTCACATAGATATAACAGGTCCATACGAAAATGGCACTGCTCAAATTGACACTGTCATTTGCATGTCCTAACAACTGTTGTGTACTTCACAACAAAAAAGCGCAGGGAAATTAATAATAATAATAATCCTTTATTTAACCAGGGTATATTGAGACAGTAGCCTCTTTTTCAAATGAGCCCTGGCCAAGAAAAGCAATATATAAATATACAACAGAAAATAACAACAGAAACAGTGAGCAGATACAGCCTATAAAAGATAACCTAAGTACATTTGCATGTATGATTCAAAGTCTCTGTAACACACAGTTTAAAGTCAGAGAGTGGGATGAACATGTTAAGTTTCAACTTTTTCTGATGTACATTCCACATTGATGGAGCATTGTAACAGAATGCAGTTTTACCAAATTCAGATCTGACATTCCAAGTTATCTACATGAGGACTAAAATAAATATTTTAAAACCCCAAAATATTTATACACGCTACTCTCTCTATCTCTTGTCTTTGTAAGGTAATAATTGGAGACTCAGGTTGTACATTTTTTAGAAAGAGTGAACAGCATATATTAGGGTTTTTTGGAATTCAACACACATTTTTACTTCTTATTATGCATTATTTATTGTATATTTATTTATATTCTATACAAATAAAAGTTATTATTATATTATTATATTATTATTTCTGCCATCTGCTAATCAAGTGCAGTAACAATAAGAGTTATGATCAGATACAGTGCTGTTTGAGAAAATCATGTTTTTGTGTCGAGGTGCATCTAATCTACGTCAGATGAGATTACTTCATATCCTCCTCCGGTCTCTGCTTCTCTCCTATGAGGACACACACACACACAGAGACACATACACGGTCAATACTGAGTTCAGTGATGTAAGTAAGTAAGGTTTTTGTTTTTATTTTTACATTTTAACCATTTAGCAGACGCTTTTATCCAAACAACAGACAATTAGAGATTAACATGGTTCCAGTCTCCCTGGAGTAACTGAGGGCTAAGTGCCTTACTCAAGGGCACACTAGTGGTGGTGTTCCCAGGTCTAACTCAAGGACACACTAGTGGTGGTGTTCCCAGGTATTACTCAAGGACACACTAGTGGTGGTGTTCCCAGGTCTTACTCAAGGACACAGTAGTGGTGGTGTTCCCAGGTCTTACTCAAGGGCACACTAGTGGTGGTGTTCCCAGGTGGGATTTAAACTCATGACCTTCTGATCACCAGTCCAACTCACCATCCCCTAGACCTACGTGTTCCTCTGGAGGTCAAAGAGGCCAGACTTGAGAGACCCACCTACTCTAGGGTTAGGGTCTCAACTGCCTAACATGTCGGCCCTAAATCAGGTCTCGCGTCAAGTTTCAAGTTCATTTGTTACTTCACATTACACACATGTAACAGAGTAAAATTCTTAGCCTCCGGTTCTGACATTGCATTGCAGCACAAGACATAGGTATAATAAATCAAGCATAATTCAAGATAAAGTGTCAGTAGTCAACAGAGGACTAGTGTCATATGCATGGATGAAGTCTGTTTCCACAACTAGAATCTCACCTGTTTCATCAGTGCAGAGAAACCTCATCTTTGGGTGCAGAGTTGTTGGAACTATCGTCAGAAGCTACGAGGAAACAAGACAAGGCCAGTTCAACTAACCAGGAATACAGAACTACATTCTGACATGGAAACAGTCCCATGTTATACGTCAACAACATTTACATGTATTCATTCATGCTTTGTTTATCCAGGTCCCTTTTCAGACATGAATCTCTTTTTCAAGGGAGCCCTGGCCAAGACGCACCATAGCAGATTAACATTCACACAGTATAAAACACAACAACAACAACAACCACATATAGACAAATTAGATATTACAGTTTACATGGTGAACAGCCACACATGATTGTCATTCAGTTCAGTGTACATTTGTAAATGCAACATGAAGGTGTAGAATACTTACTGCTAGCTTGGGAGAAGCCTGAAACAGAATTGTACATGAAGATATTACTGACTCTTATAGTTTGGTTTAGTAGAATATTACAACTAACCAACATGTATGACACTTTACTAACTAACCAACATGTATGACACTTTACTAACTAACCAACATGTATGACACTTTACTAACTAACCAACATGTATGAGACGTTACTAACTACATACAGTATGTTACATCCTGTATTTCTAGTGTATTTGGTATTCCTGACAGGATCGAAGCTGATAACATGCCTGTGTTCTCTTTAGATTCCTTAGAGGCGCTACTTCTACAGCCCTGACTTCACATCACAACACTATTCCTGGTGAAACATCTACATCTACCAACTCCACTAGAACACATCAAT
Source organism: Nansenia antarctica (assembly GCF_963989245.1). NCBI lineage: Eukaryota > Metazoa > Chordata > Actinopteri > Argentiniformes > Microstomatidae > Nansenia > Nansenia antarctica. Next base: position 47,402,979 of record NC_137678.1, read on the forward strand.
ACAGACGACTTCATCACTGCTAACAAACTGACAACAACACCTCCATTGATGATATGATGAAGAGGAGGTGTTTCTCACCTTTCTTGCTCTTCCTCTTCATGATGAACACAGTGATGATGATGATGATGATGAGGAGGAGGAGTCCGACCACAGCTCCAATGATGAGGGGGGCGGGGGGGGACAGTGGTACCTGTAACCAACACAGAGCAGTCAGACTGGAACTTATGGTCACAGTTTGGTTTCCTCTCAACCAAGCCACTTTCTCTGTCACTCAGTAAGAGTTCCTGAAGGGACTTTGTGAACTTTGAGTCACTGAGAATGATCACGTTGTATCTTCTTACCTCTGTTGGTCTTTATCACGGAGCGCTCCAGTTTGATGACGATGTCGTCCTCCATCCCAGAGAGCTGAACCACACAGTCATACTGGTTCTTCTCCCAAACCTCAGGCTTCACAAGGAGTCGAGTCCTCATCTGGAAGGTTCCGTCGAGGTTGGGGAGAACCTCTCCGTACTCCACATCCTCATACACCTCCTGTCCATCTCTCCTCCAGAACATCACAACTTCTCTGGGGTAGAAACCTGTAGCGTGGCAGGTGACTGGAGAGGAGGGGGTCTTCTGGAGCAGAGACACTGAGGGAGGGACTGGGGGGGGGGGGGGGGGGGGAGAGGGAGGGGGAGAGAGAGGGAGGGGGGGAGATAGAGGGAGAGGGGAGAGAGAGGGAGAGGGAAGAGAGAAGGAGGGGGAGAGAGAGGGGGAAAAAGCCGAAGTTTGGGGGAGAGGGATGGGGAGAGAGAAGGAGAGAGAGAGGGAGGGAAAGAGAGGACGGGAGAGAGAGGGGGGGGGGGAATAGTAGCAGTAAAAAATAAAAGAGCAGGAAATAGAAGGAATGTAATTGTTCCACTTCAAAGTAGTTGAATATGAACATGTTGTGTCAGGTGATGTGTCAGTGTGTGTGTACCTCAGTGGCGGGCGGTGCATTTCACACCTAGGCCTTCAGTGATGTCCGACACATTCCTACCTGAATTATTCTACCTCTTAATACCATCGTTATGACGCCATGGCTCTAGAAACTAGACAGAAACACAGTATAACCGGGCGTTGCATCACCTTAACATAGTCAGACAAGTACAACAGAGTTATATTAATATTTCCGAAGCATTTTTAATCAATAAATCCGCATTTACAATGAAGAGTGTTAAACTAACATCTTTAAGATCGCTACATTACCCACGTCTGTCGTCTCGTCCACCATAATAGCGACAAAGGGTGCCTTTTTAATCTCCATTTTGATCTCTTCTTCCATCACTTCAGCAATAGCAAAAATCAGGTCGTTTTGTATTTTGCCTGACGTCCCAGTAAACACTTTGTTTGTGGACAGGTGGTAATGTAAATCTGGGTTGTTTTCAGCCAGAAAAGAAAGAAGCTCAACGTAGTTTCCTCTGTTTGTGGACTTGGCGCTTTCATTGTGTCCCCTAAATGAAAGTTATTGTTTACCCAAAAACAGGACACAATCGATCAGTATTATCGATCAGTCAACGAAAGCTTTCGTTGTGAGGCTCCGTTTCCCTGCGCACTTTCAAAAGTTTCACATCTACCGGCATAGTTCCGCATCTCAATAGTGAATATCAATAGTGCGTATCAATAGTGCGTAGCAATAGTGCGTATCCAATCAAAAGACGTGCTGGGTGCTGACATCATTGAGCCTTACAGCAGGCGCCGTTGTTGCTTTTGCTCGCATCTACGTAGGTTTACTAGGAACGCCACATGTTTTCTCGTTCCAACGTTAAGTTACAGGTCGAATCCGCAGCACCGTTTAATGTGAAGGCGGGCAGATTTTTGAGCCCCCTAGCAACACATTTTGATTGGATAAAAGCTCTAACATAAAGGCCAGCCCTCCAAATCTCAATCGGAGACTGGAAGCAGCGCAACCAAGAGGAAAGCTATGAAATGAAGAGAATAGACTATGGGGAATCATTAATACATATTTGTGGAAAATATATATTAAAATAAAATGTATATTCTGATGATGTTTAGGCCAGCAGAGAAGGCCTTGCTGGCCCTGACGGCACACCACTGGTGTACCTGTCCTCTTCCCATACTGCACGAGCCTCTTCAGCCATTCAACGCACGCCTCGTGATGGTGTGTTTCCTGTACTCATTACCAGCTAGCTCTCTGTCCCTCCTGTGTTTGTAGATGACGGCCTGTGACACTGGAGCGATCCATGTAGATGTCTGCAGGTCAAAGGACAGGAAGTCCTCTCCATCATAACCATACTGACTAAACCCCTCTGTGACTCCAGTCTCCTCATCCCAACTACAACCAGACATACTCTGGTAAATATGTATATCTGAGAGAGAGAGAGAGAGAGAGAGAGAGAGAGAGAGAGAGAGAGAGAGAGAGAGATAGAGACAGAGACAGAGACAGAGAGAGAGAGGGGAGAGAGTGAGATTTTAGTTGAAAAAAAAAAAAGATTCGTGATTACTTTATTTCCTTGTCATGTGTGGTCTGTTACTCTGAACTATTATGCATCCTGCTTCAGCCTCTGATCATCATATTTCTAAATTCATAAGCAGTTTAGTTTGGGTCGTAAAGGTCCAGAATGAAAGGTTCTGTGTCTGACAGTCCCTCAACATGGCGGAAGGTTGTTCTGGTCAGTTTAGTTCAACAGTGTTTTATCTCTCATGTAGGATCATGTTGATGCTTCTCAATGTGAGACGGATCATGTCAGAACTTTCCCAAATCCAAGAGAACAACACGGAAATATCAATTATGGTTGAAACCATTAAAAGGAATGTAACAGTGGTAAAGAAGGTATTGCTCTTACCTCCACTCTGGTTGAAACGCTGCTTTAGATCACCAATGTCTGCTTTGAAGGTGTACTGGTAGGCCATCAAAATTTGAGTCTCCGTCTCCCAGAGTTTTGGGTCATGTGCAGTTGCCTTGTCCATCCAGTCCTGTTTGGGCACGGCTCTCTTGGTGTTGCTGTCATAGTGAAGCACCTGAACACCATCCACCATCGCCACAACCACAAACTCTTGAAGGTTTGGAACACCAGAGGATGCAGTGAAGAAATAATGAAAGGTGTGGGTCACTAGAAGAAACATGGATGAAAGTATGCAGAGATATAATACCATGTATATGTATGAACTCTTACAAAGGAGGTTTACCATCATATTTGGTCACACTGATGGTGAATCTTCAGACTATAAGAGACTGTCGACTCAAATCTATGTTGAACATGAAACACTTTTACTTTGTGTTTTCTTGTTATTCAGTCGACCTACAACACAGGAGAGCATTGTGTTTGTTACACCCTACACCAAGGGGTCGGCAATTATTAAGTTTGGCTTCGGGCCCAAATTTTTTTTGCCACTAGATGGCGGGCCCGAACCTAATCAAAGGCTAATTTAAGTAATTGATTGTTTAAAAATGTGACACATTCTAATGCTTTGACTTTTCTTTCGAGAGATGTACACATCGCTAGTCAACTAACACAGCTTGTTTTGTGAGCCTGCTAACAATGTAAAGTAGTGTTCTAGTTAACTAGGTAGCAGTCCAATCCATTACGTTGCAGTATTTTGGCTTGACTAGCGAGTTTGTGTTGTGATTCTCAACAACGTTGAAACGTAGTTTCACCCTTTCCCATAGTTTTGAATAATAAATGTGTGGACTGACGATGTAGCGCAGCCTAACTTATTCTAATAATTATTTAACATACTTTTATTCTGATAATTATTCCCCCCTCCTCCCAGACAAGGTCACATTATTATTGGATTGGTTGTTTCCGTGTCGGGTGAAGTTAGCTAAACATTTAACCTGCTAGCTAGCAAGAGAAACATCATGTCACTCTCCAAAGGTCTAAAGAGGAAAGTTGACGGTGGAAACAGGGCATTTAAAGAGGAATGGACAGCGAACTATACGTTCATCCTACCTGGTTTCATCAAAGCAAAGCCGTTGTGAGACTCACATTTTCCGTGCTCACAATGTTCCCTTTCTATACATGCGAGTCGTCCTTTTCGTCAATGAATGTGATAAAGACGCACGAGAGGAATCGATTGACGCATAAAACCTTGAGAACTGCCGGATTAAAGTGACGTCCATATCACCAGATATCAAGCAAATAGTGACCGATGGGAGATGCCACTTTTCACATTAAGTGAGTACCAAGCCTGTCGTTATTGTATTTAATAACCTAATTGTATTTTGTATATTTTGAATGAATGGCTCATTGTAATGATTATCCCTAATAGCGTGTTTGCTCTGTCGTTTCAGGAGCATAGGCCTATGCACCACCACCGCTTTGTTACTGTTCATATGTGTGTTGCAGTCACATATACGTAAACATTACATTTGAATGATTTACTGAGCTGGTGTTATTTTTTTCAAACCACACACCGCATGTCGGCTATTTCAGCACCACGCCTTGTCCACCTACTTATGATTCACCGGGAGGGGTTCAGCGTCAGTGCGCTTCGGTGCACCCCGCTGCCTGATTGTCTGTCCCTGTGTCATTCACTCTCAACATGGATAAAAGTACAATAAGCATTATTCAGGTGGAGGTAGATTCTCTATTCTGACATTATAGGCGCTATATGTGGGACTGTCGGTCCGATATTGTAAAAAAGAAAAGAAAAAAAAAGAAAGAAACAAAAAAAAAAGAAGAAAAAAGTGGATTCTCAAAATAATCTGCTGGGCCAAATATTATTGGTGATGGGCCAGCAATGGCCCGCGGGCCCCCTATTGCCGACCCCTGCCCTACACCCTCTATCATTCCCCTCTCCTCTCCTCCTCCTAACACCCTATACCCTCTATCATTCAACTAGTTATCTACTGAACTATCTAACATTCAACTAGTTATCTACTGAACTATCTAACATTCAACTAGTTATCTACTGAACTATCCAACATTCAACTAGTTATCTACTGAACTATCCAACATTCAACTAGTTATCTACTGAACTATCCAACATTCAACTAGTTATCTACTGAACTATCCAACATTCAACTAGTTATCTACTGAACTATCCAACATTCAACTAGTTATCTGAACTATCCAACATTCAACTAGTTACAGGTGTGTACAGGGGGCCTAACCCTGACCCAGACCCTGACCCTGACCCTAACCCTGACCCTGACCCTAGGTGTTGAGCTTGTTGTCCCCTAACCTATCCCTACCCTGACCCTGACCTGACCCTGACCTGACCCTGACCTAACCCAGTGGAGGTGGAGGTGTGTACAGGGGGCCTGGCAGCAAACACAGAGTTCCCTGTAGTTGTTAGACTGGAGTCACTCTGATGATGTTTGACATCACGCTGAAGGAGGTGCTTCTCTTTTTGATGAAAAACATGTTACATTTACATTTTTACATTTTTGGCATTTAGCAGACGCCTTATTCCAAAGCGACTTACAATCAATACATTTGAATACTAAGCATGTGAATCATCAGTCCACCATTCGTGGCAGGAAGAGTAATCTAGCTCAGGCCCGGGGCCATTGATAGAAGGAGAAACCTTCTTCTACCACCTTCTTCTAAAACTTTTTTTTTTGAAATACTGGAGGAACAGAGAAACAGTACAAGGGGGCGATAGAAGTTCTTAGGGACACAGTAGAGGGGAAAGCGGACGTCTTTAGGAGACGTAGTGCTGAGGGCAGAAGATGTCTCAGGAGGAGCAGTTAAGGTGTAACCTGAAGAGGTGGGTCTTCAGTCTACGACGGAAGATGGGTAGTGACTCTGCCGTTCTGACAGCCGTGGGGAGCTCATTCCACCAGCGGGGAGCCAGAGTTGTGAAGAGACGTGATCGGGCAGCACGACGTTCATAAAACCACACAGTGTGACAAAACATTTTTACCAATAGCAGCCAGATTTGTGAGCTGTTGTGACAGTAAAAGGAAGTCTGATGGAACACAACACAAATCAAGGCGAGGGACTTTCCAGGAAGTCAAGTCTTAAATATCTTAAACATTTTCAAGGCAAGGGACTCAGATTGACTCAGCAAGGGACTGTGTTATTAATGTTTTATCTTTTTATTTCTTACATTTGTTTCTCTTCTTTTAGTGTATGTTATTTGTATCTTCTTTTTGTTTTATATATATCCCCTGCTTTTATATTCATTTTATGCCTGTATATGTTTTTATCCTGTTGTAAAGCACTTTGAGCTGCATTTCTTGTATGAAAGGTGCTGAATAAATAAAGCTTTACTTACTTACTTACAACCACCATAAAGACTGTAAATAAGTACCTATTTGCACCATGCTGATCTCTGTACATAATGTTTACACACTTCGCATTTATTTGTATTCATATTGTCCACACTTTTCTATTTTTATTTAAAGTTATCTTTATTTACCTGTATACTATACATATACACAGCTTTGTATAACCATTTCTTTATTGTAGTCGTACATTACATCATTTTAGTTTGTTTTTTATCTTTACACTTGCTTTGACAATGACGTATGTTTCCATGATGCCAATAAAGATGTTCATACTTTTAAAGGGTGTCTGACTAGAGAAACACTGTCTTTAGTTAGGTTGATCAACTGTCATTAAACCTACAACCACGTGGTAAAACAACAGTCCTGAATTGCTTTCTGGGAAAGTAACATTTACATTTGGGTCATTTAGCAGACGCTTTCATCCAAAGAGACTTACAATAAGTACATTTGTCTAAACTCAAACACTAAGGGGGATCAAACCAAATGGATGTGACACACACATATGTATATTTGAATTTGAATTAATTTCATTGTGGAAATAACTGAAGGAACTTAGGTCAAACAGGCCCATGGTATGATACAGCAAACATAATCGAAACGTAGATTTATGGAGCGAAGTGCTTTAGTCTTCAGTGAAGGAGGAAAAACAAGTGTAAAACAGCAGCATTTCCATGTATTAAATGTGTTGTAGCTCACTGACCTGCAGATGCGCTGTGAACGCAGAGGAGCAAACCCACCAAACCCTTCATCTGGATTTGTTAGTGAAAAGAACCTCCAGGTACTGACAGAAAAGTGCGCACTGTCACTCGGGGTAGAAGAGCCTTACCTGGGGGGTATTCCATCAACGTCGCTAAAGGAAAATCCTGGCTTATTTTTGATAACTCTCGCGAGACTTATCAGAATGTGCCTGGATATTTTTTAGGAACTCTCGCGAGACTTGGTAGACTAAACCTGGATTTTCTTTTAGCGATGTTGATGGAATACCCCTTGAGTCGTTGAGGACATGGGACAGGTGACACCTGAGAAACACAGGATTTGATGAACCAATAGAAATCAAATAAAGGCACGTACGTCATCAGAAACCAGGCAAGACGGATGAACTGAGGTTGTCACTCGAAATCTGAAGGACTTGGCCTGTTGGTCTGGCGCACAATATTGATCATTAATAACACCATTTAGACAATAGGTCTGCTCAACATATGAGTTATGTTTTAGAAATCAAATAAACTTCAACTGTCTGTAAGTGGATGTGTACAGAAGCGCATTGCATTCACAAAAACATTAATAAAAATAAACGCCTTGTCTCGTAATTAGGGGATCCATGTCTCCTAATTAGGATTACGAGATAAGGCGTATATATTTGTAATAATTATAATTTTATTATAATTTATTTGTTTTATTGTGAACTCAATGGGTTTCCGTAGAATGGGCACCTGGGTTGAGAGCTCAGGTGTTGTTAATTAGGGGATGGTGTCATTGTGCGTCAAGCCCAGCCACGTGACTGACTGGTCAAACACAGCAAGACTTCTGCGTGGAAAAGCGCTTGAATTGAGGCTACTTTAATCATCCGGGTTTCGCTTTAGTAGTGGAAGACTCCAGGGACGCCATTGGTATGTAGATGAAACTTGTTTGAAACACATTGTGTTTGGATGTGTTTGTTTGGTTGTATCCGGTGTGAAGCGGGAAGGTGCAGTGATGAGTTGCGGTAGTGCGCAGTGTTGCTGGCGTGTTGATCGCGCGTTCACTTTTCATAGCCTTACACTAAGGCTGCGTTCGTAAAACAGAACAGCACTCATACGTGTGTGGCGGAAAAAGGTACTACACGGAGGCCAGGCCTCCTGTTCCCACCCATTTTCAGTGATTTGGCCAATCACATATTGCCATGAAAAAAATTGCATTACATTGACTTCTATGAGAAACCACTTTCCGACAGGAGGCCTGGCCTCCGTGTAGTACCTTTTTCCGCCACACGCGTGTATGAGTGCTGTTCTGCAGGATAAATATTAGAAATGGATGAAGTATTGTTCTGAATTGTATGTTGTGTGTCTGATAAAAAATATAATTATTGCTTTTTTAAATCTCTCTCTCTTCTCTCAAATTATTGGGGAGGCCAGGCCTCCTCCACCTCTATGGAGGAGCCTCCACTGGTATGTATGTAAGTGGAGGAGGTGTATGTATGTAAGTGGAGGTGGTGTCTGTATGTATGCAAGTGTTACAGACTTGTATGTATTGTATTATGTCCTGTGTCTGTTTTTGTTTTAATTCTGTCTGTCTCCCCCTAGGTGAAGTGGTGTGCATGTGGTTCCTCCCCTGTTGGTTATTGGGTCCTGTCCATCATCGTTATCTCGTCAGCCCTCACCTGTGTTCAATCAGTTGTCATCCAAACCCAGAAGATCATCTCCTACTTAATGTGTGTGTGGGGAACATGACGCGTTCCGACCTGCAGAGGGAGCTACAGGACAGTTGGTGAAGGGATGAGGGCGCAATGGGCACCGGCTGATGCCAATTGGGTCCTCATTAACGCGCGCTCTTAATGTGTTGCTTTGTTCTCCCCCGGGATCCAGAGTAGGACGCAGTAACCAGAGAACGGAGGAAGCGGGGAGAAGCAGCGGAGAGTCGGGTGCAGAGAGACGTCCAGAGCGCTACAGGAGAGCCGCGACCGGAAGGGTCGGGCAGGAAGCGAGCGGGGACGTTCTCGCCTGAGCGAGGCTCAGCCAAACCGGACTCCAGACCAGCTGCTCCAAATAAAACCCATTCCTAAACTGCCAAAACCTATTGTCTGTCTCCCTCTGTGCCCGAACCTGTTACAGTGTGTTTTGTCATGTGTAGCGAGAGAGGGAAGGGGTGGTGTTTTGTTTGACTAGTTTGTTTATAATCTGTTACCAGAAATTGGGCCCTATTCCACAAAGCTCGATAAAGTTCTAAGCCTCGATAAAGTTCTAAGCCTCGAAAATGTTAGCTTGCGTTCGGTGCCATCAATGTGGCTCAAATAATTCGCTGCTTGTTTGAGCTCCTTCTGAGTCAGATATAATTAGCCTGGTCCCGACCAGGCTAAAACACAGGCTATAGTCATCCGTGCGTCAAAAAAGGCTCACAGGCGGAAACTAAACCCTGAACGAAAGTTCCTCATGTGTCTTTTAGGAAATATTAGTTCCCACTTCACACGAGATAGATAGATTAGATAGTTTGATTAGATAGTTTGACTGTGTGATAGATAGATAATTTGATATTTTGAAAGTGTGATCGATCGATAGATAGTTTGATTGTGTGATAGATAATTTGATATTTTGAAAGTGTGATCGATAGATAGTTTGATTGTGTGATAGATAAATCGATAGATCAATAAAGAAAAGAGTGTAAAAAAAAAAAGAAGTAATTGTCTCAACTTGCGTTACCGTCATCACAGCGGTCTAGCTGGCGTAGTGGTTAAGACTGCGGACTCGAGTTCCAAAGGTTGCGAGTTCGAGACTTGACTAAGTCATTCTTTTTTTTTTTTTTTTACATTTAACCGAAGATTTCATGCAAAGGTTTCAAACACCATTGTAATCGTGTCAGTTCTTGTAAATTAGCCTGCACCATAATTTTATAGCCTACAATACTTTTTTAGATGAGATTTTAGATTAGATTCAGACAACGAAATGCAGTAAAAAGTGCCTCTGAAGAGGGATTCGAACCACTGATATAAAATGACGAATAAATCCTATGGCAGCAGTCAATACCACTAGGCCATTGTGGCGATATGACGGTTTGTAGCCTGCTGCGGATATCACCACAGTAGTAATATTCATTTATTAAAATATGAACATATAACAATAACTGGGGCTAGTATGACCTACGCATTTAATCGGTCAGCAATTTCTTGCCAAACCATTTCCCTCGCCTTGTTAATTGCGGCAGTATTGCACTATTTTACATCTTATTTTTCCGTCTTCATAAAAATCAATAATTCGGAATGCTGCGCAAATGTAGTACCCCTGCAGAGTGGAGTATCTTCATTTCGACAGATCGACACTTCAGGGCTTTTTATGTCTGCGTGCACGCGCCCATATCGAAGATTTGTAAGCCTGTCTTCTGTGAACACTGATGACACAAGGCTGATCCTCATTCGAGGAATCACCTGAGGCTTGAATACCAATCTCGATATCCCTGAGCGCCGCATTTAATTATAGCGCCGCTATATTAAGCCACCGTTAGTGGAATATGGCCTAGGTCGTTGGGTGAAGGGTTGAGTGTGTTAGGGTGGAGGGTGGTGTCATGGCTGGGTGGAGGGTGGTGGTGTCATGGCTGGGTGGAGGGTTTAGTGTTTTAGGGTGGAGGTTGGTGGTGTTGTGGCTGGGTGGAGGGTGGTGGTGGTGTTGTGGCTGGTTGGAGGGTGGTGGTGTCATGGCTGGCTGGAGGGTGTTGGGGTTGGAGGGTGGTGTCATGGCTGGGTCACCGTCCATAAAAGGTGTGAGTGTGTGTGTGTGTGTACGCGTCTCTGTTTGTGTGTGTGTGTGTGTGTGTGTTGACCAACCTTTGTGTGTGTGAGCAAACTTGTAACGCCCCTCTCCCAGGCCTCTGGAGTGGATCGAGGAGCAGAAAACGGGGGCGTTCCTAAGTGTGTCCTAAAGGCTCAGAGGAGCCCCCTGTCTTCCTGGAGGTGCATTACAACAGCTGCCCCAACAGCACACACTCCACTGCTGCTGGTGGGCAAGGGTGTCACCTTCGACAGGTAAAACACACACACCTCCTTCTTCACCACCGCCATCATCTACACCCTACCACCACCTCCACCAAAACAGATATCACCTTTCAGGCACTCACTCATACCTTGTCCACCCTCTCTCTCCCTTTCTCTCTGCTCTCTGGTGGCAGCTGTGGGATCTCTCTGAAGCCGCCATCGGGGATGGATGCCATGAGGGCTGACATGGGAGCTGCCGCCACTGTTTGTGCGTCCATCGTCACGGCAGCAGCCCTGAACCTCCCTATCAACGTCAGCGGTGAGCTTGTGGACTCCAGTTGGACACAGAGTATTCGATTTTGTAGTGTGTGAGTGTGTGTATGTATGCAAGTGGAGGAGGTGTCTGTATGACTGTATGTCTGTCTGTATGTCTGTGTGCATGTCTGCATGTCTGCGGAGGAGGTGTATGTATGTAAGTGGAGGTGGTGTCTGTATGTATGTAAGTGGAGGAGGTGTATGTATGTAAGTGGAGGTGGTGTCTGTATGTATGCAAGTGTTACAGACTTGTATGTATTGTATTATGTCCTGTGTCTGTTTTTGTTTTCATTCTGTCTGTCTCCCCCTAGGTGAAGTGGTGTGCATGTGGTTCCTCCCCTGTTGGTTATTGGGTCCTGTCCATCATCGTTATCTCGTCAGCCCTCACCTGTGTTCAATCAGTTGTCATCCAAACCTAGAAGATCATCTCCTACTTAATGTGTGTTTTGTCATGTGTAGCGAGAGAGGGAAGGGGTGGTGTTTTGTTTGACTAGTTTGTTTATAATCTGTTACCAGAAATTGTTTCTTTTGTTCATAGCTGTGGGTTTAGTGTGTTGATGGACCCCTGTTTTCTCTTTTCTTCCCCACGGGAGAAGGGCTAGGTAAGATACCCTGGGGTATACATTACATCACGTAGATAACCGCTGTCTAAAAACATTAGGTAAGACGCGAGCGGGTGTCACGCCCCGTAGTTCTGTAGCAGGTAGTTTAGGTTCTGGGTAGGTTAGTTAGTATGTGATATAGGTAGGTCAGAGGTGTAGGGAAGAATAGGGCTGTGTTTTGTTGTGACACCGTTCGCATGGTCCTTCTCCTACCCTTTGTTAATCCCCAGTTGTTTTTGTGTCATTGTTAATGTTATATGACTGTTGTCAGTAATATTTGTAAACACTTGTAAGAGGGTGGTGTCATGGCTGGGTGGAGGTTGGTGATGTTGTGGCTGGGTGGAGGGTGGTGATGTTGTGGCAGGGTGGAGGGTGGTGATGTCGTGGCTGGGTGGAGGTTGGTTGGGTGGATGGATGGAGGGTGGTGGTGGTTTCGTGGCTGAGGGGAGGATGGTGGTTTCGTGGCTATGGGGAGGATGGTGGTTTCGTGGCTGAGGGGAGGATGGTGGTTTCGTGGCTGAGGGGAGGATGGTGGTTTCGTGGCTGAGGGGAGGATGGTGGTTTCGTGGCTGAGGGGAGGATGGTGGTTTCGTGGCTGAGGGGAGGATGGTGGTTTCGTGGCTGAGGGGAGGATGGTGGTTTTGTGGCTGAGGGGAGGATGGGGATGTTGTGGCTGGGTGGAGGGTGGTGTTGTGGCTGGGTGGAGGGTGGTGGTGTTGTGGCTGGAGGGTGGTGGTGTTGTGGCTGGGTGGAGGGTGGTGGTTTTGTGGCTGGGTGGAGGGTGGTGGTTTCGTGGCTGGGTAGAGGGTGGTGGTGTTGTGGCTGGGTGGATGGAAGGTGGTGGCATTGTGGTTGGGTGGAGGGTTGTGGTTTCGTGGCTGGGGGGAGGGTGGTGGTGTCTAATTTTGTAAACGCTTGTAAATATACTTTTCGCGAAGGCAATAAAGCCTTTTATTTAGGATTGGTGGTGTCGTGGCTGGGTGGAGGGTGGTAGTGTCATTGCTGGGTGGAGTGTGGTGTTGTCATGGTTGGGTGGAGGGTGGTGGTGTCATGGCTTGGTGGAGGGTGCTGGGTGTTGGGGTTGGAGGGTGGTGGTGTCATGGCTGGGTCGAGGGTGGTGGGATTGGAGGGTGGTGGTGTTGTGGTTGTGAATGGGTGGAGGATGGTGATGTTGTGGCTGGGTGGAGGGTGGTAGTGTTGTGGCTGGGTGGAGGTTGGTGGTGTTGTGGCTGGATGGATGGATGGATTGAGGGTGGTGGCGTTGTGGTTAGGTGGAGGGTTGTGGTTTTGTGGCTGAGGGGAGGGTGGTGGTGTTGTTGTGGCTGGGTGGAGGTGTTGTGGCTGGGTGGAGGGTGGTGGTGTTATGGCTGGGTGGATGGATGGATTGAGGGTGGTGGCGTTGTGGTTAGGTGGAGGGTTGTGGTTTCGTGGCTGGGGGGAGGGTGGTGGTGTCTAATATTTGTAAACAGTCTGAATATCTGTGTCAGTGCAGACGACTACGACAGCGTACAAGACGGCCGGATATGATGACAACAACATGGTACAGTGTTTCCTCTATATGCATTTATTCGTGGCGGGCCACTCCGCCACTAATTGATTCAGCCAGTCCACTTTGATTCAGGCTGCGCAGAAAGGCAGCGAGTTATTATGACCGGAGAACAGAAAAAAAGCAGATTGAAGCTAGATTTAGGCCGCTTCCAGACCAACATTTCGTTACGATTTAGGGCGTAGTTATTTACAATATGTTACAATGTTGCAATTAACCTCGTCGTTTGTGTTCGCACTGCAATCGAGACTGAATCGCTCTCAACAGGCGCGCTTTCAAAACAGTTTTGTGATTGGTCCGAATTTAGCGGGACATTTGGATTTCTCTTTTAGCCCGTCGCCGGTCCCTTTAATCCCGTATCCTAATCGAAAATGCAACATCATCAGCGACGACTGTGGGTTATTGCATTTACTGCTGTTATCTGGTTCATGTTCTTATACCAGTGCTCAGTATAGAGTATTTTAAATGAACATTCGTAATGTATGTCTCTGATGTTCATGGTCAATTAAATCAGCCTATTTTGTTGATATCAATAAATACAAGGCACTCATTAGTTGTTGTTTTTTAAAATAATTTTAGAATTTACTTGCATGCATTCATATTGATATGTTCACGGTATCTTTGAATTCATGAAATGCCCCACATGTTGCCTGTGTACTACTCTTGCTGTGTTTACCTTTTGAACGTTTGGAGTAATGGTGTATTTTCCTTTCTCTTTGCTCAACAGACAGACACTGTGTTTAGAAAGGCTGATGCCCAGGGCAGACTGAATGGAGGGGACGGAGGGAGACTAGTCGTGGACCAGGAAGTAGACGCGCACTCTAGAAAGCCGGACGTGGAGGATGAGGGCACACCTATGGTAAATGAGTAGCTCGTACCCTGTTGCATAGCTGGGCCTTTGAACCATTATTATTCATAATATTAATTGCCTAAAACTGCCTAAAACCAGTGTTCAATTTGCAAATACTTTTGGAGCCCTGAAATATGGGGAGTATGTTTTAAAAACAACAACAACTATACTTTCTAAATTGTGCACCCAATCTGAACCCATTAAATTAAAGTTGAGAATCTCTACATAAACCCCATATTAATTGTTAATTGTTTCAAATCCGTATTGAGCTAAAAGAAAACCCAAATGCTTCCTCTTTACAATACTTATGGAGTGCACTGTATTGTAAACACAATATTGCACATTGCATAGCTCACTTCAATACATTACCATATATAAGATATAAGTCTAGATATAAGATAATTTGTGCCTTTTTAAACCGTCATTGTAAATCTTCAGACAATCACATTTGATAGACCTTTTGCACAATGCACGGCATAGGCCTACCTGTCTCGGTCACGCCATAGCCATGCAGCCATTCAGAGAGGACGGCTTGGGTGGGGAACTTACATCGTCTCCTGTCCTTGATAGTAGCCTATTTTTCTATCCAGTCCTCAGTCTTGCTATGATGTAAAATCCTGACTCCTGTCTCAATGAAAATCCCTGTATATGCTGTAATCTGTAGGGTGTGTTTTTATAACACTTCTTCTTGCGCTTATTGAAGAGCTCTGCTGCTGTCGTGTAGTAGAAGCAAATAAAATGGGTATTGAAAGTTCACACTTGTGTGAAACTATAAGGAATGGGCTCGAATCACACGACCGTAGTTCAAATGGACTTGAGACCAAACAACATTTTTTTTTACCGTGATGCGATTCTGTTTAGATCACTCAGATCTTCAGTCTGGCCGACAGCACGGCGAGCACCACCAGGACGGACCAGGACCAAGGGCTGCTGCAGCTGTTAGAGAACCTGAGGACGTCAGCTCTCCCCATTAGGGCTGGGTATCGCCACTGATTTCCCAAAACGATTCGATTCCGATTCACCAGCTCAGTGAGCTCACGATTCGATTCGATTCACGATTCGATTCGATTCGATTTGATTCCGATTCGATCTAGTTAAAATATACATTTTTTGCTTGAATATGAAAGAGATTCTCAGAATTAATGCTATAAATGGTTCAAGGAACCCTATAACATGTAGCATTGTTAAACATATCAATGAATTGACTCCAAAGCAGTTACATGAATGTACTTTTTATTGGAACACATTTTATTGGAACATATGAACATCATTGACCAACATTTTGCAACTACAAAAAGTGTTTTTTAACGTGCTTTACTGCAGCCGATGTAAATAAAGGGGCTACAAACATAGCCTACCGGTAATAATCAACAAAAAAAGCGTTTCCGAACGTTTTTTGAGGGGTTTATATATACAAAAAAAACAAAAAAAACAAAAAAAAAAATGAAAGATCGATCTCGGGACTTATGAATCGATAAATCGCTCATTTAATGAAGATCGATTCAGAATCGGGAAATCGATTTTTTGAACCCAGCCCTACTCCCCATCCTCTGGTTCGCCATCATGGTGGAGGGCCCGCGGCTACAGCTGCTCCAGTGCTCCAAGCTGTCTGCCATGACGGACACGATCCTGCACATCGACCCGGGCTTTTACTATCAGGTCACTGTGCAGGGACAGCCTCTGCTCCTCCCTCACCCGCTATATGAACTCCACCCACCCCGACTGAACTGTGTGACCCACGTGGTGACCCTACTCCTGGAGAGGTACAGGGTATGCCAGGGGGTCCCCATCGAGGAGTCACCACCACTCATCCAGGCTCCAGTAATCTGTGAGAGGGCGTCCACCTGTGACGTCCTGGTACAGAAACAGGTAGAGTGCTGTAACAAGTGCAAAGACTTGCTCGGCCATTTTGTTTTTTATGTTGTCCCTAAATGGTCCAGTGGAGTAATGTACTTGGTTTGTGTGTCCTCAGTCAACCTGTTTGTATTCTGTGGTCAAACGTCTTGGAGGCTATGAGAGGGTGAGTAGACAAGGCCTTCGGTTACATACACACCTTTATACTATCAAGGTTATACTTTATTTATACTTTATTTCTACTATCTGCTGACTTTGCATTCATAGACAACAGGTACAATGGATACTCTAGTATCTGGTGGAAGGCCATCTCTCTCATGTGTGGGTGTGTGTCGCATGGGACATGCAATGTAACCGTGTGTGTGTGTGTGTGTGTGTGTGTGTGTGTTAGGTGACGTCTCAGCGCCTATGGAAGATTGTGTATAATGAGCTGGGGGGATGTCCAACTCCCAGCATCCTCGGGTGGCCCCAGGACCATTTCCTAAGTCTGCTTGCTATTGACATGGCCTTACAGTACATGAAGCTTGGTTTCTTCAAACTTTATAATATTTTTAAAACTCACTGCCATTGCTGTTGTATGTGAACATGAGACAATATTTTGTTATTTAACTCTGACATGAAGCCTATGCAGATTGAACTTGTGGTATTTATTATAAATGTCAAGATGCATTCTGTAAGCAAAGACGACATATCTGCTACCTGTCTAAATTACTATAGTGATGTTGCAGGTGTTTAGAAAATTGATAAAGATTACCCACCTTATATTCCTTTTGTAATTCAATATGTTTTCTCAAGAATTGTGTATATTGTGAAGAAACATGTATTTGTAAATAAATAGTAAATCTATTCTTCTAAACACAGAGTGTATATGCAACCAAATACTAAACATGAAATAGGGGGACTATCATGCATGAGAGTGTTCTTGTTTATAAATTAGTGTTGTTCCGATACCGATACTGGTATCGGCATGGCCACCGATACGCACAAAAATGCTGGTATCGGTATCGGCGAGTACTAACAAATATATAACATCCGATACCAAACTTTCACTATCGCGGAAAAACAAACACGCAACTGTGGTTGTCGAGGAGAGGAGCGGTGGAGCGGCGAGGCTCACCTCAGGTAACCTGCAGTCCCTTCCAGCTGCTCAGAGCCCAAGCTAAGCTATGCTACCGGGGCAACGTTCGGAAAGTTCCCCTGAGAGCGCCGGAGCGCACACTGGGCTCCGACGTCATAAACGGACCGAGGAATCCGATTGGACAAGAGGCGTTCTACGAGTGCCGATCAGTTTCCCAGAGCGACTTTTACCAACGCAGCCCTCAGACATATAGACTACGCCACTCCGCTTAAAGCGATACAACCCACAGCCAAGATACAGAGATACATTTTACAGGAAAAACATATCGACCTTAATCGATATTTATTTCGGTTGCACAGTCTAGCACCGCCACCGGCGTGCTGGAGAGAGTTCAAATAATAATAATAATGTCCGCGCGGCCTGTCTGTCTGTCTGTCTGTCTGTCTGTCTGTCTGTCTCCGTGCGGCAGGTACTTCCTGCCTCCTTCGTTCTCCCGAGGAGAAGTTTTCTCTATGTTTGTTTGAATTGTTTACATATGCAGAACACAGAACACACATGCATTAGTGGTGCAGGAAGGCCTACTGTCACAGCGGAGTGTGTGCGACGCGCTGGCCAATGGGAGAAAGATCATCGGCCACTTCAAGCATTCCCCACTGGCCACTTCACGTCTGCAAACTGTACAGACTGAACTTGGAATGCCTAAAAACATATTTTTTTTATTTTTTTTCAAACGCCGTGGTATCGGATCGGTACTCGGTATCGGCAAGTACTGCACGGTCAGGTATCGGTATCGGTATCGGGATCAAAAAATGGTATCGGAACAACACTATTATAAATGGTTTAAACAATACAAATGTCCTCCAATAAAAGCTGACAATCTGTATTTTAACTTCATATTAAAACCTTGTTCTTGCCTTTCTGTTATTTCCCCTTGAAAAATAACAGAAAAAGTAAGGGCAGAGTCTTGATATTAAACTCTGACTTTTCTTGCTGTCCATAGGACTTGTATAGATGGGGATGCTGCTATCTGGCACTACTATCCAAGGCTGTTAGTCATGACTCAAGTCATCTCTGAGGTGGTACCTCCACCGGAGGCCCTGGCTCCCTCTGACAGCCCTGTGAATACTCGGGATGAAGCCACTCCTGTGAAACATCGTCACGGGGAGACCAAGATGGAAGTGGGAGGAGCTACTGAGGAGCCTCCTGGAGACTGGTGTGAACCTGTAGAAGATGATGATGAAGATGAGGATGATGATGATGATGATGATGAAAATGACGCACGCATGACCCACGCATTTTTGTCCGAAGGGAGGCGGAAGAGGAGAGTCTTGCAGGGGAGAGTGAACAGAGCGGGAGCGTGGCGGGCAGTGAGAAGAACTTCAAGAAGAGGGCCAATAACCAGTATGTTGGTATTGTTTATTGTTGGCCGTGTTCATAGTACCAAATATCAATTATGTGACTTCTAGCCATAGTGTATAATACTGGTCATTCTGTAGCAAATGGTTACTGGATATATTTCCCTATAATCCTCTTTGTAGATAGCCTTTTGATGTCTTGTCATATCTGTATCTGTATTTCTGTTATTCCACTATGCTTTTCCTAATGATTCAGTATTCATCTCATGTCAATTTTTAGTTTGT
The DNA here is from genome assembly GCF_963989245.1 of Nansenia antarctica. Taxonomy (NCBI): domain Eukaryota; kingdom Metazoa; phylum Chordata; class Actinopteri; order Argentiniformes; family Microstomatidae; genus Nansenia; species Nansenia antarctica. Next base: position 47,421,741 of record NC_137678.1, read on the forward strand.
CACGTAGGAAAAGAACGAAACCTGAAGAGGGATGGGAGGAATGGCCAGTACTTGGAGACGGGTGGATGCGCAAAGTGGTCGTTCGTCGCTCAGGTTCCAGTGTCGGCCAGAAAGATGTTTATTACATGAGGTAAAAACTACCTGGCAGACTTTATCTGATATTTTTAGACCAATGGTTAGTGCAGATTTTTTGACAACTGATATGATGATCATAATCTCAATCTGAATAGCACAAATGGATACCAAAGGTTTTCCTACAAACTTTTGTCGTTCGCAGTCCGTTGGGGGAGCGTGTGAGAAGTCGAGTTGAACTTTCCAAAAACCTGGGAGGAACTCTTGACATGTCAATGTTCAAGTACAAAACAGGGCTGTTCGTAGATGGCCAACAGAAACCCATGCGTAAGAGAAGGAAGGTAATGAAAAAGCTTTTTAATGAAAAAAAAAAACTTTTCTCCCTGATGAATATTTCAGCATATTCTAGTTAGGTGACGTCTCAGCGCCTATGGAAGATTGTGTATAATGAGCTGGGGGGATGTCCAACTCCCAGCATCCTCGGGTGGCCCCAGGACCATTTCCTAAGTCTGCTTGCTATTGACATGGCCTTACAGTACATGAAGCTTGGTTTCTTCAAACTTTATAATATTTTTAAAACTCACTGCCATTGCTGTTGTATGTGAACATGAGACAATATTTTGTTATTTAACTCTGACATGAAGCCTATGCAGATTGAACTTGTGGTATTTATTATAAATGTCAAGATGCATTCTGTAAGCAAAGACGACATATCTGCTACCTGTCTAAATTACTATAGTGATGTTGCAGGTGTTTAGAAAATTGATAAAGATTACCCACCTTATATTCCTTTTGTAATTCAATATGTTTTCTCAAGAATTGTGTATATTGTGAAGAAACATGTATTTGTAAATAAATAGTAAATCTATTCTTCTAAACACAGTGTATATGCAACCAAATACTAAACATGAAATAGGGGGACTATCATGCATGAGAGTGTTCTTGTTTATAAATGGTTTAAACAATACATGTCCTCCAATAAAAGCTGACAATCTGTATTTTAACTTCATATTAAAACCTTGTTCTTGCCTTTCTGTTATTTCCCCTTGAAAAATAACAGAAAAAGTAAGGGCAGAGTCTTGATATTAAACTCTGACTTTTCTTGCTGTCCATAGGACTTGTATAGATGGGGATGCTGCTATCTGGCACTACTATCCAAGGCTGTTAGTCATGACTCAAGTCATCTCTGAGGTGGTACCTCCACCGGAGGCCCTGGCTCCCTCTGACAGCCCTGTGAATACTCGGGATGAAGCCACTCCTGTGAAACATCGTCACGGGGAGACCAAGATGGAAGTGGGAGGAGCTACTGAGGAGCCTCCTGGAGACTGGTGTGAACCTGTAGAAGATGATGATGAAGATGATGATCATGATGATGATGAAAATGACGCACGCATGACCCACGCATTTTTGTCCGAAGGGAGGCGGAAGAGGAGAGTCTTGCAGGGGAGAGTGAACGGAGCGGGAGCGTGGCGGGCAGTGAGAAGAACTTCAAGAAGAGGGCCAATAACCAGTATGTTGGTATTGTTTATTGTTGGCCGTGTTCATAGTACCAAATATCAATTATGTGACTTCTAGCCATAGTGTATAATACTGGTCATTCTGTAGCAAATGGTTACTGGATATATTTCCCTATAATCCTCTTTGTAGATAGCCTTTTGATGTCTTGTCATATCTGTATTTCTGTTATTCCACTATGCTTTTCCTAATGATTCAGTATTCATCTCATGTCAATTTTTAGTTTGTCACGTAGGAAAAGAATGAAACCTGAAGAGGGATGGGAGGAATGGCCAGTACTTGGAGACGGGTGGATGCGCAAAGTGGTCGTTCGTCGCTCAGGTTCCAGTGTCGGCCAGAAAGACGTTTATTACATGAGGTAAAAACTACCTGGCAGACTTTATCTGATATTTTTAGACCAATGGTTAGTGCAGATTTTTTGACAACTGATATGATGATCATAATCTCAATCTGAATAGCACAAATGGATACCAAAGGTTTTCCTACAAACTTTTGTCGTTCGCAGTCCGTTGGGGGAGCGTGTGAGAAGTCGAGTTGAACTTTCCAAAAACCTGGGAGGAACTCTTGACATGTCAATGTTCAAGTACAAAACAGGGCTGTTCGTAGATGGCCAACAGAAACCCATGCGTAAGAGAAGGAAGGTAATGAAAAAGCTTTTTAATGAAAAAAAAAACTTTTCTCCCTGATGAATATTTCAGCATATTCTAGTTAGGTGACGTCTCAGCGCCTATGGAAGATTGTGTATAATGAGCTGGGGGGATGTCCAACTCCCAGCATCCTCGGGTGGCCCCAGGACCATTTCCTAAGTCTGCTTGCTATTGACATGGCCTTACAGTACATGAAGCTTGGTTTCTTCAAACTTTATAATATTTTTAAAACTCACTGCCATTGCTGTTGTATGTGAACATGAGACAATATTTTGTTATTTAACTCTGACATGAAGCCTATGCAGATTGAACTTGTGGTATTTATTATAAATGTCAAGATGCATTCTGTAAGCAAAGACGACATATCTGCTACCTGTCTATAGTGATGTTGCAGGTGTTTAGAAAATGGATAAAGATTACCCACCTTATATTCCTTTTGTAATTCAATATGTTTTCTCAAGAATTGTGTATATTGTGAAGAAACATGTATTTGTAAATAAATAGTAAATCTATTCTTCTAAACACAGAGTGTATATGCAACCAAATACTAAACATGAAATAGGGGGACTATCATGCATGAGAGTGTTCTTGTTTATAAATGGTTTAAACAATACAAATGTCCTCCAATAAAAGCTGACAATCTGTATTTTAACTTCATATTAAAACCTTGTTCTTGCCTTTCTGTTATTTCCCCTTGAAAAATAACAGAAAAAGTAAGGGCAGAGTCTTGATATTAAACTCTGACTTTTCTTGCTGTCCATAGGACTTGTATAGATGGGGATGCTGCTATCTGGCACTACTATCCAAGGCTGTTAGTCATGACTCAAGTCATCTCTGAGGTGGTACCTCCACCGGAGGCCCTGGCTCCCTCTGACAGCCCTGTGAATACTCGGGATGAAGCCACTCCTGTGAAACATCGTCACGGGGAGACCAAGATGGAAGTGGGAGGAGCTACTGAGGAGCCTCCTGGAGACTGGTGTGAACCTGTAGAAGATGATGATGAAGATGATGATGATGATGATGATGAAAATGACGCACGCATGACCCACGCATTTTTGTCCGAAGGGAGGCGGAAGAGGAGAGTCTTGCAGGGGAGAGTGAACGGAGCGGGAGCGTGGCGGGCAGTGAGAAGAACTTCAAGAAGAGGGCCAATAACCAGTATGTTGGTATTGTTTATTGTTGGCCGTGTTCATAGTACCAAATATCAATTATGTGACTTCTAGCCATAGTGTATAATACTGGTCATTCTGTAGCAAATGGTTACTGGATATATTTCCCTATAATCCTCTTTGTAGATAGCCTTTTGATGTCTTGTCATATCTGTATCTGTATTTCTGTTATTCCACTATGCTTTTCCTAATGATTCAGTATTCATCTCATGTCAATTTTTAGTTTGTCACGTAGGAAAAGAACGAAACCTGAAGAGGGATGGGAGGAATGGCCAGTACTTGGAGACGGGTGGATGCGCAAAGTGGTCGTTCGTCGCTCAGGTTCCAGTGTCGGCCAGAAAGATGTTTATTACATGAGGTAAAAACTACCTGGCAGACTTTATCTGATATTTTTAGACCAATGGTTAGTGCAGATTTTTTGACAACTGATATGATGATCATAATCTCAATCTGAATAGCACAAATGGATACCAAAGGTTTTCCTACAAACTTTTGTCGTTCGCAGTCCGTTGGGGGAGCGTGTGAGAAGTCGAGTTGAACTTTCCAAAAACCTGGGAGGAACTCTTGACATGTCAATGTTCAAGTACAAAACAGGGCTGTTCGTAGATGGCCAACAGAAACCCATGCGTAAGAGAAGGAAGGTAATGAAAAAGCTTTTTAATGAAAAAAAACCCTTTTCTCCCTGATGAATATTTCAGCATATTCTAGTTAGGTGACGTCTCAGCGCCTATGGAAGATTGTGTATAATGAGCTGGGGGGATGTCCAACTCCCAGGATCCTCGGGTGGCCCCAGGACCATTTCCTAAGTCTGCTTGCTATTGACATGGCCTTACAGTACATGAAGCTTGGTTTCTTCAAACTTTATAATATTTTTAAAACTCACTGCCATTGCTGTTGTATGTGAACATGAGACAATATTTTGTTATTTAACTCTGACATGAAGCCTATGCAGATTGAACTTGTGGTATTTATTATAAATGTCAAGATGCATTCTGTAAGCAAAGACGACATATCTGCTACCTGTCTAAATTACTATAGTGATGTTGCAGGTGTTTAGAAAATTGATAAAGATTACCCACCTTATATTCCTTTTGTAATTCAATATGTTTTCTCAAGAATTGTGTATATTGTGAAGAAACATGTATTTGTAAATAAATAGTAAATCTATTCTTCTAAACACAGAGTGTATATGCAACCAAATACTAAACATGAAATAGGGGGACTATCATGCATGAGAGTGTTCTTGTTTATAAATGGTTTAAACAATACAAATGTCCTCCAATAAAAGCTGACAATCTGTATTTTAACTTCATATTAAAACCTTGTTCTTGCCTTTCTGTTATTTCCCCTTGAAAAATAACAGAAAAAGTAAGGGCAGAGTCTTGATATTAAACTCTGACTTTTCTTGCTGTCCATAGGACTTGTATAGATGGGGATGCTGCTATCTGGCACTACTATCCAAGGCTGTTAGTCATGACTCAAGTCATCTCTGAGGTGGTACCTCCACCGGAGGCCCTGGCTCCCTCTGACAGCCCTGTGAATACTCGGGATGAAGCCACTCCTGTGAAACATCGTCACGGGGAGACCAAGATGGAAGTGGGAGGAGCTACTGAGGAGCCTCCTGGAGACTGGTGTGAACCTGTAGAAGATGATGATGAAGATGATGATGATGATGATGAAAATGACGCACGCATGACCCACGCATTTTTGTCCGAAGGGAGGCGGAAGAGGAGAGTCTTGCAGGGGAGAGTGAACGGAGCGGGAGCGTGGCGGGCAGTGAGAAGAACTTCAAGAAGAGGGCCAATAACCAGTATGTTGGTATTGTTTATTGTTGGCCGTGTTCATAGTACCAAATATCAATTATGTGACTTCTAGCCATAGTGTATAATACTGGTCATTCTGTAGCAAATGGTTACTGGATATATTTCCCTATAATCCTCTTTGTAGATAGCCTTTTGATGTCTTGTCATATCTGTATCTGTATTTCTGTTATTCCACTATGCTTTTCCTAATGATTCAGTATTCATCTCATGTCAATTTTTAGTTTGTCACGTAGGAAAAGAACGAAACCTGAAGAGGGATGGGAGGAATGGCCAGTACTTGGAGACGGGTGGATGCGCAAAGTGGTCGTTCGTCGCTCAGGTTCCAGTGTCGGCCAGAAAGATGTTTATTACATGAGGTAAAAACTACCTGGCAGACTTTATCTGATATTTTTAGACCAATGGTTAGTGCAGATTTTTTGACAACTGATATGATGATCATAATCTCAATCTGAATAGCACAAATGGATACCAAAGGTTTTCCTACAAACTTTTGTCGTTCGCAGTCCGTTGGGGGAGCGTGTGAGAAGTCGAGTTGAACTTTCCAAAAACCTGGGAGGAACTCTTGACATGTCAATGTTCAAGTACAAAACAGGGCTGTTCGTAGATGGCCTACAGAAACCCATGCATAAGAGAAGGAAGGTAATGAAAAAGCTTTTTAATGAAAAAAACAACTTTTCTCCCTGATGAATATTTCAGCATATTCTAGTTAGGTGACGTCTCAGCGCCTATGGAAGATTGTGTATAATGAGCTGGGGGGATGTCCAACTCCCAGCATCCTCGGGTGGCCCCAGGACCATTTCCTAAGTCTGCTTGCTATTGACATGGCCTTACAGTACATGAAGCTTGGTTTCTTCAAACTTTATAATATTTTTAAAATTCACTGCCATTGCTGTTGTATGTGAACATGAGACAATATTTTGTTATTTAACTCTGACATGAAGCCTATGCAGATTGAACTTGTGGTATTTATTATAAATGTCAAGATGCATTCTGTAAGCAAAGACGACATATCTGCTACCTGTCTAAATTACTATAGTGATGTTGCAGGTGTTTAGAAAATTGATAAAGATTACCCACCTTATATTCCTTTTGTAATTCAATATGTTTTCTCAAGAATTGTGTATATTGTGAAGAAACATGTATTTGTAAATAAATAGTAAATCTATTCTTCTAAACACAGAGTGTATATGCAACCAAATACTAAACATGAAATAGGGGGACTATCATGCATGAGAGTGTTCTTGTTTATAAATGGTTTAAACAATACAAATGTCCTCCAATAAAAGCTGACAATCTGTATTTTAACTTCATATTAAAACCTTGTTCTTGCCTTTCTGTTATTTCCCCTTGAAAAATAACAGAAAAAGTAAGGGCAGAGTCTTGATATTAAACTCTGACTTTTCTTGCTGTCCATAGGACTTGTATAGATGGGGATGCTGCTATCTGGCACTACTATCCAAGGCTGTTAGTCATTACTCAAGTCATCTCTGAGGTGGTACCTCCACCGGAGGCCCTGGCTCCCTCTGACAGCCCTGTGAATACTTGGGATGAAGCCACTCCTGTGAAACATCGTCACGGGGAGACCAAGATGGAAGTGGGAGGAGCTACTGAGGAGCCTCCTGGAGACTGGTGTGAACCTGTAGAAGATGATGATGAAGATGAAAATGACGCACGCATGACCCACGCATTTTTGTCCGAAGGGAGGCGGAAGAGGAGAGTCTTGCAGGGGAGAGTGAACGGAGCGGGAGCGTGGCGGGCAGTGAGAAGAACTTCAAGAAGAGGGCCAATAACCAGTATGTTGGTATTGTTTATTGTTGGCCGTGTTCATAGTACCAAATATCAATTATGTGACTTCTAGCCATAGTGTATAATACTGGTCATTCTGTAGCAAATGGTTACTGGATATATTTCCCTATAATCCTCTTTGTAGATAGCCTTTTGATGTCTTGTCATATCTGTATCTGTATTTCTGTTATTCCACTATGCTTTTCCTAATGATTCAGTATTCATCTCATGTAAATTTTTAGTTTGTCACGTAGGAAAAGAACGAAACCTGAAGAGGGATGGGAGGAATGGCCAGTACTTGGAGACGGGTGGATGCGCAAAGTGGTCGTTCGTCGCTCAGGTTCCAGTGTCGGCCAGAAAGATGTTTATTACATGAGGTAAAAACTACCTGGCAGACTTTATCTGATATTTTTAGACCAATGGTTAGTGCAGATTTTTTGACAACTGATATGATGATCATAATCTCAATCTGAATAGCACAAATGGATACCAAAGGTTTTCTTACAAACTTTTGTCGTTCGCAGTCCGTTGGGGGAGCGTGTGAGAAGTCGAGTTGAACTTTCCAAAAACCTGGGAGGAACTCTTGACATGTCAATGTTCAAGTACAAAACAGGGCTGTTCGTAGATGGCCAACAGAAACCCATGCGTAAGAGAAGGAAGGTAATGAAAAAGCTTTTTAATGAAAAAAACAACTTTTCTCCCTGATGAATATTTCAGCATATTCTAGTTAGGTGACGTCTCAGCGCCTATGGAAGATTGTGTATAATGAGCTGGGGGGATGTCCAACTCCCAGCATCCTCGGGTGGCCCCAGGACCATTTCCTAAGTCTGCTTGCTATTGACATGGCCGTACAGTACATGAAGCTTGGTTTCTTCAAACTTTATAATATTTTTAAAACTCACTGCCATTGCTGTTGTATGTGAACATGAGACAATATTTTGTTATTTAACTCTGACATGAAGCCTATGCAGATTGAACTTGTGGTATTTATTATAAATGTCAAGATGCATTCTGTAAGCAAAGACGACATATCTGCTACCTGTCTAAATTACTATAGTGATGTTGCAGGTGTTTAGAAAATTGATAAAGATTACCCACCTTATATTCCTTTTGTAATTCAATATGTTTTCTCAAGAATTGTGTATATTGTGAAGAAACATGTATTTGTAAATAAATAGTAAATCTATTCTTCTAAACACAGAGTGTATATGCAACCAAATACTAAACATGAAATAGGGGGACTATCATGCATGAGTGTTCTTGTTTATAAATGGTTTAAACAATACAAATGTCCTCCAATAAAAGCTGACAATCTGTATTTTAACTTCATATTAAAACCTTGTTCTTGCCTTTCTGTTATTTCCCCTTGAAAAATAACAGAAAAAGTAAGGGCAGAGTCTTGATATTAAACTCTGACTTTTCTTGCTGTCCATAGGACTTGTATAGATGGGGATGCTGCTATCTGGCACTACTATCCAAGGCTGTTAGTCATGACTCAAGTCATCTCTGAGGTGGTACCTCCACCGGAGGCCCTGGCTCCCTCTGACAGCCCTGTGAATACTCGGGATGAAGCCACTCCTGTGAAACATCGTCACGGGGAGACCAAGATGGAAGTGGGAGGAGCTACTGAGGAGCCTCCTGGAGACTGGTGTGAACCTGTAGAAGATGATGATGAAGATGAAAATGACGCACGCATGACCCACGCATTTTTGTCCGAAGGGAGGCGGAAGAGGAGAGTCTTGCAGGGGAGAGTGAACGGAGCGGGAGCGTGGCGGGCAGTGAGAAGAACTTCAAGAAGAGGGCCAATAACCAGTATGTTGGTATTGTTTATTGTTGGCCGTGTTCATAGTACCAAATATCAATTATGTGACTTCTAGCCATAGTGTATAATACTGGTCATTCTGTAGCAAATGGTTACTGGATATATTTCCCTATAATCCTCTTTGTAGATAGCCTTTTGATGTCTTGTCATATCTGTATCTGTATTTCTGTTATTCCACTATGCTTTTCCTAATGATTCAGTATTCATCTCATGTAAATTTTTAGTTTGTCACGTAGGAAAAGAACGAAACCTGAAGAGGGATGGGAGGAATGGCCAGTACTTGGAGACGGGTGGATGCGCAAAGTGGTCGTTCGTCGCTCAGGTTCCAGTGTCGGCCAGTAAGATGTTTATTACATGAGGTAAAAACTACCTGGCAGACTTTATCTGATATTTTTAGACCAATGGTTAGTGCAGATTTTTTGACAACTGATATGATGATCATAATCTCAATCTGAATAGCACAAATGGATACCAAAGGTTTTCTTACAAACTTTTGTCGTTCGCAGTCCGTTGGGGGAGCGTGTGAGAAGTCGAGTTGAACTTTCCAAAAACCTGGGAGGAACTCTTGACATGTCAATGTTCAAGTACAAAACAGGGCTGTTCGTAGATGGCCAACAGAAACCCATGCGTAAGAGAAGGAAGGTAATGAAAAAGCTTTTTAATGAAAAAAACAACTTTTCTCCCTGATGAATATTTCAGCATATTCTAGTTAGGTGACGTCTCAGCGCCTATGGAAGATTGTGTATAATGAGCTGGGGGGATGTCCAACTCCCAGCATCCTCGGGTGGCCCCAGGACCATTTCCTAAGTCTGCTTGCTATTGACATGGCCGTACAGTACATGAAGCTTGGTTTCTTCAAACTTTATAATATTTTTAAAACTCACTGCCATTGCTGTTGTATGTGAACATGAGACAATATTTTGTTATTTAACTCTGACATGAAGCCTATGCAGATTGAACTTGTGGTATTTATTATAAATGTCAAGATGCATTCTGTAAGCAAAGACGACATATCTGCTACCTGTCTAAATTACTATAGTGATGTTGCAGGTGTTTAGAAAATTGATAAAGATTACCCACCTTATATTCCTTTTGTAATTCAATATGTTTTCTCAAGAATTGTGTATATTGTGAAGAAACATGTATTTGTAAATAAATAGTAAATCTATTCTTCTAAACACAGAGTGTATATGCAACCAAATACTAAACATGAAATAGGGGGACTATCATGCATGAGAGTGTTCTTGTTTATAAATGGTTTAAACAATACAAATGTCCTCCAATAAAAGCTGACAATCTGTATTTTAACTTCATATTAAAACCTTGTTCTTGCCTTTCTGTTATTTCCCCTTGAAAAATAACAGAAAAAGTAAGGGCAGAGTCTTGATATTAAACTCTGACTTTTCTTGCTGTCCATAGGACTTGTATAGATGGGGATGCTGCTATCTGGCACTACTATCCAAGGCTGTTAGTCATGACTCAAGTCATCTCTGAGGTGGTACCTCCACCGGAGGCCCTGGCTCCCTCTGACAGCCCTGTGAATACTCGGGATGAAGCCACTCCTGTGAAACATCGTCACGGGGAGACCAAGATGGAAGTGGGAGGAGCTACTGAGGAGCCTCCTGGAGACTGGTGTGAACCTGTAGAAGATGATGATGAAGATGATGATGATGATGATGATGATGATGAAAATGACGCACGCATGACCCACACATTTTTGTCTGAAGGGAGGCGGAAGAGGAGAGTCTTGCAGGGGAGAGTGAACGGAGCGGGAGCGTGGCGGGCAGTGAGAAGAACTTCAAGAAGAGGGCCAATAACCAGTATGTTGGTATTGTTTATTGTTGGCCGTGTTCATAGTACCAAATATCAATTATGTGACTTCTAGCCATAGTGTATAATACTGGTCATTCTGTAGCAAATGGTTACTGGATATATTTCCCTATAATCCTCTTTGTAGATAGCCTTTTGATGTCTTGTCATATCTGTATCTGTATTTCTGTTATTCCACTATGCTTTTCCTAATGATTCAGAATTCATCTCATGTCAATTTTTAGTTTGTCACGTAGGAAAAGAACGAAACCTGAAGAGGGATGGGAGGAATGGCCAGTACTTGGAGACGGGTGGATGCGCAAAGTGGTCGTTCGTCGCTCAGGTTCCAGTGTCGGCCAGAAAGATGTTTATTACATGAGGTAAAAACTACCTGGCAGACTTTATCTGATATTTTTAGACCAATGGTTAGTGCAGATTTTTTGACAACTGATATGATGATCATAATCTCAATCTGAATAGCACAAGTGGAACAGCTCAGCAAGGCGTGGCCAGCGTCTCTCCTTGGATAATCCAATGGCCCTTATGTCAATGGGCTCAGAATCCCAGATGATACCAGAGATGATGCCTCCCCCCAAGGAACTGGGATCTCCAGCAATGAACTTTGAACAGTCTTTGTGGAACCAGTATGCTGCTGCTTTCACCAATGGGCTGACCATGAAGACTAATGAGATATCTGTCATCCAAAATGGAGGCATTCCCTTCCCCGGGAGCCTTGCTGGTGGTCCTCTCGCTGGCTCCACTGGTGGGGTTATGAAGATGGACAGGTCCCACTCTGGCCTGCCTTCCACCATGGCCGAAATGGAGAAGAACGGCTCAGCAAGCGGGCCGAAATCCCAATTCCCACATTTCATGGAGGAGGGAAAAATTGCAGTGAATTAGTTTGAAAATAGAAGGCTGTTTTTTGCTTATTGTTTGTTCACTGCAATGTACAGATTGAATGTTCATTGTGGCACTGTTGGTACTAGCCACTTGCTCTTTATCGGGCACAATCAATACTTTTCAAGCGTAGAACTCTCAGTGGATATAATGGTGCAGCTCATACTTTTGCTATCCTTTGAATAACACCCCTTAAATAAATGTTCTCGTAGTTTTTTTTAAAATTATAACTTGATATAACTACTGTAGTTGTATTAACTGTTTTGTTATTTTCCTAATATGCGGGTATTTGTGTGAATCCTTTTAGTCTTGTATCCAGAAGTTGAATGTATGGCTTACCGGTACTTGAAACTGCTTTAAAATTCAGAATGTCTCCCTGATGACACATACTTTGAAGGATTTTGTCTAGCATTAGAAAAGCTTCAGGGTATGGTCGATATAATAGACACAATTGTTTTAGTGTTTATGATAACCACACTGTTGTTTATCCTTTTTCCTCTGTACATGACTGTGTGACATGACTTTTTATAAAATTGTAGTTTTGTAATGGTGAATGTTGTTGGCATGTTGCCTCAGAGGGAAGTTTTTTGATAATTCAAAATGGTTGGAAGATTCTCTGAGGCGCTCGATTGAAAGAAATACCATTCAGGTGTCATGTCCTTTCCTTAAATGCAGGCTGGCTTGCTCAGTCATCCGTTTTGGATGTCATGGTTATTTCCTAACTGGATTTCACATGAAGATAGTTTGTCTTCTCTCTAAAACAAAAACCTCATGCGAAGTGCCTAGCTTGAACCTGAAATGTTGCTATTGTTCTTTTTTAAAGCACCACAAGATTGTAATGAAGGTTATTTGTCTGTATGTGTTTGACTGATACTATATTGTTCCCATGTAGCATTGCATTGTTTCTGGATTTATTTTTTCCTCAATTCTTATTTACGAAGATCTGTTAAACATGTTCTTTCTGCTCCCAATATTCCCTTTTTGTAGAGCTTCTAGGTCTTTTGGTGGGTTGTGTTCTTAAGGCTATAAAATGCTGAATGCTCTCAATCATGCCTGCACTTTATATTTCTTTTTTTTGGTAAGCTATCATATTCTACAGTTCCATTTGAAACCAGTCATCTCAACGTTGTTATTGTGATGTTTATATTCGAGAGGGCACATCAGCTTTTCTTTCCCAGTTTCTTTTACTTAAGACGTTGAAATATTCACTGCAGAATTTGACTCTACTTCCCTCAGTTATGTTCAAACTTAAGATGAAATCCCTGTTAAGGTTGACTGTTCGATGAAATCCCTGTTAAGGTTGACTGTTCGATGAAATCCCTGTTAAGGTTGACAGTTCGACTTTGAAATAAACGTTTTTCTCTACATTCTTAAATTGTTATAGCTTGTTAACTTTGTTATTTATGTTGCGTACAATGCCAATGCTTTTGGGGGCAAATCTCTACCTCATTTAGATATTATTATTTCCCCCCCCCCTCTCAATGGTCTGTACATTATCTGATGCATTCTGAGTAAGCAATGATATGCTTTCATTCTTCTCATCTGCTGTGTTTTATAGACATGAATGCATCACTGGACACTTTGCACAACTCAGAATGCTCAGAATAGCTGTGGACTCTTGCTGTACATTCCCCATTGATATGCATTTACCAAGTTGTGCCTTTTTTTTTTAAAAGAGCAAACCATGTCAGAACTGCTTTGAGGTTGTCTTTACAATTCAAGAAATGTTGAGCCAGTTAGGCTTGTTTACAATGTAAATGTCCTCTTTGTTCTTTTTCATTTGTTTCCTTCATCTAAATGTTACGTTCTGGTCTTTTGAAAAATAAAAATCAGGGTGACCTTTCCAACATTGTTTCCTCAGTTTTTCTACCACTACTAGAATTGCTGCTCTAGAAAATGTCTGACATCGCCATAATAATATTAATATATTATTTCAAAGTGAATTATTTTGACTGCTTTAGGAGTGTTGTATCAAAACGTACTCAGGACAAAAGAATAGGACTGGGTGAGTTCTTGCTGCTTTACTTTAATTTGCATATGGGACAACTGATTTCCATCGAGTCTCCTTCAAATGACTTTCTTGGAGTAGTTGCTGATCTCATGTGTCCCAGCAATGGAATACACTCTATTACAATGTTCGCTGTACAATCAATTTGCATCCTCAACCAAATCAATTTGCATCTTCAACTAAAACTGTGTGCCTTCTGGTCACATTGTCTATCCCACAATCAAATCTAATAAGTACAGTCTCAACTAGTGACCAAATACATTGAGGTCAAAATAATGAAATATTGGTCTTGGATGTATTTATCTAACACCACTAAAACAGTTGGGTAGGCAAAACAATGATAACCAGGTATCAAAAACATGGAGGTAGGTTTTTTTTAGGGAGGAAAATGTCATTGATCCAAGATCTATAGCTTATGGTTTTTAAATGTGACATTTTGCAGGCTGGGAGCTACACAGTTTCTACGGATGGAGAGGTGGGGCAGGTGCTCATAGGCATGTCTCCTTATCAATAAAGTCAAAATACGTCTAAAGCACTCTAGGATCAATTAAAAAAACACTTTTATTAGAACTACATCTGACTTAATTGCACTCCAAATCTATCTTGTTTGATGAAGTGACATAGCATCAGCACTGATAAGGCACAATAGAGAGAGGCCAACGCCAGCCAGTCCAAAGCAGCCACTGACAGCTGGGAGAGCCTCCGCCCAGAACGCAGACAGACAGACAGCGGGGCGGATTTCGCCGAGCGTCAACGGGGGCTGCCTGCAGGAATGACGGACAATATTCCTTTACAACCAGTGAGACACAAAAAAAAGACACGACAATAAAAACAGGAATGGGTAAGAACACTATGGGCGTTGAATAGAATGTAAATGTAATTACTGAGAACGATCTTAGGCGGAGTGAGATGAGAGGCTGTTATTTCGCTTGTCCGCTGCTAACGAATGAATGTAATTGTTTACAATACAATAGCGCGGAACTGCAGCTGACATTATATATAACGTTCATACAGAATATGCGTATTGTAACCCTATTTGGTCAAACAAGTGATTGACGGGCAAGGCTAGGGAAATACATGTGTAATAGAATGTGTGTAGTTCATTGTCGCACCTCAGAGAGAGAGAGAGAGAGAGAGAGAGAGAGAGAGAGAGAGAGAGAGAGAGAGAGAGAGAGAGAGAGAGAGAGAGAGAGGGAGGGAGAGAGGGAGGACATCCTTGTTCCGGGTGCTGGCGGTGATGGTGAAATATATTATAAGTGTCCATGCCAAATATTTATTTTTGTAGATTATAGCCTGGGATTGGGACGTGGGACGACCAAAACCAAATTATTATTATTATATTATATTATATTATTACCAAACGGAATGATGTGTGTCATTGCGTCGAGCCAGCACAGGGCAGGCCTCGGAAGAATATTCAGGAGCACTTGTTTACAATACACGACAGCAAGCTGTGTGCGGTACACTGATGATGTAACTAGCTAATGACACATGCATTCATCATATGTCCTTACGTGAAATGGAATGGAAATAACGTTCATCAAAGTGTATTTATGATGGTGAAAGCTTAAAATTCTGTAACACACCCATGAATACACATGCTATTATCCACCTGTCATTTGTCGAGCCCCCCTCTCCTCGGACAGTAGGCTGGTAGATACAGTGGATGGAAGGTGCTTTAAGAAGGATTTCAGTTTTAGTATTGAAATAGATCAACATCAATTTAAAGATGATTTGTGTCTGGATATTTCCCAAGTGAATACAGTGGGCGGATAGCATACAAGCTAGCCTATCTTGATTCAAAATATAATGGACACATAAGCCTAGGCTACTCATTATTTTTTTCTTCTTCTATTCAGTCAGATTATTATGTTATAAAAATGAATCAATTAGATATGCATGCTTTCTCCAAACTCTAGGACAGAGGGAACTTTTGATAAGTCGTGTCTCTGGCATACGGTTAACTAACTTGATTATGTTGCATACCTAGGGCATGCCAAGGGCTGCATTCATCTACTGCAAGCAGTCCACATTTGAGCACATCTCAGTGTATTTGGAATTATGACATGATATTGTGAAATGATTACCTTCTGGTGATGATGATTCATCACCATGAACGTTAAATATGTATAAGAAATAAGAATATGACATTTGATGATGCATAGGCCTGAGTAGGCGAGATGTTCTTGCATAGAATGTGTCTTTCAGCTTTCACCCAGAAGTGAGGCACGATGTCAGAAGAAACTGAAGGACTGTTTCACTGTGTACTAGATGCCTTCACATCCAACATATGAAATGTAAAAAAAAGTGCCAGGAAGGCCATTGTGGCACAAAACCATATCAGATCAAGTCACCTGGCCACTTTGCTAAGATCAAGTGGAATGCTTTGTTTGAGGAGGGTGGGTCAAACCAGCCGGTAGCAAATAAAGCCAATATTTACTGAGTAAGGCCTTAACCTTTCTCATCTCTATAGTTACTGATGGTTGAACTTCTCTTGACTGGGGCCATGTAGCCTGGATACGCAACATGATTTCAGATTCTGGTGGTATTTCAGTGAGAACACAACATGGAGTAATGGTTTGCATTGCTGTCTTATCTCAGGAGCTGCTGCAGTCAATTATTGCTCTTGACTGAAGCCATGTAGGCAGGATTTATTTGTATCTTATTCCTGTAGTTTATTTGAGTAGGGACAGATACTGTACAATCAAAACTGCCACAATGAAGTCAGTCAGATACATTGCACCATAACACTTTAGCCAGTTAATTTCCAACATAGGAAATATGTATTAAGAACACTAATGGTGTGCATTGCTGTTCCTCAGCTGCTGCCCTTGGTAAAGGTGCTGCGGGATGGGGGATTTCCGGCCCCGCACCGTGTGGCTGGGTCACCCAGAGAAGCGGGAGCAGAGGTACCCCAGGAACGTTATTAACAACCAGAAGTACAACCTCTTCACTTTCCTCCCTGGGGTGAGTGAACCTTCAACAGTTCACAACAGTTCAACTCGTTCACAAAAAGCTTGGGGACCCTGCATTTGTTGTTGTTGTTGTTGTTGTTGTTGTTGTTGTTGTTGTTGTTTTTGACTCACAAGATGGACATTTATCATGGTCTACACCTCTTGGTTAGCTATCCCTGCAATAGCCTGTATCTCATATTTTCTTATTTTTTCTATACCTGTGTTTGTTAGTGTGCCTTTTATTAACACTCTCTTGTTCTTCAGTGCCATAGAAAGGATTGGCTAAGGAGCATTCTAAGGATTTTCCTAACCTAATTTTCATATTAATTTGTTTTTTAGACATTTGCTCAGTCTTAAAGTCGTGTTCCTTTTTTGTATATGAAGTCACACATTAAAAGTAGCCCAGATTTGTTTTGAAAAGGCCTCAGCCTTTTGCATTGCAAATAGGGATGCTTCTGTAATTAATTTAGATAATTAAGAACTTGTTTTCAGTCAAAGCCCCAAAAACGGCCTAATATATTATTTTTGATGGTTGTGTCCTTTGCTGTGAATTGTCAACAGTAGGGGGAATAAATATAATACAGCAGCGATGAGAGTACACAAGCCTTCCCTTTGTAGTAATCTTACACATTGGTGGTAATGAAATCCAGCTAAGATGTAGTATGACTGTTACATCTATACTTGCCTGTGGGTGAAGCAGGGAAATCAAATGTTTTACTGAGCTGAGTCATATCAGTGTGTAACATGTTTATATACAATATAAAGTATATGTTATGTGTGTGTGGAGATGAATTAGGAAATACCCAATTTGATATCTTAACATTTATTGTTAATTAGTTTGATATATTATCTTAGTTGATATATTATGTGTCCCCATATTCACCATGATCAGTTAATGGTTTCGGTTTCAGTAAAACACCTCTGCTTATTACAGTAGCATGACATCCTACGCATAGAGCCTATATACCTATTATACAAATTCACCATTGTGAAGACAATGTCCCTGCGTTGTACTGTTTTGTGTTCTCAGGTGCTGTTCAACCAGTTCAAGTACTTCTTCAACTTGTACTTTCTGCTCCTAGCCTGCTCCCAGTTTGTCAATGAGCTCAGGCTAGGTGCCCTGTACACCTACTGGGTTCCTTTGGTAAGCAGCATGTGTCAAAGTAATGTAACATACTAGTACATAGTATACATAGTTAATACTCATATAGAGTTGAGACCGAGGTGACTTGCTTTTAAGAGAGAAATACATCTAAATATCCTCACTATGGTAACAAATTGGCTAATTCAAAAAACTTTACATGACCCACAACAACTCATTTGAGAAAGATAAGATTACCTGTTATAACTGCTAACCATGGAGGATTGTTTTATTTGTTGTCTACCAGGGAATTGTTTTAATCATTACCATCATGAGAGAAGCAGTTGAAGAGATAAGATGTTTTCTGCGGGACAAAGAAGTGAATTCACAGATATATAGCAAGCTTTCAACAAGAGGTGAGTTTTTTTTGGTTTTGTAAAGAAATATTTGTCTAGCAGCTGGGAAACTACTGTATAATAATTACTATGAATTCATATGAAACACAATTTGTATTTAGTCCGTTTTACAGATTGTCCTGTTTAAGCTGAAATGGTCTGGATGTGGAGTGATGGTTAATTCAAAGCAGAGATGTAAAAGTGTACATAATGGATACCAAAGGTTTTCCTACAAACTTTTGTCGTTCGCAGTCCGTTGGGGGAGCGTGTGAGAAGTCGAGTTGAACTTTCCAAAAACCTGGGAGGAACTCTTGACATGTCAATGTTCAAGTACAAAACAGGGCTGTTCGTAGATGGCCAACAGAAACCCATGCGTAAGAGAAGGAAGGTAATGAAAAAGCTTTTTAATGAAAAAAAAATCTTTTCTCCCTGATGAATATTTCAGCATATTCTAGACTTCAGCCTATGTAAACTGTGGATGTCCATGAACATTCCCAACATTGCCAATCACTTGAATTTTTCTTATTTTGTTACAGAATGAACGTGTGGAATCACAGGTAATATTACCCAACCATCAAACTTGCTCCAATCTTTAATTACCATTAGGAGCTTGAAACATAGTTTTTTGTCAAATTATAAAGTTATTATGGTATCTATCTCTACTGATAGATGGAGTTGTTCTTCAATCATTATGCAACTTCTAGCCAACAAGAAGCTGGTGCACTTCATCAAGCAAGGCAAAGTGGACAAGCACCTCCTGGCTGTCATCAGCGGCGAGCAGCCATCCAGATGGCTGAAGTCTTTCCTCAAGGTCACCCGCCTTAAGGGACACCTGGTGGACACCTACCTGGAGGATGAGGAGCAGCTGGACCAGGTGTATAGCTACCTGCTGAATATCTATAAGAGTGCTCCACATACCAACCCCGATCTGGCTCACGTGTCTGACCCCATGTTATGTATGCAATAGGCATGGGACTATTTTATGTTGTTGCTATACTGTGGGTGCGCATTGATATGTACATGTTATGTTGGTGCGTATTGATATGTACATGTGGTTGTTGAACTTGACGTTGACAGTAAAGATGTAAAAACTGTAGCTCCTTGTTCATGCATCCTTATTACTGTTAGTCCAGGCAGAAGACGTAACAGAAGTGGCGACGAGAATCGTAACGATCCCCGCAGTGCAAGGTTGCAGAAGACGGGAGAGACTTGAAAGAAAAGTGAGTAAACTAAGGGAGGTAGGCTATGCAAATGGTCCTAGTATTTAGCCTGGGTAAGGAACGGGTGTATTTTCGGGAGGGATACTTCAGTGGGTTTATCCCGATCTAAGCTTGATTCATTCACTTTGTTCCATTGCGCGAAGCATTAAAGGGACACTGAAAGCAGGAGTCCAACAACAGTCATGTCAGGCATTGCATTGAGTCGGCTCGCCCAGGAGCGTAAAGCGTGGAGAAAAGACCATCCTTTCGGATTTGTGGCTGTACCAACAAAAAACCCTGATGGAACGATGAACTTGATGAACTGGGAATGTGCCATTCCTGGAAAGAAACAGACTCCCTGGGAAGGTGGACTGTTCAAACTGAGGATGCTTTTCAAGGACGACTATCCTTCATCACCCCCTAAATGTAAATTTGAGCCACCTCTGTTCCATCCCAACGTGTATCCGTCGGGCACTGTCTGTCTGTCCATCCTAGAGGAGGACAAGGACTGGAGACCCGCCATCACCATCAAGCAGATCTTATTAGGAATCCAGGAACTTCTAAACGAGCCAAACATCCAGGATCCAGCTCAAGCCGAGGCCTACACAATTTACTGCCAAAACAGAGTAGAATACGAAAAAAGAGTTCGAGCACAGGCCAAAAAGTTCTCCCCGTCGTAAGGGCGAGGGCGAAGACTCTGCTCCTCTACGGCAGCAGGAATGGGTCAAACTTGGATCACCACCTCCTCCCCCCCCCCCTCTGTTTCTCTGAATGTGGTTCTCTCGCATCAGAACTCTTATGGACTTGTATTTAAACCTCCACAGTTCAGTGCCATCAGCAGGTGCCGGCTCCATACGGTCGCTAAACCTCAACGGGACCAAGGTCACAACATCTGCCCTCAGGTTAATCATCGGCCAGTCTACAGCTCTAAACTACTTGAGCCTGTCCTCCTGTCGCAACCTTCCCAGGGGACTCAAAGGAGTGCATCATGGCCAAGAGGATATCCACCAGCTGCTGGACAAACTGGAATAAGCTATTAACTAACTATTACCATGAATCCTAAATTCTACTGACATGCGTGGCAAACGCTTCCTGTAGAGCGGTTTCAGTATATTGGTTTGTAATAATGACAGTTGTTGGTTACATTCGTGACCACTTAATACATTTACATATGTTTAGATGCTAATCACCACCACTTTTACAAGTGCTCTGTTCTTTGTGTCACAGATGAATGAACATCTTTATTACAGAGATTGGGACAGCGACACTAGTTTCAATAACAACGGCGCCACTGAATTAACGGTAGTAGGAGTTGGTGAATAATTGATGAATGGAGTAGAGAGAGAGAGAGGACGAGCTAGAGGAGAAGTGTTTGTTCTAGACAGTCCCGGCCGACTATATATATATATGAATGTGTTGCTGTAAGCTTGGAACAAAAGATAGAGCCTGTAAATATATAAAACGTTCGCATCGCGTTGGAGAGAGGTACTCACGCTGTGGGATATACTTTTTCCAAGGATTATTTTTGTTTGAATCTACCGCGCCGCTGAGGACGGACCACTTCAATCGGGTGAGCCAATCCATTTGCGGGGTTGTTTGAGAGCGCTGACGAGCGTTTGTCTCAATGAAGTTACTATTGGGGATTACACTTTTTTGCCTCGGGGGATTCAAGGAACGGACTTGAACGAATCATTTAGAGGAGTGAACTTGGGACTTTGTTTGGGACCTTTGTTTAATGAATTGACTGTGGAAATAAGAAACATCCTAAACTCCTGTATTCATTTTGAAGCACCGACTTTATAATTCTTGAGAAATTCTTGAGAAATTCTTGAGAAATTCTATTATTATTATTATTGAAGGAGTGAAGTGAATGTATTATTCCTTGGTATTTCATTTGGCTGTCCCTGCCACCTCAGGGGGCTTCGACCGCCTCTACCCCATGGCCTCTTGCATCGTCAGGGCCAAGAGGAGCCGGCTGCCCCCCCACACCACGGAGAGACTGCTGCTGTACAGGGAGTCCCTCAAGGGTAGGGAGGGGAAGGAGGAGAAGGAGGGGAGGAAGTCGAATGGCTCAGCAAAACGGGATGTGCTGAAATGAAAACGGTGTCTGTGTCTAGCTATGTATCCCACTCTCTGTCCTCCAGAATGTGAACAGTGGATTAAAGAGCTTTGAGGACTTGGTGATGTTGCAAATCAAGACAACATGCAAATAATACCTCAGATGTATGAGTAATTAGTTGTTGTTTTTTAAGTTTAAAGTTAAAGAAGTTTAATGTCCTAGACTGCCTTGTCGGATAATGGACCACATGGCAAGATTGCCTACTGTCTGTCTACTTTTTTGTGTTTAAATGTCTAAACCACAATGTTGATTTAGTTGATTTGTCTCATGACAGCCTTTAAGAATCTCCAAATAACTGTCAGTGCATGATTTATTTTTCCATTCTGATTATACCTACTGTAGTTACTACTTTTAAGCATACATTTTCTCTTTGAGTTCTCCTGTGTTACGGAGGGACAGTTCAGTTAAGCATGGGAAATGACTGAATGACCTACTACGTACCGTAGTCTTCTGAGGTGGTACAAATAGGTCAGGAATGCGAATTGCCCCAAGAATTGAATTTGAATGCATCCTTAAGAGACTCGAGTGGATCACAAGGGGCTACTGCTGACACAGTTATCAATGACTATGCAATTGGAAGCTGATCTGTGTTTGTTTGCCTTACAGTCTCTCATATTGCCCATCAGTTAGATTTCTTCTCTTCAGTCTGTTGCCACTGTGTTTAGGTGTTAAGCAAGTTATTTTTTCTGAGTGGGGCAGTCCCACTCATATTTTTCATTGTATTGGACAGATACAGGAAAGTAAGGAGAAGAAGGGAGAGAGGACATGGCCGGATTGAAACCCATGCCGACATGGGCATGTGTTTACTGTAGACCACGGTGCTAGACCATTGGACCACCCCAGGTCATAGTTGCATCACATTCCTGATTAATGAGTTAATGTCTATTTATCTTCTGTCTGAAACCTAAAACTTATCAGGATATCCGCACAACTGTCAACTAACCACTTTCGCCTTCTAGCTTTGAACTAACAATGCTAACTTGATTTGCTGAATGTCAACAGTTTGCTCCAAGTAGATAATGATGGTCGAACTGACAGACGAAAGGTTAATCATCAATGGTTCCTAAACTAATGCTCACTGCACATCTGGACTGTGTCCAATCATGTACATATCTCTCCTTCAGTTGAATGGGCTTTCCTTGACCAGCTTGAGCTATCTGGGGAATGTAAGGAAAATAAAGATGTTTGTTTTTCTGTAAAAAAACACTCGTTGCTGCTGTAAATGAGGGCAACCTCATTTCCATATCTCTCACCCCCAGGACTCCCCCCGCTGCCACCCCCTCCTCCACGTCCTCCTCTTCCACCAGTGCCCCTGTTCTCTCTTTCACCACCACCACCACCACCACCAGCAGCTCACCCAACACTCAGCCCAACACGACCCTGATGCTGAGGACCTCCCAGACCACCACTGCTATCTGTCTTGCCTTTTTTGTATATCGTACATACTGTACTTGAAGACCCTTTGTGGTTGTTCTGTTTATACCTTTTTTTTTGTAATAACACAACCGTTTCCCATAAGTAGGAGGGGGAGTTGTTATAGATGTACTGCCATTTGTCCCATTCCTGGTGTCGATCTCCCACAAACGAAGCCATCATGGTCTTGAGTGTGCGGTTGACACGTTCGGTCAGATTGGTTTGAGGATGGTAGCTGGTGGTGAGCTTGGGTGTCACTCCCCAGCTGTTGTAAAGTTCCGCCAGGAGTTGGCTGGTGAATTGGGGGCCTCTGTCAGACAGGATGTACTTAGGCACGCCCCAACGGGTGAAGATCTCCCCTCTGAGAACTTGACAAAGCAGCCGGGTCTTGCTGTCTTTGAGGGGAAACAGCTCTACCCACTTGGTGTAGTAGTCAACGACCACCAGAAGATACACATTCCCTTTCTTGCTCCTTGGAAGGGGTCCCATGTAATCCACTCCAAGCATTTCACCCCGTGCTTCTACCTGGGTTTGCTGGATAAAGTTGTAGTTAAACGGGACACTATGAATGTATTTCAAATAACCAAATTCTCTCCTCCTATTCTTATATATTTTTTGGCTACTGGTCAGGGGACACCACTGTTGTGTTTAGTGTTAGGCTATTTGTTGTATTCACCGGTAAGTACTGAATGAGCAAGCGGAAGATAGCCTACAATGACACAGAGGGGCCCGTCAAAAAGCCCTGTGTCACCGTTAGACGGGCTGTGAAGGTGTCCCGAAAAGCTTTCCCTTTACCCAGCCAGGGCGATTGGCCCAGTCCTATGAAGACTAGAGCCAGTTGTAGGGTGGAGCCTAGACCTCCCCAACCTCCCAGGTTGGTGGACCGGTCTACCCAATGCAGCTTGGGCTCACGTCAAAAGGGGAGAGGTAAAATAAGGCGCAAGGATTCGTCTTACACAGATGAGGAGGCTTAAACGTGTGAAAAAGCTACGGGAGGTCAGCTCAGATCAAAACTCAGACTCCAGATTATCAGACTTGTCAACAAGTTGCCAGAGCAGTGAGATTAATGATGAGGTGATGACCCGCGAGGCTCAGAGACACGGGGGCGCTATCTAGCTAGCAGTAGTAGAACAGAGAAGAAGGATATTAGGAAAAAGGATAAATACAAAGAATGCAACCGTTACCGGACAAAATAAAGAGACGGATTACCTAACAGAATTACCACAGGTTCTTTCGCCACGAACCCGTCCCACCCACCCCCACAGTGACAACAGACAGGGAGAAGGGGAAAAGCATAGAAAAACAACAAACAAAAACAAAATAGAAGGAGAGAAAAAATTGTATAATAATAAAAAAAAACAGCAAAAGGAAGAAACTAAAAACAAGCAGCAACACATAACAGAAATAGTGCAGTATTATTGACAATTAAATGAGTAAATATCGAATAAGTATTCACCGGTAAGTACAGAATGAGCAAGCTCAAGATGACCTGTAATAAGGCTCACAGAGACACGAACTAGCTAGCAGTAGTTGAACTAAGAAGATGGATATTAGAAAATGGCTAAAACCAAAGAATGCATCCGTTACCGACCAAAATAAAGAAACAGATGATGATAGACATAGCTTGTAGCTACAGAATTACTGCAGGTAAACATCTTTCGCCACAATTGTTATTGGGAAGTAGAGGTAAGGTGATGTGGTAGTGCTACAAGGCCCTGCACACTGGCCTTTTTTAGAGGCACACTCCAAATGTAGTTATGTGAAATCCCCCAGAATGCCTTGCGAATCATCGACAATAGTGAGGAAATGCACAAGCAACAAAAGATAACGACAACTGTAATTATTTTCTTCTTTTTTTGTTGTTCTTTATTGACCAGGGACAGTACACATTAATAAACCAGTTGGTAAATGAGTCAGTGTTAGCCAAATGGCTATTTTTCAACTGTTGTCCCTATGGCCAGATGTCATAAGTTGTTCTCTAAAAAATAAAATAAACGTTGTATACAAGCAAATTTAGAAGAGCAGTATAGCAATAGACTCTCATTAACTAACTAGGCCTACTAGACGTTATATACAATATTGTTTTCTTTGTTAATAAAGATTTAAAAATGATGTTAGTATTTTTGTATTATCTATGCCATTGTATTATCTTAGTTGAATATAATTTAAACGTATTATAGACCTACTCTTTATAACAACAACAACAACAACAACAACAACAAAAGTTCGCTAGTATGCTGATGTCTAGCTAGCTAGCTGATTTGTGCATTTTGACACAATCTATGTCGCTTGTGCTGTACATTTGGGTCTCTTATGACATTACTAACACAGAAATTGTAAAATAAAACATATTTCAATTCAGTATATGAATGTATAGGTTATATAGGGTGGATAACAGACACCTACTAGATTACTAGATATGTTGACAGTGGTGGCCCTTGCACAACAACAGAGACATAGGATCCCCGACTATGCTGAGAAGGTTGTACCTCTGTACATAGAGCATCAAATCAAATGCTGCATATGAGTTACAGAAATATAATAATAAATAATTATTCAAGAACTCTTGACCTTAGTTAGCTAGCACCTGGTGGTAACGTTAGCTACCTTAGTTAGCTAGCACCTGGTGGTAACGTTAGCTACCATAGCTAGCTAGCGCCTGGTGGTAACGTTAGCTACCGTAGCTAGCTAGCACCTGGTGGTAACGTTAGCTACCTTAGTTAGCTAGCACCTGGTGGTAACGTTAGCTACCATAGCTAGCTAGCGCCTGGTGGTAACGTTAGCTACCGTAGCTAACTAGCACCTGGTGGTAACATTAGCTACCTTAGTTAGCTAGCACCTGGTGGTAACGTTAGCTACCGTAGCTAACTAGCACCTGGTGGTAACATTAGCTACCTTAGTTAGCTAGCACCTGGTGGTAACGTTAGTGTAAGAGTCTCTAGGCACAGAGGGAGGTCGACACAAAGGAACAGCTGTACACACGTGTTTGTTAATGTACAGCACGGCTCAGCACCGTCACTGACGGGCTAACACACACACACACACTGCACCGTCACTGACGGGCTAACACACACACACTGCACCGTCACTGACGGGCTGAACGAGACGTTCAAAATAATCAAGAATAAATACTAAGTGCAGCGCGCGGCCGTCACTGCCGCTCAAACTTTCCATACAGTGTGTGTGTGTGTTGTGGTCGCTCGTATCTGTGGACTGTTTAGCTCTAGCAACCCGCACAGCTCCAGTGAGAAGGGGGCAAAGGACGACAGATGCCGTGTGTACGTGTTATATAGGCGGAGGGTCCCGTCCCTCGTGACACAAGCGTCGCCTGGGCCAGCCAATGGGCTGGCGCAGTGTAATTCAGTTTCTGATGAGGTCACGCAGGGGGCGTTCCCCATAGTGAGATACGAGAACTGAAGGCACTACAACTAGAAATCAGACAGTAACTCATTTTTTTTCTACAATGCTGAATGCTGCTGTTTAAATTGTTTTAACTTGAAACCAGTTGGTCAC
This sequence comes from Nansenia antarctica, assembly GCF_963989245.1. Classification (NCBI taxonomy): domain Eukaryota; kingdom Metazoa; phylum Chordata; class Actinopteri; order Argentiniformes; family Microstomatidae; genus Nansenia; species Nansenia antarctica. The sequence goes on from NC_137678.1 coordinate 47,447,962, forward strand.
TGAGTAGTGAGTAACAGACTCAGTGAGTACTGTTTTTGTTGCTTGAATAAAGGCTGGCAGTCTTTAATAGCCAAATGTTGTGGACTATACTGGGGATGTATTTGTTATTATTCAGGAGTAAAACAATAAATACAAATATCGGATTGATATCGGTATCGCAGATACCTGAAGCCCAGGTATCGGTAGTGAAAAAATGGGATCGGGACATCCCTACCTAATTTCATCCAATACAGGCCTTTCAATATCTTATTGATAATCACAACCTAGAGAAACAAGATTTCTACAGGTATTTACAACTGAGGCATTACTACTTCTATAAGAATATAAAGAATAATGAGGTTTCTGAAATGAGTCTCGTCAACATTTTTATTGATGCGTATAAGGGCAACACCCACAAGAAACTGGTGTCAAGAATTATACAGAAGAGTATACAGTCCACCAAGAATCACTCCACCTTATATGTTAGGGATAAGTGGGAGAAGGAAGCAAACATAGTCCTAACTGAGGAAGAATGGTTGAACATATGTAAAATACAATCCACCACCTCTAGCTCTGGACAATGGAGAGAATTTTCATGGAAGAACATTATTAGGTTTTTTATTACCCCAAGAAGAAAATACTTACAGAATGGTACACCGGGAACTGGGAATTGCTGGAGAGAGTGCAACAATTCAATGGCTCATTTCTATCACATTTTTTTGGGAATGCAGGGGTGCTGGCCCAAAAAGGTGACAAAATAATTTTCACTGAAAACGACAGAAATTATCATTGCGCGGCGCCCAGGCACCTTCCTATGATGCATGCTATAATGTTTATATACAAGCTCTGTTCAAGGGACACATATAAAGCCTGTCAGTGTTATTCAGACCTATGAAGCAGCGGTAACAATAATGAAAACGCATCTATTAGAATTAGAAGAAAGATGTATTTATTTTGTAAACTTTTTTTTTTTTTTTTTTGTCACTTAAAACATTTATTCCCACATACATGAAACCACACATCAATCGCAAAAAAGAAAAGTCACTTTGGATAAAGGCATCTGTTAAATGCCCAAAAATGTAAATGTATCATGAGACTTGTTAACCAAGGGCAGTGTGGTGAGTGGGAATGTAACGATGGACATACTATGCTTCCATAAGCAAGCCGTGTTGCCAGATTGGGCTACTTTTGGTCACACTGGACGGGTGGATTCGGCAGCTTTTAGACTGGTTGGGCTGGAAATTGTCAATTCCATCTGGCAACCCTGGTAGCAAAATATGTGCATACGTATCTGGTAGCCTACTGGTACTTTCAAATCGCATCGCATCGTATTATGATTATGATTATTATTATTAATAATAATAATAATTACAATTTACAATACAAATACAACAATTGGGGGTCCCTCAAAGAAAATGTGGGCGCACTGCGCACGCACAACATCAACCTCCAAGGCTTGATTCTGACCCAGGAAAAACCCTGGTATGTACTGTATAACATGATAGCCATCTATGAGCAATGCACTGTATATAAGATGATGACCAATGGTCTTTCTACTGCTGACCAAGGGGTTGAGTTCACTTGATGAGGCCCAATTTTGTTTTAGACTCTGTAGCCTACTGTATTTTTTTATTAAGACTTAAGATATATTATCTGAATTTCTCTTGTTTTATCAAATGTTCCAATTATTTTAATTTCTTGTGCTGGTTTAAAATTGCAGGAAACTAGCACAAATAATTGTGTGGGAGAGAGGGGCCGCCACTACCAAAACGTGCACAGTTTTGGGTCGCTCCACCACCCAAAACTCTCACTCCAAACTTTTGGTGAAACTTGGCAGCCCTAAAGTGTTTCTAATTTCGACACCAACACCACGATGTGTGTGTTCAGGGATGCATGAAGCTGGGGGCAGGAGGAGAACTATATGAAACGATGAAGGTTGGGGTAGTAGCCTATAGTTCCTGTAAGAAACTCAAACCACTTTCACCCCTGAGTAGGGGCTTCTCTGGGAATGTGGCAGCAGCATAATAATAATAATAATCATCATCATAATAATCATAATCATGCAAATAATAATAATAATACTATATACATAACACAAGAAACTGACCCAAAAAGGGGGCTGCCTGTCGTGGAATAATATGAAAGACAGATGTGCTCGACACACAATGTGTAAAAGAGAAATAGTAAGCGACATTATTCAGCTTTTCAACAATCAATTCTGATAATTTTCACTAAAGTCGCTATGAAGCTGATCAACTGCCTCCGCTATGACTGCCAGTGTTTCCCCCCGGGAGCTACAGTGAAGCGGATGTGCCGTGTGCCAGGATCAGCACCATGGACAGCGGCACCACACTCAGCCTGACGTCCCTCCAGTCACCCTGCTTCCAGTGGCGGAGATGTGAACTGAGAGAAAAAGGGCCAATTTTTTTCTTTTGTAGTCTGTTGGATACCCTGCAGCTATCCTTTGTGAGAATATGCCTCGTTAATGACCTCTTGCTTCTCGCTTAACTAAATGCTCATAGAACACACCATGCTATTGGACTGGGCTAAAAGATGCATTTATACTGTGCTTTGTGTTTTACAAAGCACAATGACACAGGGTTCCCTAACACTCCTAAACAAATAATTAAAGTTTCTTTAATATTTGATAGGCATAAACTGTGTGTGTGTAACCATTGGTCCCCATAGTGTTAAGTGTTCTCTAAAGCTAAAGGTAAACGGTTGCTTCGTCATGGCTGCAAATGCATTGTATAGGGATGTGGTTTTAATTGTATTTGTCTTTTTTCACGCTAGTCTTTGCTTTAGAACCTATATTGAATTGTCATTTGTGAAATGTTTTGGTGATGACATTGATAATAATAATAATAAGAAGCTACAGTGGTATATCATGCAGATGGTGCGTCTACATGCGTCCTCTACAGCAACACAATCGAGTCTTTTATACTATCAGCAATTAAAAGTCAAAATAGCCCAAAAAGGCAATAATAGAATACAGCCGAGCCCAAGGGCAGTTTGCATGTGTTGCTACATTTGTTTCCTGTTTCACTGTATTGATTTCCCTCTGGCATGCGTCAACAGGACCGGTCGTAGATTCTGACTCTCCGTCTGATTTGTACATTTTCAATCACAAGATTGCTCAACACACTTCTCAGTGAGAAAATTGATTTTCAAGCACATGATTAAGTTTGTCTCCATGTCACCCGGAGACATTTCAAATAAATACACTTTACATTCAGTTGTATTGCATACAAATGCTCACTATTTTCAGATGAGAAAGACACATTGGCTGGCTGTTGATATTTCCATAATAGAAAACATGTTTTCATTGTTATAAGGGTGTAATAGTCCAATACAGTCAAATAGGTGTTTAGCATTGTTAAATGTTACAGCTCTGTTGGGAGACTATAACAAACAATGAGTAAACCATTTCCTCTATCTCTCTCTATATATGCCTCGTATAATATGATATAACAAAACAAATATACAAGAGCTCAAAGGTTGCTGCCTAATGTATGAATTCTTCTGACAGGTCATTATTTCAAGATCCATACGTGTCTACAGTGTGGCTCCATGCACATTGCGATGAAGTTAAAGGGGAGTGGGTGTCGTTTGGTTTAATATACTGTAGTCAGGTAACATACAGTAGCTGCATTGAAGGACGCGTGAACTTGAATGAATTGTGACTTGAGCAACCATTACAGACGCAGTTTAACTTCCGAAAAAGTGCGCCTCTACTGTACCTACAGTATGGGGACCATGTAGATCAGGGCTAGTCAATTACTTTTGTATGAGGGCCAACTTATTCAAATGTTATGTGTATGGGGGCCAAACTTTAATTAAGTGTCGTTTTGTAACGCTTAGCCTACATGTGAAAATGAAAAACAACAATACCCTGAATACTGTGCATCAAAAGTGTTTATTCATACTACTGTATATCACTCAGAAGTAGGCTACACAGTCTTCATTCTCAATAAAACAAAACAAACCAGATTACTTTTTTCCTGTTACTAATCTATCCTCTACTAATCAGTGCATTTGACATCTGCTACAACTCAATTCAAAACATAAAAAAAACGAATCAAAATAAAAGACAAAAACATCAAGTGCTCATGTCATGGCATTATCAGTAAGTTGTGCCAGTAATTTTTTACTTTTATAAAATGTCTCCCTTTAAAAAAAACAAAAAAACAGATTAGCCTACATTAGGCCCACTTGGATATCGGTGCTCTACTCTAGCCTACTATCATCAGTGCATTTCACGTCTGCTTTAACAAACCCTCAAAAGGAAGAAAAATCATCAACCAGTGCTCTAATCAGTGACTGAAATGGCATTTCTTTGACTTGGCAAGCACTGCAAAGTTAGGCTCATATGGAGTGAGGGCAATACGCAGACACTGGTGGAGGTGAACACTTGTGAGGGAGGCACGTGTGTTGGTTTTTATTGCATTCATATGCGAGAAGCTTGACTCGCAAGTATACGTTGTACCAAACATAGTAAGTAGAAAAAAGGCCAACCTTCTGGTGTTTGGGAACTGTACCTGGTTAAGTTTAACCCAAAACTGCTCACATGCCAATGATCTCAAATCATGCTTCAAATCAGACGATGCTTGGATGTCTATTAGTTCTAACTGCAGGGAGCCTTCGTCCAGTGACGGAAGCACCTGTTTGGCTTCAGCTGCAAACTCTCCCCCAGCATCAACAGAAAAGGGGTCTTTAGTAAATCTCATCACCTCTGCGGGAATATTAAAGTTATCAAACCGCGCAGCAAAGTTATCAATCAGTTTATCGATAAATGCTGTCATCGCAGGACTAATCTGTGCTGATGACGAGTTGATCAGAGCGCGTAGTGTTGGGAAGTGCAGCATTTTCGTGGGGGTTAGATCAATGCAGAATAACTCTAGCTTCCTTTTAAACCCATTCAGTCTGTCCACTAGATCACACACAGTTTTGTCCCTCCCTTGCAACTGCAGGTTCAGTCCGTTCAAGTGCTGGAAAATGTCACTTAAAAAGCAGACATCTGCCATGAACTCATCGTCTTGCATTTGGGCTAGAAAAGGGGCAGCCTTCTTGTGGTGACAGCCCCGGAGAAAGGCAATGATCTCGTGCCTGAGTTCACAAACTCTCTTTAGTGCGTTACCCTTACTTAGCCATCTAATGTCATTATGTACAAGTAAATCACTGTGCTCGGCTGACATATCTGACAAAAGTTTGCGAAACAAACGGTGCTGTAGACTCGAGGTGGCTCTGATGAAATTGATCATCGACATTATATTGTCCATGGTGCCTTTTAACTCACCACTTAGCTTGGCGCAGAGAACGGCCTGGTGTATCAGGCAGTGCAGTGGTTTCATCTGTGGCGCGAGGGCAGCAAGACGAGCGGAGAGTCCCTGCACGCGCCCAGTCATGGAAGGGGCTCCATCTGTGGCTAGCATGTTGACTCGTTGCAAATCTAGTCCATTCTCGTTGAAAAAGGAAACGATCTTCTCAAAAATGATCTGACCTGTTGTTTGTCCCTCCAGTGGAATTAAACCCAGCAAATCCTCACGAAAGCACTCACCATCAAAGAATTTCACATAGAGACATAGCTCTGCTACATCACTGCCATCGGTAGACTCATCAACAGCTAGCGACATTACCTCTGCCTTTTTTAGCTTGTCCAAAAGCGTTTCGAAAACATCCGTTGCGAGTGCCTCCACTCTTCTAATTGTAGTTGTGTCTGACATTGGGATTTTCCGAATAGAAGTAATGACACTATTCTTAACCTTTTCATCCGTCACCACGTCGTCTAGAACAGCTAGCATGCATTCTTTGACAGTTTCTGCATCAGTGAACGGCTTTTTCTTTTTGGCTAGAATGTTACGCGGAGGGAGGCTGTTGTCGTCCTCTCTTGCTCGGAACAGGACCGGGCCAAAATATCTCGTCTCTGCTCATAGTTCGCGGTTAGGCTCTGCACCTTTTGTCTGCGTGCATCTGATCCTTCTGGGTAATTTGTGTTGAAGTTCGAGTGTTTAGTGTTGAAGTGTCTTCTCAAATTGTACTCCTTTGAGACAGCGATTGACTCGTTACACAGCAAGCATATTTGTTTTCTAGTATCGTTTGTAGTAATCTCAGTAAATAGATATTTCTCTGTCCATTCCTTACGGAACTGGCGATTTTCGTTGTCAATCTTCCTCTTTTTCAGAGTAGACAGCGACATTTTCAAATAATATGAGGTCTGTCTTCTAGCTAGTTCACTAAATGCCGCTCAGCTGCGGTTGAACGCTTGACTGAGGAAAAGTAGTTTTGTTTGTGGAGCGCACAAACGTATCCATGCGCGCAAGGCACGTAGCATAGGGAATCTTTTTTATTTATTAATAAAGCCTCTTACTGGAGGACATTGACAGAGCCAATTCTTGCCCAAAAACGGCGTTCAATCGGGAATGGACAGAAAAATATATTTACTAGGAGCCATATGCTTGCTGTGTAATGTTCTAATAATATCAATATGAATCAAAGGGCCAGAAAAAAATCCTCCGTGGGCCGGATGTGGCCCGCGGGCCGCCTATTGACTAGGCCTAATGTAGATACTTGTACTTGCGCCTCTTGTGGATCGTTTCCCTTCTCATATTTACAATTACCTTATCTGTCTAAATGGCTAACACCTGGCACACCTACCTGTGGGACTGTGCCCACCGCCCTGGCATACTCTTCTATCGTGTAGGTACCCAATTAATGCCCACCTAGAGTCTCATATCCAGGCGCATGTTGTATATTTAAAGAGCATTAAAGCGCAACAACTGTGATATGGTCAAAGCTGTCTTGGGAGATGTAAACGTAATTGGACGCACAGTCTCGATTACTACACAATTTATTTCGAGCATGGCAGAAACCATCTAGGGGAACTATGAGGGTGAGTATGCAGGGAAGTGTTAGGAAGGATTTCTTGTTCTGATGTACACTTCCATAACTGGGGCAATCATGTAAAAAAGGGGCAATCATATGGACTAAAGAGACATTATCCTACTGCGGCAGCATAATGACTGCATGCCAATTTCAAATAATATTATTTATAGATGTATGCTTCAATTAACTCTATAAAGATACAGTTACTATACAGTATGTTGCAATCTCTGGGCACTTAACTGTCATTTATCCAGCGGAAAGACTTGTTTTCACTTTAGAGTGCGCATAATGACTATCCTCAGATCATTAGATGTTGTTGTTATGATGTTATCCAATAATGTTATGATACACAGACAGCATTTTAGGACCATGATGTTATGATGATCAGAGAATTGCACAGCTGCAACTTTAGGATGCAGTACACCTCCCCTCCGTCGGCTCAGACAATGGTCTGTACCAGCTCCGCTTGTCACAACTGAACTGGGCAATTTCAAGTTTTTGAAAATGCCAGCTGTAGATGCAGCTTCGCCTTTTATCTGAGCTTTCGTCTGGCTGGCGCCGCTGCTTTTTTCCAGTGAAGCTTCATCCTAGGATTGGCCGCTAATGGTCCCAGCTGTGTGACTCCGGTTAGCTTGCAGAGACTGCGATTGTCATTGATCCATTGAAGGAGCCTACATACATTACAGGGATAAATCGTAAGTATGGGGCACTAATAGTCGGCGAATAGAATGCCTTTCATTGTTTCACTCCTTGCCTTGTCGACGACTGCATATCACGACCTGCTTCTGTAACACGCTCAAGGTGAATTAGAAACAGTGCCCTCCTCACATCCTCAACTTCTCCCAGATGTACATGATGATGCTGGAGTAAAAGGATGTGAATGAGTGCATTGGTTTACCCATAGGCTCAGGGGTGAAAGTGGTTTGAGTTTCTTACAGGAACTATAGGCTACTACCCCAACCTTCATCGTTTCATATTGTTCTCCTCCCGCCACCAGCTTCATGCATCCCTGAACACACACATTGTGGTGTTGGTGTTGAAATTAGAAACACTTGACAATAATAATAATATAATGTTTAAATTATTTATTTAAACATTATAACAGACTCATAACTCAGACTCTATAACGTAGACTCTCCTATGTGGACTATCATTTGTGATTGCAACTCTCCTTTTTGAGCAAAACATTTACCACACACTGAACAATTAAATTGTTTCTCTCCTGTGTGAACTATCATGTGTCTCTTCAGGTCTCCTTTTTGACCAGATTTTTTTTAAACACAAACTGGGTAACTCAAGTGTTTCTTCCCAATAACTGAGGTTCATTAATTTCCATCCAGGATCTAGGTCCCTGGGAAAGTGGGAACACTTAAACACTTTTCCACATTTTCCACAGAGGGCTGAAGTAGTTATCCTTGTCTTCTGTGTATTGGCGAGTCATGCAACTTGTTGAGTGGGCTGCTCTTCTTCCTTTGCCTAGCCAAGTCTTCACATAAGGCAGTGGATCCCACTGTCTGCATGGAGGTCCCACAGAGCTGATGAAGAGGAGATTTGCTGCATTTCTTGTTGTCAGTTTTCTCCTATACTCAGTTATGATGTTGTTCATTGTGCTGAACCCCCGTTCACAGTCAGCATTGCTTGCAGACAGTGTGTCAACTGCCATGAGCAACTTCTTCATCCTCTTAGGAATGGTTCTTCCTCCACTTGCTTTGTATTCAGTGAACCCAAGGTCGGCCTCTTGTCCATTCAGATGTAGGACATCACACAAAGCCCTCACCTCATTATCTCCAAATCGAGCATTGTCGTGGTCCCAGTTGTCAGGGTTGAGGACTGCCATTTGTTTGATAAGGTTATTGTACGCCTCTTTTCGGTTGGCTGCAACACTGGCCTGTGCTCTGTTTGCTGTGGTTGTGAAGAGTCTTTATTGTCTACCACTGCTTGGATGAACTGAGCAGAGTTAATGATGGGAGACCTGCCAACTCTTAACTCCTCTCCCTTGAATTCCATCACTTCCTCTGCTTGGCTGGCTTCAACTGCATGTTGTCCTGGGTAGCGATTGAGGCTTTCTATGCGTTTGATATAGATTGTCATGTTGTCATGGGCCTTTGGGAGCGTGGTCTGTCTGTCCTGAAGAATCTCTGACAAGTTCTTAAGTTCAGTCAGAACATCTGCCATCACTGCAAGACTTTTCAGGAAGTTGATGGAGCACAACTTACAAAGCAGACCTTTGAATTTGGCCCTGTCTCTGTTGTCCCTTGTGTTATCCTCTGATGTTTCACGGAAATGTTGTGCCAAGGCTGGATAAGACTGCCAAACTGCAGAGACTGCCCTGCATGAAGAAGCTACCCAGCGAACACTGAACACTTTTCTGATCCTCCTGAGGGCAATGTCTAGGTTGTGAGCACATTCACTCAGCTCCCGCATGTTTTTTGGTGACTGGCTATATAATGAATATAGGCTGTCAAGGAATGCCTGGAAGTCCTTTGTTCCCCCCGTCACATCCAGGGCCTGGTCCACAGCAAGCTCCAGTCTGTGATTGAGGCAGTGCCATAGTAGGATGCCTGGGAAGTCATCCTGGAGCAACTTCCCAACACCTGACTTCACTCCCAGCATGACACTGGCCCCATCACTGCAAAATCCAATGAGGACTTCCCTCAGCAACTCAACAGTGAAGCCGTTCTTAAGCAAGCAACCCATAATCTGTTCCTTGATATGAGCAGCAGACATACTATCCAGCTCAACCAGGTCTAATGGAAAGGCAATGGGCTCCATGTCTCCATCAACACTAGCCTTCAGAAACACAATGAGTGTTGATTTGTGCCCGACACTGGTCGACTCATCAGCCAATACTATGATTTTACAGTTGGCCTCTATTATCTTTTTCAGAAGTTCCTTTTTCATCTGTGATGACACATGCTCAATTATATCAACACAGACTGTTTTGCTGTGCAAAACACGCCCTAAGCTAACATCATTTACTTGCTACAGGTCAATCAGACTCTCAAAGTCTGTGAAAGGCTTGTTATTCTTGGCCACATAGTATGCTGTCATGAATACTTTGGCAGTAGACTCAAATGCAGACTCCTGACTACTGGCGTTTACGTTCAGAAGTATGTCTTTATTTGCTGTCTGAAGAATCTTGACAGCTTCAGTATGCGCTGTGGAGTTCCTGTGCTCATGGATCTTTTTCCGCAGTGATGAAAGCTGTACTTCCCTTGAATTACCACTTGGGGCTATCTTTCCCTCAGCCCACTGAGTAGCTATGTTGACCCCACGGGATGCCATGACACCCAGATCTTTTACATCATGGCATGGGCTACAGCCTAGCCTTCCATTTTCAGCATGCAGCCATTCATTTTTCTCCTTGCACTGTTTATACTGTTCTTCTTTCCATACATTAGGGTAAGCAGTAGGAGGGCTAGCAGCATCGCCTGTTCTTTCTTCTGAGTAGGGAGAGGGACCTGCTGCTTCTTGTTGAGTCTCCTCTTCCTCCCTCTGGCCTTCAACTGTTTTAAATTAGAATAACATTTACAACTAAATTCATCAAAAGACAGTCAAACAGTCTCTGTCTTTGAATTGTCAGAACAGTGGGCAGATACATTAATGAACAGATTATTAGTAAAATAAAATATCTCAAAATGTATCCTACAATGTGTAGGATACATACAAAATGTTGTACTGTATGCACACAGACTGTGTTCTGAGTAAGCCACTGTCTAGTTTGCTAGTAAGCTAACTTCATGTCCATTCTCTGGTAAGTTAGCATCATCACCTGTGTTTGCATCTGAGGGTGGGTTTTCATTTTGCAGAGGTTCTGCCTCCCCCCTCTGGCCCTCAATTTGCTCTCTCCTTCTAACTTTAGCCACATTATCTGCTTCTTTATCTCTCTCCTTTCTCTTAAACATTTGACTTATTGTTCGTTGCATGTTTCTTCTCCTCAGGCCCGTCACTATGGTGACGCCCACTCACGTGTGATTATGGCCCATTAGTCTGGAACGCACGTCGAACGTTCGAACGATTAGATTTTGATGGGCCGTTGATGGCCCGGTAAGATTTGTACACGATTTGGCATGACAGCGCCCCCCCCAACTGGCGACCAGATATAACAAAATAATATATATATATATATATATCATAATAATAATAATTATTATTATTATTAATCTTCTATATTTTATATTAAATGAAGACATTAAAATTGAGAAACAATAGTGTGTTTTTCATTTTGTTGGAAGGGATTCTAGTGACCAATCATTTGAAAAGAAGTTGAAATATTGCACATTACTGCTTGAATATTAGGGCTACTACTAGCCTTGCTAGCCCCCCTACGGTTCCTGTTGGATTAGTGGTGGAGCTGTCATGCCAAAACCTGGCAGCTGCCAAATCCTGGCAGGGCCATCAACGGCCTAATCGTTCGAACGCTCTTGCTAATCGTTTGCTAATCGTTCGAACGTTCGACGTGCGTTCCAGACTAGGGCCAAAATCTGACCGCCTGTGACGTCTTTCTACTGCGCTTTGTTTACTACCGCAGCTGATTAATGTGTGTATCTTAAACTGCGAAGACAATTGTAATCTTCTTGCACTTGAATAGCATTAAGGTTGATGCAGGCTTACTAGTCAGCTATATCATATATAACATTTTATATGAAAACACCCGCTAGCATGCTAATTTCACACGTAATTCGCTCTGAGAATGAGAGCTTTATTGAATTGGTATGATTGTATACACGGCATGACTTTTCATACACCTAAACCAGTAGTAAGGCACATGACATGGGCATGAACATCACCGTAGGACCGGAACACCTAATCTTACAAGACTGTTAAAATAACGCACAGCAGACAGGAAACAGAACTAAATTATTATTCGGCTCATAATTCATAAAAATAAAAAAATGGCGCAGTCCCCCAAAAAATAAAAAAGTGGCGCAGTCCCACTCTTACATTTAACTTCATTTCTACTGGATAGAGACAGTGGAGAGAGACAGTAACGAGGAGAGTAAGGAGGAGAGGGCATATCAGCTCTTTATTGGCTGGATTCGAATGCCAATATGGGCAGATGTGCACTGTAGGCCGTGGTGCGAGACCACTGGACCATCCAAGGCCACACAGAGGTGGTTTTAATCACATTATCACATGATTATTTAATCACATTAACAGGGCTGTATGGCTGCTCCAATCCATTAACATGGGCTGTATGGCTGCTCCAACCCATTAACATGGGCTGTATGGCTGCTCCAACCCATTAACATGGGCTGTATGGCTGCTCCAACCCATTAACATGGCAGCCGAAATGAAACTCACACGAGCCGCTGAGGTTGACGCAGCCAGTGAAATCGAGCCCTTAGTGTCAGTTTTTGACGCCCCTTCTCTCTGGGCAAGAAGAAGAAACAAACCTCAGTGTTTCAGTGGCGTTTTTCAGGTTGGCTATGAGGCTGTTCCACTGTTGCATCTTTGGTTGTGTTGCGACAGGTACTGGGGCCTCGCATGGCTCCGGGGAAGCCAGGACCTCTGTCAGGGCCTGGGCTGGTTCTGTCAGGACCTGGGGTGGGTCTGTCAGGACCTGGGTGGGTGGATCTGTCAGGACCTGGGATGGGTCTGTCAGGGCCTGGGTGGGTGGATCTGTCAGGACCTGGGGTGTGTCTGTCAGGACCTGGGTGAGTGGGTCTGTCAGGACCTGGGATGGGTCTGTCAGGGCCTGGGTGGGTGGATCTGTCAGGACCTGGGGTGTGTCTGTCAGGACCTGGGTGGGTGAGTCTGTCAGGACCTGGGTGAGTGGGTCTGTTAGGGCCTGGGCTGGGTGTGTCAGGGCCTGGGTGGGTGGGTTTGTCAGGACCTCCTGGTGACAGTGCATGCTCTTTATGGCTGCTCTCATCCGGTGGGCCAGGGTCTCCTCGGCAGCCTGCATCCTGTCCTCCAGAGTCACCTCAGAGCCCTCCGGCCTAACATGACACACACACACACCCACACTATTAATGGGGAGCCAGTTAAGTGCTCTCAGCAACTATTGGGGAACTAGGTTGAGATTGAGAACGACAAATCTCTCTATCATATAGAAACGAAATGCCACGGGTCCCCTGACGTGTTAGGAGGTCATTAGGATGTCTGGTGTGTGTGGTGCTGGAAGCCTCATCGCTCACCCCAGGCTGTGAGTGACCTCCCCAGCGCCGGCGGGCACAGACCCCCGGCAGAGCTCCTTCAGCAGGTCTAGGTGGTGCAGGTTGCTGGTGCCCATCCCCGTGTTCAGGATCTCGGCGTGGACGTTGTACTCGTTTATGGATATCTTCAGGCCAGGCAGACGGGTGGTTCTCACCTACAGACATGCCACACAAGGGTTAGGCTAGGAGTTCAGTTGACTTTGAAATGAAGTAGAGATAACTCTGGGTTATCAAGTTGCTATAGTGCTAAGTGTAATGTAAAGCCTACCATGGGATCAACAAAGACGGTGTTTCCCAGACACAGAACGACCTTGGCTTGGTGATGCAGGCCTTTGATCTTCTGACTGAGGAGAGATGGTGAGCCCAGAGTGGGTAAGTTACACCCTTGGAATGTCATTGTATGATGTTCTTCTACAGCAGGGGTAGCCAACACGGTGCCCGCGGGCACCTGGTCGCCCACAAGGCCAACGCTGAAGAATATAACAATGTTTGCGCGACTGTGCAGGCGCAATGCGAGAGAGTTTTTGCAGGGTGAGATGTCTGCAGATGAAAGTAAGCAAGTTGAAAGGTTAGCAAATATAATTGCTGAGTGTTCTGACAGAGAACGTTGGTTCAAATTGGTCGTTATTATTGTGACTAGAAAGTGTCTGATTATAGTTCCATGGTGTGAATAGTGTCAAAGAACTAGCAAGCTAGCTAGCTGGTCTGCTCATCTCCGTCTCTTTTGTACATAGATTTGCGAATCGTGATACTCGAGTCCTGTGACTGTACTGACCTTAGGGTTCCAGTCCACCTCAGCGTCGACGGGCTTGGCCCGGCACACAACCATCTCCACGGCCTGGGGAGGCAGGCTGTGGAACTGAGCAGGCAGCTGCAGCAGCTGGTGGGCCTTCGTCTCCTGCTCGCGCCCCTCGTCCAGGAACGCCACCGTCACGCTGGAGAACAGACACCCGGCCGCCTCTGGCACCGAGGTCACCCGCACTCTGACTGAGACGAACGTCAGAGCGGGGAGACGGTTAAGTCTCTCAGAGGAGCCGCCTCTTTGTTGTCTAAGCACAGAAACACACTCAAACGGGACTTCTCTCTGAGTCACCCGATTGTTGACATTGAGAACATCGTTTCATAGCTGAAATTTGTTCATTTGTATTCATGTTGGGTTTGGTGGGGGGGTTCTGACCTATGATAGGCTTCTTCTTCTTGTACTCCATAGAGGCCTCCCTCTAGCACCTCCTTGGCATACAGCTTCTCCTTGGCGTAGTGAGAGACCATCTCTGCAGCCAGGCTCTCATAACAGTCGTCTTTGTTGCTCACAATGCGGCCATAGAGGGAAGCGGTCTTGATGTGCAAGGGCAAAACCTTGGATGACAAATAGGTAAAAAAGGGAAATATTGCGAGTGTACATACACAGATAAGCATGTTACAGTTAGAGGTTCATCTCATTGTGGAAGATAGACAAGCACCCACTACCACCCAAATAATATACTCTGAATGACATTTGGACCATAGTCAAAAATGTGGTGAATCATAAACTATGATTCACCACTATAGTTCCTGAGTCTTGATGAAGTGGGCGGTCCTGTTTAGGGCTGATGCTGTGTCGATAAGGACAAACACTACTGTCCCTGCAACAGAAAGAAAGTAATTAAGCATTACAGAATTCAGTTCCACTTCACCTTTCTTCAGACGCATACCTACGAGCAAAATAGCCAAATCCAGGGTTCAGCTAATTACAGTTGCATCTTAGCAGATTATTAATGTCAAATCAAGTACATTTTAGGTCAATCCGTCCATATTCTAAACACTGACTTGCAGAAGCCGAAGCTCTTGAGGTAGCTGCAGAAGGGCCTGTCAGTCTTCTGCTCCTCCTGGGCCTGCAGGACCCCCTGGGCGAAGTGGAGCAGCTCGGGGGGCAGCGATGCCTCGGTGCGCTTCAGGTAGCGCATGACCCCGATGACGTGACGGGCGTTCCTCTCAGACAGCAGGAGGACTGACTTCAGGGGGTGGGATGCACCCTTCTTGTCCTGTTGAAGAAAAGCCTTTGGTGAGTCCAGACAGCAATCTTGAGGTTGAGAAAGCATACCCAATACAATCATGGTGCTGGGAAATGGGGCACATTTCTCAGACGTTTGCAAAGCAACAGGTATAATACGCAAATTAAAAGACCTGTGAACTGGGGGGGCGCTAGTGAGTAGTGGATGGAGTAGACGTGCTTTCGAGAGCTCCTCTCCGTTCTGCCCTTATCTATGATGGGCCGTATCAACACGATCAAGATGGTATCGCCCCCTAGATTTTTTATATTTATTTCAGAATCTCCCAATCTTCCTCACTTCAGCATTTTTTAAGAAGTTGGACTCCATTATCTTTCCATTTGTTTGGGGATATAAAGCTCATCGCATATCGAAAGCACATCTGCAAAAGTCCAAAACTGAGGGAGGATTAGGCCTTCCTGTATTTCGTAACTATTTCTGGGCAGCCAACGCTAGGGCTTTGTCTTACTGGCAATGGGGTTTCCCAGGTGAGGCCCATCTGTATCCACTGACCATCTGAGCGAAGCCTGGTCCTTAATATCGAGGTGACTGACGACAAACAAGGTTTAGCTAGAATCCAATCTTGATCAATTAATGTCAGGTACAAATTGATCCAATTCAAAGTCATCCATAGACTCCACTATTCAAAGACATTACACCGAATTTATCCATCGGTTTCTCCACTGTGTGACAGATGCAAAAATGCAGATGGGTCTCTAGCGCATCTTTTCTGTCTCGGTCCTCATTTGCAAAAAATCTGGTGGTTTTCCAGGGTCTATGGAAGGGACATTCCCCCTGATCCTGAACTGGCACTCTTTGGATGTTCAGAGACTGCTTCCAACTATACGGCTGAGGAACGGTCGGAATGAATGACTGGTATTGTTGCTGCTAAGAAAATTATTCTATTGGATTGGAAATCACCTCCACCTCCCTGCTTCCAGAAATGGCTCTACGGATTAATCAGTATCATGCAGATGGAGAGAATACGCTTCTACAACTCTAAAGTTCCCAATAGATATTTGAACATATGGGGTCCAATTATTGACTCTCAAAGTGTATTCAAATGTTTGATTATATCCTGTAGTGATGCAAGCCTGTACACTTTTTTATTTTTACTTTTACATTTTACTCTTTACTTGTACCCTTGTAATACCTGACGATGTTGCATTTTGGGAATTGCTTTGAACCAAATCATACTAGACATGTATGCCTGGCAGTTTGTTGTTTGTTAGTTCGTTTGTTTGTTTGTCTTGTGTATAAAATAAAATTTAAAAATGACCTGTGAACTCAGTATGCTTGTGAAAGGAGTGGAGGGTAGCTGGTCTGTCCTACCTTGTCAGAGAGGTTCTGGAAGTTGTCAGACATGCAGAACAGACGGCTGCCAAACAGTTTAGGGGAGCTTGGGAAGCCGTAATGCACGACACACGTAGCATCCCTGAGGCCCAGGGCCTTCAGACACTCATTGGTGGTGACTGGAATACAGGGGAAATACAGGGAGACATTTGTTGAATGTTATCAATAATATGAAATTGACAAGATTTAAATGTCAAATAATTAATTGATTTAATTTACCCAGAATGACATGAGTGCCAAGTCCAATGTCCTTCCTCCACTGCTCAATCACAAAGTCAAACTGGTATGTTAAACCCTCATGAGCTTTCAGGGAGAATGCAGATGTGCTGGTCACACCCTGAATGACAGATACAAGGAGGGAAGATCAAATAGATGTAGTTAAAAACATGTATTAATGTTTGGTGACAGTGTTATGTAGGAGAAATTGTCCAATAGAGTTATTCTGTGATATTGTTATTATTTTATACTACAGTTGTATGAGTCGAGAAATGTGTTGACCAAATGTGACAATATGAAAAATCCAATAAAATACAGATTATATATTTTTAAAAAAAACATGTATTAATTAATGACCAATTATTATTTATGTATTTATTATACTTCTACAGTACTTTTTCTCCAAGATAGTGATTTATATTTTGCATGACAAGATACACGTTTACAAAGGTAAATGCTAAACTAAAATGGCACAAACTAATTGTTACAATATTCAGGAGACGTGTAGACATCGGCACAGTGAGCAGACATACGAAATGGCACAACAATCACTGGTCAAATGGCTAAAAAAAATGCCTTTTCAATGGTAGGCATAACAAAGCCATAACTAGGCAACTGGTGATACATCAATAACAACAATGGTCTTTTGGTTCTTCCACTACCCCTGCAAAAGACAGTCTCCCAATATAAGGTTGCAAAAATGAAAAAAACCTCTTCACACAGGAGAGTGTTGTACCTTAAAGACATGCTCGACCTCCTCTGCAGAGTTAGCGATAATGAGGGTCTTCTGGACCACCTCAGGGTTGAAGTCTAACGAACCAAGCAGCACTGAGATCTTTGTGCATTCCAGACACAACAGGATCATCTGTGGGGAGAAAGATGAGGGAAACATAATCTCAAGTGATTGAAGACTGTAAGATTTAACCAGGAATAGCAGATTTTTGGGGGGATCTGTACACCAATTGATTATGCCAAATAAAGTATGTTTATGACAACACTAGGACACATGGGGTTTGATAGTTGTACCCAACTGTCTTGTGGAGACCCTCTACCCCCATAACCCTTTGATACCAGGACCCAGTTTGCCTTGCATGAAATGAAACTGTGATTAGGACTTCCCAAGGGATAACATGTCTGTCTTTTTTGTACAGATATAGGCAGTTAATACCCACATGTGTTTTAATTCAGCCTTTGAGCCACAAAAACATTATTTTACACGAAGGCCTAAGCATAAATGTGTGATTTATAGTCCTTAACACCCGATGTTGCGCATAGGCAACATTAGCATTTCAAGTGGTTATACCTTTGACAAAACATTTAACACTAGAACAGCCGTGAGGTGTTAAACAGCACCAGTGAGTACAAAAAAAATTCTACCTTTGCACTCGATCACATTTCAGGACCCTCCTTTCATGACTTTTCCTAGATATGTGCGTTCTACCACCCAGCATTTTTACATTTTCAAAAGCGAGTTAGTATAAAGCGTTTTAGCAGTATTTCTGTGTGTGTCTGTGTATTTGTGGCTGCCATCTTTTTCTCCAAGCCTGCAATTCTCTTTTATATCAGCAGAGGTAGCAAGGGGGCACACACTGTGCTCAAATTCAGGCTTCAGTGCTGAATGAGACACAGTGCATAAGACTGATATTTGTGTTTATATATAGGCTACAATAACAATCAAAATAAGATATGTATATGTGCAGACAGTTATGAAAATGATAAACTGTACAGTATGTCTCCCAATCAATGTTCGTTCAGACAATACAACCAAAGGCGTAAAAATACTGATGTTCTCATAATGTAATTATAGATATAGCTAAATTAGACTGTAGACTGCTATGGAGGTATATTGAAACCAATATATAGATTATATATATAGATTATATATACAACCTGATTGGATTAAATAAGATTCTGTTGTGATTGTGTTGACATTGTTGTGATTGCAAAATAAATCTTGGTTATGTAATGTGTAAAGAACATGATGACACGAATGCCTATTATGATGATATGCAAAAGGGACAATCTGTGTCTATGAATCTTGAACAATCACCGGTTGAATATGCTAATATAGGAACAGTGCCTAAAACCCCACTTCAAAAGGTTGTTATTCAAAGGCAGCATCCAAAGCCTACTAACACATTGCACAGTAAAAGAGAACATGATCAAATGTCAACAATGAATAATCAGTCAACAATGGATAATCTTATCAATCAAGACACCATGTCCAATGTAGAGCAAAAACATGACATCGCTGATATCCTTCTTACTCAGCAGAAACTTGCTTGAGAGCCGTGTTTGAAACCCGCTTGGCTCCCCTTGGGAGGTGTGGGGGATGGAAATCCTTTGTTTGGCTGATTACCTTCCCCCAAGATTACCATCCCCCATGCTTCAACCATTACATCAAGTGAATGGAACTGACTTTAGAAACGAGTTATTCTGGTTTATTTACGAGGACCACAGGAAAGGCCAAGGATTTCCACTTACACATGTGTGAGGAAACGTAACAGCGTTTTGTTACAGAACTGTTCGCAAATGTTCCATTTGTTCATTTGCTTTATTGAGGTGACTCTGCGAAATGACAATAACTAAACAAGTCCTGACAACAAAAATATATGTATAATATTGTATATAATGTTTTTTCTGTATATCACTGTAGACCACAGTCTCACTCACATATACACAACACAACACTGTTGTGTATAATACAGTTTTCTCAGTCGCTTTGGTGCATTTCTCACATCACTATTAACATTTGCACAACAGTTGTCAGTGTCATCAAAATGAAAAGTCCTGACACCATTGTTTATGAACAAGATAGTCAAATGGCTTTGTCATGTTTTCATTATGACAGTTCACTCTGTAAGTGTTTTCCAATGCAAAAAAGTCAGATCTTGGTGACACTACCTGAAAATGCTCAAGACAGTACTATACACTATTTGCACGGCCATATGAAATCTACAGTGGGTTACACATTACTGTATTTAGTGAGGTAAATAAGTACAAGACGCTGAATAGTTATGTTTCACATTTTTACTGCATATGCTCTTTGCAATTCAAATGTGTTCACAGCATTGTGCAAAAGAAAAATACAAACTTATTTACAACAAACATAAGAAACACCCTTTGGGTATAGCTGTGCACAACTGTAAACAATATTGCAGTACTTATTGGACATACAACATACACAGTACTGTAAATTATTCATTCGCATCCAGACGTTCCTGTCTGTCCGGCCACATATTTTCATCAACATCACAGCGAATATCATCCCTGGCAATGCAGCGAGGAAAGTACCTCCTTGAGTGGCGAATCCACCCTCTGCAGGACTGTGCTGTGATGTCATCACATGCAGCATCCATGGCCGCTAGCAAGGCCATTTAGACCCCTCTCATTCTCAGGGATTATGTCCCTGTAAAGAGTGTCTTAAAAAGTCAGCAGATGTTGTGTGTTGTATGGACCAAGACAGGGTATATGGGTGAGGACGCCGTTTTCTGAGACGGCTGCACACATGGTAATATTCCCTCCTCGTTGGCCTGGGACATCAGTGGCTCTCTGTCCAATGCGATTTCTGCCACGCCTTCTACCTTTTGCCAGATTGAAACTCACCTCATCAAGATATATGAATGTGTGCAGCGGTTCCCTGGCGTCCAGCTCCAGTACATGCTTTATCCCAGAATAGAGAGAGAGAGAAACTATAACAACTTTTCCTGTGTAACATAATGCATTTTGGACAACATATTGTACAGTATGAACTGTCATGTAACCAGTTTACAGCACTGAACATTAGAGTATGCATAGAACACATAAATGTTTTACCTGTACATACTGGTGACGGATCTCCTTCACTCTGTCACTGTTCCGTTCAAATGGCACATTATACAGTTGTTTCATGCTCATTTCATTTCTCCTAAGCACTCTGTCAATTGTAGAGATTGAAACAGATTCAATATTGCCAAAGATATTGTCATCCTCTATAACAGCGCTCTGGAATCTGCAATCACCATTGCACAAATGGCTTCCTCTTGTTGCGGAGTAAAAATGGGCCCTCTTCCACCTCTGTGAGGTTGTCTTGCAATCCTATGTGGTGCAGAGTAAAATTAGAGTAATGTACAGTAAACATGAGATATACTGCTTTAACCCATATTACTGTAGTGTACAATAACAGTGCTTCCCACTTGTAAAATGCTGCAGTACAGTACCATACTGTAAATATGGCAAATATTTACTGTAACACTACTTTACACTACAATACAGTAAATATGTGCTGCAGTTAATCTGTAAATCTAAATGTAAAATGTAAAAAGTGACTACAAGTTCTTGTCCCACTGTAAGCTTCATGTACGACACAATGACAGTAGTGCAGTGCAGATAGTTTAGTGCTGAATTACTGTCCAATATACACACCTGTTCTCCCGACAAATGTTATGAATTAAAGTGAAAACGCAGGGTGCGTTCGTAAATTCGCTATGAGAGCGCCGGAGCGCACACCGGGTTCAACGTCATAAAGGGACCAGGTAATTTGATTGGACAAGAGGCATTCCATGGGTGCTGACCAGATTTCCAGGGCGAATTTACGAACGCATGTTAGCGAATTCGACGACGAAAATCGTCAGAGGAGATATACAGGTTATTTTGATAAACTGGACACATTTTGGGAATATATATTGGTACTTTCTCACCTGAAAACATATTAAAACTTCATAAAATGACATGGTAACACTTGTAAAGGCAAAATTACAGCTTTTTTTTTTTTTTTTTTTAAATGGAGGATTCAAATCGCCTTCTGCTTGCCGGTGCGAAATGCATTCTGGGAAAAAGGAGTGGGAGCCTGGCAGACGGCCTTGTGTGACATCGCCCTCCAGCGATCTTTGTGCGTCAGTACACTCTTCACTATGTTAAACTATCATAGTGCTGAAAAACACCTCATCGCGATTGAATAAGGTCGCGATCCGCCGCGTTCGTAGTGTTAAATAATAAAAAATGTATACGGGCAACTCTATGAGCATTTTGCATCCATTGAATTTCACAAACGCACTCTTTTGTGTTTACAGACTTGCGATGTCCACCATTTTTCAGAGAAAACTTGATGTAATCATAACAATCGGCCACAAAAAGGTGGTAGAACATTTTATTAGGATCTCTTGCTCAAGAAAATAATTTACTTTTGTGAATTGATCGTGTACAGACATGTCATCAAGTGTTTAAAGTAGGGCTGTCAATGTTAACGTGTTAACACTCCCGATTAATCCGTAAACTTTAGAAAAATGTAACGCAAATTAATCATACTTCATATTACCAAATTCTACTAAGATGCATAGCATCGATCCTGCTACCTCGCGCATGCTAAGCGAGCGCTCTACCATTCCTCTCACAAGGCCAAAGTGATCTCAAGAGCAAAAGGTATACTTTAACCTGTGTCCTTCTTAGTTTATGTAGGAGCTATAAAAGTATACTGTATTCTGTGATAGCAATTCGAGAATGAAAATAACAGTGATGGGTTTGAAGAAAAAAACTGTCTGAAAGCAAGAAGCAGACTTCTTCTAGTCTTCGGAGACTACGTCTCCGCTTGCTGGAGTACTAAAAGTCGGAACAGCGCCACAAAACGAACTAGTGGTCGAAGACATAAGAGTTTCAGAGTAACTCTTCCCGACTCCGGAGGTCCCTGGTTCGAGACCGGGCGGGAACAACGTTTTTTCCTTTCACCTCTGAGGCGGAGCAGTTACTTACGATAGGGCTTGAGTCAACCGACTAGAATTCAGGCGAGAACAGACGGGTGCAGTCTGAGGTTTGGCAGTTAAGTGCAATTCTGACTGCATAGCTTGAGACTCTTTTACTCTGCACATTTAAGAGATTCTAATCTTATTTAGAAATCATAAAAACTAAGAAATGTTATAATAAAGTAAAACAAATAACAGATTCCTCTAACCAGTATGCCATGCAGTTGTTTTTGTTTTATGCTTTATCTCCCCCAAAAAATACAAGTAAATACTAGTATTTTAAACATGTGATTAATCACAGCCTATTATTGTGATTAACTTGATTAAAATGTTTAATCGATTGACAGCATTAGTTTAAAGACATGGTTGCCTATACAGGGTATATACAGGAATCTTGAGGTTAATTTCAATACCTTTCTAAGACTTTTTAAAGACCGTGTCAATATCCAGACCTCACCGCCACTTGGAGCTGTAACCGTTTACATCAGTGACACCTTTAACTTAACAGTTTTAGTTGTAATAGACACTAGACCACTATCATACAACACCATTTCCGGTTCATCATTGTTTTTTAATAGAACTAATAAATTCCCAAACTTTTACTAAAAGTTTTTAGGACTCAAACTCTTTGGACAGAGTCTAATTCAGAAAAATATCTACAAGATTCAAGACCTCATAAAATCGTGATAAGACTTAATACTTATTAAGGGTCTTGATTTTCCCAAAATTGATTTTTCATATTTTAATACTTTTCAAGACACCGCGGATACCCTGCTATATGCAACCTCAAAGGTTAAGCTGACCTGGTGCACGTTGCCGTAAAGTGCTGCCTCCTCGGTCACTGTGATGATGATGCAGGGGTTGATCATGTGGTCTGCCAGGAGCCCCACCATCTGGCTGCTTCAGCGTTTGCCCACGGCGATGATCTGCCTGGGGCAGGAAGCCCGCTCGCTTCTGTCGGTCACCTTCTGGAAGTGCTGCAGAATGGTGGCCATCTGAGAAGGAACAATGCAGTCAGAGAACACTCATGGGGAGATGGTGTTGGCAAGGCTAGTTTACTTGTACAGCACATTTCAACAGGGGCAATTCAAATAACTTTTCATATAGCATAAAAAAATAAATAATTAATAAAAAATAATAATAAACAAGGAGGAAAATAAATAGATACACATTTAACTATATAATAAGACAATGAATAAAAAGATATAGATAAGTGTTATTACTGCAACTGTAATCAAGCACTGCTTTTTGGTTATCTGGTATTGCCTTCAGACATTTTGAACCTGCTGGTTATTTTAGGCTTCAGTCATAAGCATAAAATGCCCTTCAAAAGGTACATAGAACATAATTTAATTAATTATTATGTTAATTGTAGTTATTGATCAATAGGAAAAATATATCATATATAATGATAACGTTTTTTGGGCATATCGCCCTGCCCTAGTTGACAGACAGTCCTCCACTGCATCAGGCGGTTGTTCCTCTTTAACTTAGTGAACTCCATTCTAAACATCATAAAATCATGTCTCTCTCTCTCTCTCTCTCTCTCTCTCTCTCTCTCTCTCTCTCTCTCTCTCTCTGACCTCGTCTGGGGCCTGTGAGTAGAGCAGATCCACCTCGTCCAGCACCAAGTGACACAGCCGCAGGAACATAAAGCAGTGGAAGGCCATCAGACGCACCAGGCTGAAGGGAGTGGTCACAACCATCTGGCCTGGAGACAGAAGGGTTAGGGAATGAGGGAATGACATATTCAAATATCCAACAATATACTATACAGTCAATTGTTGGAATTAGGTATTTTTGCTCTAGACCCAGGGTGCCCAATCTTTTTTGAACCAAGATCTACTTTTCAAGTAGCCACACACACACACACACACACAGGGTGCCCAATCTTTTTTGAACCAAGATCTACTTTTCAAGTAGCCACACACACACACACACACACACACACACACACACACACACACACACACACACACACACACACACACACACACACACACACACACACAGTAAACGCACAGGGGTTAATTGCCTTGCCACATGCAAGCGCCCTCCTGACCTTCCTATTGCAAGCCGGCCTCTCTAACCTCTAGGCTACCTCTCTAACCTCTAGGCTACCGGCCTCTCTAACCTCTAGGCTACCGTCACCCCCACCGCCGCCCCCCCCCAATGTTGTAATTCAACCCCCCCCCCCAAAACAATTTCCATGACTTCAACTAGAGCAAGTCTAATAGAGCCCCCGAGACAGTAGGCTTACAGTTCTTCTGGATCTTGATCGTCTTGGCTTCGTCCTTCCCTAGTCCCACCAGTGCAATCATGGGGTGAAGGGACTGGGCAGTCTGGCATTCCTCCAGCCGGTCAAACACAGTCTGGGCCTTCTCCCACCCCGGGCACAGGATCACTGCTATGGGCTGGGGGGGGGGACACCAGACGACAACAACAACAACACATGGGTATCTTCACTCACCACTTGATCGTTTTACTATGGATTTGTAGTAGTCCAGAAAACCACATCTAAAAATCAGCCTTCTGATAGCATGGAAAGTACTGGAGTTGGAACAATATTGTTCTATTGTACATATTTTAGCTAGTTTTAGGCTAGTCTGTTAATAACACAGACACTCCTACATTGACACTATGGAGACAGGCTTGAGCTTCCATCCTCCAGTCTGGTGTGTGTGTGTGTGTGTGTGTGCGTGTGTGTGTGCTGGGCTCACCCCGGTGTGTGAGGAGAGGGTGCTGTAGCCTGAGGACAGCTGCATGTGAGCCAGTAACGGGGGGAGGTAGGTGAGGGGCTCGTCTGCGCTGCGGGAGATGAGGACCGTGTCACAGCCCCAGGCGACTGCTGGCCAGCAATAGCTTTCAGCCACCGACGGCCTAGTGAACTTCTGTCTCACTAGGATCTGGAGAGAACACATATGACACATTCTAATGCTTTGGTCCTCATGTCGGGATCCGATGTAATGATCTGACTTTTCTTTCGAAAAATGTGAATACATTTCCGCGTTGTTGAAAATCAATGACACACACGTCGCTAGTCAACTAACACAGCTTGTTTTGTGAGCCTGCTAACAATGTAAAGTAGTGTTATAGTTAACTAGATAGCAGTGGAAATTACTCACCGGCAATCCATTGCCTTGCAGTATTTTGGCTTGACTAGCGAGTTTGTGTTGTGATTCTCAACAACGTTGAAATGTAGTGTTTCAAAAGAAAAGTCCGAACACTTTGATTGGTTGCCGACATGCGGACCAATGATCAGACTGTGTCACATATATTATACACATTCGTCACCACAACATCTGACTTAGACAACTGACAATCAATGAATGTGATTTCACATCTTCCAGATCACATGTAGAAACCCTCATTCAATATTTTTATTAATATCAAATTGTTACAGCCGTAGTGTGTTGCAGGGCTTAAAGTGGGAAAAAATCGTGTGCCTGAAACTTTTTCTTGGGGAGGGGGGTCACAGTTTGAGATATTGGGAGAGCGGGTACAGAAGACAGCTTCTTTTCTCAATGTTTAAATGCATTAATACTATTTTATAGTCAATACAAAATATATGTCTCAATGTTAAAATGCATTAATACTGTTTTATACTCAATACAAAATAAAATAATATATTTAGATGTCTTTAAAAGAACAAACTGATTAAATCACTAAAGGCCAAACTGATTGCATCACTTATCAAGCCACTATCACTATAACAATAGATCAATAGATCTACATCAAGTAGAATACTGATGACTAGTGACCAGTCAAGACCATTGGACTCCAGGATATCTTTGAGCTCCTGCATGAGGGCTGACGAGTTGGCGATGTTTACTTTCCTGCTGACTAGGTGTTGTGTTGTTACTTTGGCCAGATCCTAAAAAAATCGAACAAGGACATTGAGGATTTTGTCCATGTTAAGATTAGTAGCTTTGTCGATATTAATTGAAAACGTTGCTTTTTTAAGCTTTTCACACAGCCGTTTTTTCAATTCCGGGACAAAGGCCATGTGTGTTTAAATAGCTGGCGTGCTGATTGGAAACGGACAGCTTTGTCAGTGCATTTTTGTCTTCTGATAGCTTCTTGCACAAATCGACGAGTGGCTGAGCCATTGTGAAAGACAGATCATGTTCAGCTATAAACGCGCACACTCGGATCTTTTGCTCGCAAACACGGTCGGCCATTGAAGATGAAGTGGTAGGCTACCTGTAGCCGTCGCTCCCGGCAAGGTTGTTGTATGAGCAAGGTTTAAGAAACTTGGCTTCCATTTTAATAGACTCTTACTAAAGTTAGCGAGATAGCGGGCTGCTAAAAGCGAACGTCTCTACAAGCTAAAGGCCAATACACACAGCGTGCAATTTTTGTTGCACCACAACATTCGATTTTGAAGTTTGAATGGAAGTCTATGAGAAAATCTCATCCCAACGCATACGGCCCCGATTTTAATCGCACCGCGAAAATTCGATTCCATTCGTGGATGAATGGGACAAAGCACACGGCGTGCAAGTTTTGTCGCACTGTCAAATTTTGCAAATTTTGTAAAAGTTTGTGGTGCGACGGATTATTGCATCACAATGGGACAATTGGCAAAACTTCAACTGGTCTATCTAAATTAATTGAGTCACTCATAACGGGGAGAGAGACCACTGGAGCTAGCATCAAAACACTAGTCTATTAGGGTACTGTACTGTTATAAACTGTTTAATAACAGCTTCCAATACAAACGGAACCAAATTAATTGTAACAGTAGTTTGAAAAACATTAGTGTAACATACATAATACATACATGCAATTTCAAAGTACAAATATAGTGTTGTCAGGGCTTGACATTAAGCTTTTTCAGTGAATTTATCTATAACTTTGCATACCTGCATTCTTATGAATATGTTGGTTTTGTTTTTGATGAAATACGTGCTTTAGGGAGGGTATTAAGTTATTTAACATGATGGCAGTTCTGTTATGTAGGACTAGATGTTGATATCCCTCGATACATACATACTTAAGGCACCGATGAGACTCTGTGGTGTTCAAATGAGCGATGGCATCCTTTGGGTTGTCAAGTGGGCGCCCTCCTTCATGAATGTTTCGCTGATAAGCCCACGACACCTCCAGAGGGTTCAGCAGTGAATCCCAGCGTCCCAGGTTCACTCCCTAGATGCGATCAGCTCATTTGAACGCCCGGGTCGAGTCCTTTCTCTTCATCCACAGCCACTGACTCCCCTTTTCAGCAGCCCTGGAGAGGTCCTTGATTGCCTGCCGGTGGGTCTTCCCTCGCACTCCCATCTCCCTGAGTAGCCTGGATGTTGAGGTGGCTACGAACCCTCTGCAGCCTACTTCCACTGGGCGTACCTTCGCTGTCCAGCCTTGTTGTTGGGCATCTGCTGCGAGTTCAGTGTACCTCAGCCTCTTCCGCTCGTAGGCCTCCTCCACTGTACCCTCCCAGGGCACAGTGAGCTCGATGATGTAAACGAGCTTGAGCGAGGCTGACCACAGCACAAGGTCTGGTCGCAGGTTGGTGGCTGCGATCTCAGCTGGGAAGCAGAGTTTCTTGTCCAAGTCTGCCAGCAGCTTCCAGTCCCGTGCTCTGCCCAGCTGCCCAGCGTCTGGTCTTATGGTGGTGAGGCTGGCTTGACCCTCGCCCTCCCGAACAAATGGTGCTGGCTGCCACCGGGATGATGGGGGAGGAAGGGCGTTCACACTTGTCCGTTGACTTTCCAGCACTGCTGCAAGACACCCTAGCACCTGGTCATGCCGCCAGGTGTAACGGCCTTGGGTGAGGCTGGTCTTGCATCCCACTAAGATGTGCTTCAGTGTTGCTGGACTTTGACATAGAGGGCACGTGGGGTCTTCGCCATACCACTGGCTTAGGTTTGCAGGAGAAGGCAGGACATCGTAGGCAGCCCTGATGGTGAAGCTCGCTCTGAATGCCTCCATCTCCCACAGATCTTTCCAGGAGATCTTCCTCTTTTCCACTCCTTCCCATGCCATCCACTGCCCTTGCTTTGCCTGCGCCACAGCTTGTGCGCGCCTTCCTGCTTCCTCTTCCCGACGTACCTCCTGGACCACCAGCTTGCGTCTCTGAGATGGATTGGCCTTGCTCCAGGCCGGTGTACTAATCCCGAGGCCAAGACCACTCCTCCCCTCCTGCACTCGGCCCACAATGTCCCTGTGTCTGAGTGCTGCCTTTGCCTGCTCAGTTGCAGCCAATGGGGTCCACTTCCTCCCAGTGGCCAGGATGGGGGCAGCTTGGGCTACAAATGGATCATTCGAATCCAGAAGCATCATCTCCAGTCTGACTTTGGCACACTTGTACTCCTCTGTCAGACTGGAAATGGGCAGGTGTAACATCCCTTTGCCGTAGAGCCCAATGCTGCTGAGGCACCTGGGAAGGCCAAGCCACTTCCTTGCATATGAGTTGACCAGTCTCTCCAGCTTTTCCACCTTTGAGAGAGGAACTTCATAGAGGGTTAGTGGCCACAGGAGACGTGGAAGTAGTCCATACTGCATGCACCAGAGCTTCAGCTTGCCAGGAAGCAGGGTTCTGTCGATGTTCTCCAGGCCGCTGGCTACCTCCTTCCTGAGCTGCTCTACTTGCTCTTTATCTTTGAGGGAGGCATCATACCAACGACCTAGGCTCTTCACAGGCTTCTCGGAGACCGTTGGAATAGGTTCTTTGCCAATGTGGAAGCGGTGGTCTGACAGCTTCCCCTTGACAATGGAGATGCTTCTGGACTTGCTCGGCTTGATCTTCATGCGAGCCAACTCAATGTTTTCCTGGAGCTTTCTTAGTAGCCGTACTGTGCAAGCCTTGGTTGTGGTGAGTGTTGTGAGGTCATCCATGTAGGCTCTGATCGGCGGCAGCCTCAGCCCAGGTCTTATTCGCTGTCCGCCAACCAGCCATCGAGAGGCCCGAATAATGACCTCCATGGCCATGGTGAAGGCCAGCGGGGAGATGGTGCAGCCGGCCATGATTCCCACTTCCAGATGTTGCCATGCTGTGGTGTACTCTGCTGTGGTCACGCAGAGCTGGACGTCCTGGAAGTAGGCCTTGACAAGGGTTGTGAGAGCTGGTGGGATCCTGAAGTAGTCGAAGGCTGTCCACAGGAGGTTGTGAGGGACTGAGCCAAAGGCATTCGCGAGATCCAGGAACACCACGTGGAGGTCCGTTCCCTCCTTCTTGGCGACCTGGATCTGATGCCAGATGACACTAGCATGTTCGACACACCCTGAGAAGCCTGAGATGCCTGCTTTCTGGATTGACGTGTCAATCAGGTTGTTTCTTTGCAGGTATCCTGCCAGCCTATGAGCGACCACGCTGAAGAAGATTTTCCCCTCGACATTTAGAAGGCTGATCTGCCGGAACTGTCCGATTTCTGTTGAGTCCTTTTCCTTGGGGATAAGGATCCCTCCGGCTCTCCGCCAGGACGTTGGTATCGCCTTCTTTTGCCACACAACTTTCATCAGCTTCCAGAGGAATCTCAGGACATCTGGTGCGTTTTTGTAGAGCCTGTATGGAACTCCGTTGGGACCTGGAGCTGACGCGGCCCTTGCTCTACGCACAGTGTTGTCTACTTCACTCCACCTGGGTGGACTGATATCTAGTTCGTGCTCTGGTGGATTGACTGGTGGCATGTCAGGTGGGAGCGTGACCTCTTCCTGGTGTCGGTCATCTGTGCAGCCCTTTTTCAGATGTTCTTCCAGGTGGGCCTTTGCCACAGAGAGACTTCCGCTCTTCTCCTTTGTGAAGAGAGACTTCACAAATTTGAAAGGATCTTTGTAGAAGCGTGATCTTGTTTGCTCCTTCCTTCTGCGCCTCTTCAGGAGGTTTTCAGCTCTCCTCAGTGTTGCAAGCCTGCTCTTAATCTCTTCCTGCAGCAGGTTTATTCCCTCCTTCTCCTCCTCTGTGGCCTTCCTCCATTGCTTCTTCAGCTGCCTCCTCTCCTTGACTAGTCGGTCTATTTCTGTCTGCCTTCTGGACTTGGTGGGAATTGACTGAGTAGATCGTTTGCCTTCGACCACTCCGAACTGTTCCACTCCATAGGCATAGATGAGGTTGCCCATTCTCTCCAACTTCTTCATGGTGGTGCCTCTGATCCCTTCTAGGATGTTGCAGAGATCAGTGTTGACCTCCTTCCACAGCGTCTTGTTGCAGGACTTTGGCCACTTGACTAATGGCCTTCGCCCCTGGATCTTCTTCTCTGCTGGTGGTCGTGATGTGTTGGATTCAGGTTGCTCTCCTGTGCCTTGTTCTTCCTCCTCTGGGACAGGGGTGTTGATGTCCTGCAGACTGTGGTGTGTGTCCTGCTGCTGAACTTCAGTCGACTGACTCGGCCTGCTTCTCAAAAAGTAGCTGTCGATGCGACTTCCCTGTTGACCCTTCTTTAGGCACCCTTTCTTGCCCTGGTGTATCTTCAGGCCATGGGTGGAAGTAACCTTTGTCCAACCACATACGCAGTTCTGGAGCGTGTGTCCTGCTGTAGCTGTCGGAGCCTCAGGTATGCTGATCATCAATCTCGTAGTCTGTTCCGTTCCTGTGTTCGTTACCGGGTAGTCTGCCGATGAGCCATCTTCCGCCCCCGCTCTCGCAGGCTCAGGGGGTATTTTCTTCTTAGAATTTTTCGTAGCCAAGTTTGGGTGGGACCCATACACTGTTCGTGCTGGATCCCGCCGCCACGGGTAGCTAGCCCATGGCGGCCCCGTTGGGGTCTATTCCCTCCTGTCAGCTGTCTTTCCATGCTGTCGCAAGGTCTTTCCCTTGTTGCCAGCTGCACTTTCACAGCAGTCACTGGTTCACCAGATGATCAGTTCTGTTATGTAGGACTAGATGTTGATATCCCTCGATACATACATACTTAAGGCACCGATGAGACTCTGTGGTGTTCAAATGAGCGATGGCATCCTTTGGGTTGTCAAGTGGGCGCCCTCCTTCATGAATGTTTCGCTGATAAGCCCACGACACCTCCAGAGGGTTCAGCAGTGAATCCCAGCGTCCCAGGTTCACTCCCTAGATGCGATGTATTACATGTGAATAAAATATTACTAAAAAAGTATTATCATTGTTGTTATTTGTATTTTGTACTGTGCAGCCAAAAAGGCTATCGTAAATCTTTTAGCAAGTAACGTTATTTATACTTATAATATATACTATACTACAGGTGCTGGTCATAAAATTAGAATATCATCAAAAAGTTGATTTATTTCAGTAATTCCATTCAAAAAGTGAAACTTGTATAATGTATACTGTATATATTATATTAGTTTACTCAAAGATCTACGATAGCACGGGGTTGCCAGATTTCTAATCTAGCACGACTGAATGACCAGCCAAATTGTACACACGTTGTATAGACACTGTCCACTGAAAACCGGACATCTGGCAACCCAAAATTAATATTTACTCTACTGTACGTGTATGTAATTTACCGGTAACCTGAATGGATGAAATGGATGACGAAAAGCTCATAACTTGTCAACCAGTCAACCTGACATCTTCAATTGTGGATGGAGCAATCATCTATTTTAACGGTTTGACAGTCAAGGGCAATATATGAACATCACCATCAGCCAGCCACTACACCTAGCCCACAGCTGCCACTATACACATTACTAGATCTACGAATTACTGCATGCATGATTTATTTCCGTGTCATGCCACATAGCTACACGGCACATCTCACATACAAGACGCCTATATTACATAATAATAACAATCGAGCATGTAGGCACAATATTGTAGCGCGAACGCAGGAACATTCGCTGCCGTGTAGTGGTGAGCACCCGGTCTTGCTGATCGCCCCTTGTAGTGGAGTGATCATCGCTGATCATCGCCCATAATGATCATCGGCTGATCATCGCCCATAATAATAAAGTGGCTTTTATAATACACCTTTCTGGCTGTGTGTTTTGTGCGCTCCCTCTCCTGACATTTTACCAATACCCCTAAATCAGGGGACCCACATATTTTATCACAATATGTCCAGTTGTATCTTGTAGAAATTGTGGAAGCAAGGCAAGCAATATTGGTAGAGCCTATTGTAATCAGCCTGCCTGGTCCGACTACGTAACAATAAAGTAACAATTGAGAATGGAATGTTGTGGTGCAACAAAATTGCATCGCACGCCGTGTGCATTGGGATGAGATTCTTTATGATTTTCTCATAGACTTCAATGGTGTGAGTTGAAAATGGAATTTTGCGGTGCAACAAAATCGCATCGCACGCCGTGTGCATTGCAATCGAATGTTGTGGTGCAACAAAAATTGCATGCCGTGTGCATTGGCCTTAACATTACACTCATTCAAACTTCTTAAGGCCCGCCCCACTACTCTGCCTCCGATTGGCTAGAAGTCGTTGGTTGGCTTGAGCAATGTGATACCATTGGTAGGCGGAACTGTCTCTTTGCTGAAGATGACTCTTTAAATTACGATGTAAAGAAATAGCATGTGATTTTATTTTATTTTATTGCTCAAAATTCCCCCGTGCCGCCGGAGAACTTTAAGCCCTGCAATATAGCAACATTCTTCAGGATTTCATGCACATTCTACAGCCAGAGACAGATTACATTACATTCTTGTAGCACCTGAAAATGAGAACCCCATATTGCTGCGAGAGACAGACAGACACCACAGTCACACAGAGTTCCCCAACCCTCCATAATGTTATTCATCTTTTTTCCTCCTCCCTCCACCCTTCCTCCATCCTTACGTTTGGTTCTTGCTCTGGAGCTCCTGTAGCTCCGCTCTGGGCTCCAGCTCCTGTTCAGCCTGATTTCTTTTCAGCTTCTCTAAACGATACTGCAACTGGTAGATTTGGGCTTCTATTAAGGGGGGGGGGACAATTAGAATGCAGGAAGCTCAGTATAAGTAGTAGCACCTGGAGATATAAAAGCAATTTTCATACAATAGCACAAATAAAATCAACCTGATGGATTGCTTAAATAGCAGAGAAATGCATACCTCTCTATGTGATAGTGGTGCTACTGTTAGCCAATTCTCTCTCCAGCTCATCCCTCATGTCTCTCTCCTGGGACAGCTGCCTCTGCAGCTTCCTCAGTCTGAACTGAGGAGTGTTCATCAGATCCTGCAAGGGAGAGCTGAAGAGCATAAAAGTATTTGCAAAAATGTCTGCAGTGTACAGTACATGGGTGATTTAATTCATCAACACTAAATTCAAATGTAATTTGGCAATACCCATGCCTCGGAACAGGCAATGTACCTAGAGTCTGAGTTGCCGTTGTACCCATTTCAACACCCCCAAAATGACATGATCACAGTAAATGGAAAAGTATACCTGACTGAGGAGGAGGCCACAGTGTGGAGCTGCATGAACTGGACCCTCTGTTTGCGGTTGAAGACAGGCGACTCATCATCCGTGAAAGAGGAGGCACTAGACCCCCATCTACTAGCAAAGGCTGAAACATTTGAGAGAGAGAGAGATACTTGCTGTTATTTCAGAACTCTGTGCAGACCACTGCAGGGGCAGTGTTGTTGAATATGAATATGAAACACAGAAAAATGTTGTGACTTCCTTTTCCTTTTCTTCAGATACTTCTCCAGATCACTGCTCACAGAGGCCGTTCTCGTCGTCCACAACAAAGCGAAGCATGGTGACAAGCTCAAGCTAAGGGATAAGGAATGAGCCACTTATGTATTTACAAATATAACTTATAAATGACATGCTACAGTATGGAACTGTCATTTAAAAACTGCTTTAAATGCTGTGGTTACTTAGGTCTACAATAATGAGGCCCTGTCCCCTACCTCAATGTTATGCCCCAGTGTGTGAAGGGTATAATGATCATTATACACAGCATGGTGGAGCAGCAGTAGAACCACCTGAGAAAACACAACAGGTATGATTGAGCACACAGGGTGACCCCACTAGTAGTAGCGATGCTCTAGTTCTGTCCAGTTCTGTCCGTGAGTGTGGATTACAATTCTGAAACTTGGTCTGTGGTGGTTGATATTTCTCAGATGCATTAATATGCTTGCCTTGCTGTGGGATCATGTGATGTTATAAGGGATTGGGACAGTCAGATTGTGCCTGGAAAATCAATAACTGTCATTTATGCAGTGATAAAGCAGATACCTTTGATAGCTCCATCTCTAGGTTTACACCATTACTGAGATTTTCCCAGGAGACCATAGCTCCGTGGTCTGAACTGTACCTGCAGTCTCCTGAAAAATAGATAGAAGGAGAGACATGTGGAGAGTTATGAGGAAGACTGACGGAGAGAGGGAGCTGGCCATCTGGGGAAATTAAGTAAAAGACTACGGCCCAAATTACACTGGAAGCGTCAACCTCGCCTTACCTCAGCGGCGTGTGAGTTTCATTTAGGCGCCCATGCTAATGGGCTAGAGCTCTCACGTGCACCTCATGCTGGCTCCTCCGACTCGCTTGCTATAGAGTCAGAGTCTCGCCTATTTTTCACGTGTGAGGCCGACGGGAAAATTATCTTAACCAGCAACATAGACTACAGTTTCAATGTCTACATCTAAATATGTCTAACTTTTTTTTAAATCAATACTTCCGCTATCTGTTTCAAAGCAGAAACCCCAGGTAGACTATAATCATATTATGTTAATAAGTTAAAAGAACATCATGCACCATGAAGGGCAGTATTTTTCCAGTGATTTCTCCCTCTCTCTCTGTGTTCGGTAGTTTGGTTATTCTCTTGCCACGGCAACATTGTGACAGTATACATTTCCATCTTGCTTATGTTGAGATCGAAGTCGCATGAAATGACATGTCGTTGGCACGATCGCAAAATATTAAAACCAATAACATTCCTGTGGAAATGGACATGCTCTGAATAATTTGTCCACTACTCTTTCTACCGTTCTCTCTCTTGCTCACACACACATACACACTTTCTCTTTGCTTCTCTCTGTGTTTCCCTGTCTGTGTGTGCATGACTGCGTTTTGCTTATAACCATTGCACTTTTTGCATCGCTCATTAAGGATGGATAACAGTAGAGACTGAACCCAGAACTATTCATAGTGAAATAGTTTGGACTATTGTAACGGTCTCCTTTCTGGTCTTCCGAAGAAAGCGATTGGCCAGCTGCAATGAGTCACAGCGAGAGTTTTAACCAAAACAAGCAGACAAGCTCATATAACTCCTATTTTAGAGACTCTACACTGGCTTCCTGTTAAGTTCAGGATAGATTTCAAGATCCTTCTGCTTGTTTATAAAGCTCTCTCTTTTGCTAGCATATCAGCCCAATAGAGCTCTCAGGTCTTCTGATGGTGGTTCTCTGTGTACCACATGTACAAAAGAAGAGATTTGGTCAATCTGAATGTACAAAGATAGGCCTGGCTGTAGCAGCTACGCATTAGAGGCGTAACAAAAAACATGGGCAGTAGGGAAGACAGAAAGTTCTGCAAAATTCTGCCACGCACACACAGCTAACGCAGCCAGTGTAATTTGGGCATAACAAGGTGCAAGGCATTTGTATTTTGAGTGGACAATCTAACCAGACAGATTAACCTAAACTGCTTCTCTTATCCTTGAAAAGTAGTTAGATAAGTAGTCAATTGCACTTGGAAAAGACTGCAAATGAAGCTTAACTGATTAAGTTAAGGCAACGTATTTAGAAGTGTGCCCCACCTTGAAGGAAGTCAGAGAGCAAGCTCAACCGCGCCTGAATGGGCTGGTCCAGGCAGGACTGAGGGGTCTCCACTCCCTTCCTGTTAGGGAGAAAGCTATCAATAAAGACAAGCACAACACACAAGATCATCTGCACAAAAAGACCCAGATACATGGCTGACTGCTGTGCAGATACATCAGAGAGAATGGAAGCCACACACATCCCCCCAAAAACACACATACTGTGTAGAAATGTCTACCCTACACATAGGGTGCAGAAACTTGGGCACCCCTGGTTTTAATGTCTGTTACAATTAATCTCCAAGTGATTGAAAGCAAACCTGAAAGTTAAACATGACACCTTTCCGCACATTTTAAAGAAAGGTTTCTTTTTATTTCAATGTTTTTTTCAATGTTTTTTGTTTTTCAATGTTTTTTGTTTTTCTCATTTCTCATTTTTTAAAAAGGAAAAGGGCCCTGTGCAAAGGTTTGGGAACCCTTTTGGATTATTCTTTGTTACCTTTTGAGAAGATGATTACTAAGGCCCAGACCAAGGTGATTCAGTCGTTAGGGCTTCAATGAGTCAGGTGAATATAATTCCAGGGTTGAACTATATATTCTGAAGTAACTCCATGCCTTCTAAAGCCTGACTGTGGTGGCTGTTGTGTCTGGAGTTAAAAACCATGGGTTCCTCTTAACAGTTGTCCAAGGATATCAGAATGAAGAGACAGTTCACTTCCACCATCAAGGAGAAGGCTACAAAAAACTCTCGCAACGTTTCAAACTACCCATTTCCACTGTCAGAAACATCATGAGAAAATGGAAAATAAATGGAACAATTGAAGTCACGGCAAGATTTGGAAGACCAAGAAAAATGTCAAATAGAATGGCCCGAGATCTGGTGAGAAATGCTCAGAAGAGCCCACAGATCACTGCAAAAGATCTGCAAAAAACAGTAGCAGACACCGGTCTAGTTGTTCACAGGACAACAGTACAGCGTACCTTAAACAACAAAGACCTACATGGCAGAGTTGACAGAAAGAAGCCTTTCCTACGACCTCAACACAAAATGAAGCGTCTGAAGTATGCAAAAGAAAACCTTGAGAAACCTGAAGCCTATTGGAACAATGTGCTTTGAACTGACAAAACCAAAATTGAACTTTTTGGCCACAACCAAAGAAGGTATGTTTGGAGAAAAGGGTGAAGCATTTGTAGAGAAGAACAGAAAGACTCTTAGCTGGCTACAGGAAGCATTTGCAAGCTGTTATAGTTGCCAGAGGAGGAGTTACAAAGTACTAGCTGACAGGGTTCCCAAACTTTTGCACACAGCCTTTTTCCTTGTTTTAAGACAAATCTAAATTAATCTTGCTTCAAAATGTGATGAAATGTGTCATGTTTACCATTAAGAGCTTAGGTTTGCTTCTTTTTACTTAGGTATTAATTGTAAAAGGCATTTTGACTGGGGTGGCCACATTTTTGCACCCCACTGTAGGAATTTAATGTAAAATATAACCAAGCACATTCGCTTTACTCACAAGTTATGCATTAATCTCAGCAACAACAAGCCATCTTGTAACTGATTGATTTGTAGCAATGGTT
Organism: Nansenia antarctica; assembly: GCF_963989245.1. Classification (NCBI taxonomy): domain Eukaryota; kingdom Metazoa; phylum Chordata; class Actinopteri; order Argentiniformes; family Microstomatidae; genus Nansenia; species Nansenia antarctica. The sequence goes on from NC_137678.1 coordinate 47,485,477, forward strand.
GGTCCAATTTCAAGCTGTTGATCTGGAGATGAGAAAAAGGTTTGAGTCTGCATGAACAATTATCAATATCAACTACTAGAGCTTGCTAGCTATGGCCTGTGCCATGTCATATCAAATAGTAAGCTACAGAATTGAGCCTAACTTCTTACTTACCCACTCCAACAGGACCAACACTTTGTCTTCGTCTAGTTCCATGTTCACGACTATCGTCCATTACCAGGCTAAATGGGGAAACATGTCAACACAACAGCAAAAAAGAACAACATGTCAGTCCTGATACACACTTTCCAAGTGCAGATAACTAGCTCCGTATTATCTCGCAACAACAACATTTTAAATACTAGCTAGCTACTTTAGTAGGCTAATAGAATAACAATAACACAAAGTATGTAGCTAGCTACCAATGACTTAGTTAGACGAATAATGATTTGTAAATGAAAATTCTAATGTAGCTAGTTAGGAATCACATACATTGGCTTTACATAGAGCGTTACGACTTTTTACGATACATTTGCCTCAAAATTGGAGCCAGCTTGCTACTTACTTGCGACGTCATCCGTGTTACCACTAATACAATAATATATATTACATACAGACACCACCTCCACTTACATACATACACCTCCTCCGCAGACATGCAGACATACAGACACCTCCTCCACTTGCATACATACACACACTCACACACTACAAAATCGAATACTCTGTGTCCAACTGGAGTCCACAAGCTCACCGCTGACGTTGATAGGGAGGTTCAGGGCTGCTGCCGTGACGATGGACGCACAAACAGTGGCGGCAGCTCCCATGTCAGCCCTCATGGCGTCCATCCCCGAGGGCGGCTTCAGAGAGATCCCACAGCTGCCACCAGAGAGCAGAGAGAAAGGGAGAGAGAGGGTGGACAAGGTATGAGTGAGTGCCTGAAAGGTGATGTCTGTTGTGGTGGAGGTGGTGGTAGGGTGAAGATGATGGCGGTGGTGAAGAAGGAGGTGTGTGTGTTTTACCTGTCGAAGGTGACACCCTTGCCCACCAGCAGCAGTGGAGTGTGTGCTGTTGGGGCAGCTGTTGTAATGCACCTCCAGGAAGACAGGGGGCTCCTCTGAGCCTTTAGGACACACTTAGGAACGCCCCCGTTTTCTGCTCCTCGATCCACTCCAGAGGCCTGGGAGAGGGGCGTTACAAGTTTGCTCACACACACAAAGGTTGGTCAACACACACACACGCACACACACAAACAGAGACGCGTACACACACACACTCACACCTTTTATCGACGGTGACCCAGCCATGACACCACCCTCCAACCCCAACACCCTCCAGCCAGCCATGACACCACCACCCTCCAACCAGCCACAACACCACTACCACCCTCCACCCAGCCACAACACCACCAACCTCCACCCTAAAACACTAAACCCTCCACCCAGCCATGACACCACCACCCTCCACCCAGCCATGACACCACCCTCCACCCTAACACACTCAACCCTTCACCCAATGACCTAGCCATAACACAACCACCCTCCAACCCAAACACCCTCCACCCAGCCATGACACCACCACCCTCCACCCAGCCACAACAACACCACCACCCTCCACCCTAACACACTCCACCCAGCCATAACACCACCCTCCAACCCCACCACCCTCGACCCAGCCATGACACCATCACCCTCCAACCCCAACACCCTCCACCCAGCAATGACACTACCACCCTCCACCCAGCCACGACTCCACCAATCCTAAATAAAATGATTTATTGCCTTCGCTAAAAGTATATTTATTTACAAGTGTTTACAAATATTAGACACCACCACCCTCCCCCCAGCCACGAAACCACAACCCTCCACCTAACCACAACGCCACCACCCTCAATCCATCCATCCACCCAGCCATAACACCACCACCCTCCACCCAGCCACAACACCTCCACCCAGCCACAACAACACCACCACCCTCCCCCCAGCCACAAAACCACAACCCTCCACCTAACCACAACGCCACCACCCTCAATCCATCCATCCATCCAGCCACAACACCAACCTCCACCCATTCACAACCACAACACCACCACCCTCCAACCTCGACCCAGCCATGACACCACCACCCTCCAACCCCAACACCCAGCACCCTCCACCAAGCCATGACACCACCACCCTCCACCCAACCATGACAACACCACACTCCACCCAGCAATGACACTACCACCCTCCACCCAGCCACGACACCACCAATCCTAAATAAAAGGCTTATTGCCTTCGCGAAAAGTATATTTACAAGTGTTTACAAATATTAGACACCACCACCCTCCCCCCAGCCACGAAACCACAACCCTCCACCCAACCACAATGCCACCACCTTCCATCCACCCAGCCACAACACTATCACCCTCCACCCAGCCACGAAACCACCACCCTCCACCCAGCCACAACACTACCACCCTCCACCCAGCCACAACATCACCATCCTCCACCCATTCACAACCACAACACCACCACCCTCAACACCACCACCCTCCAACCCCACCACCCTCGACCCAGCCATGACACCACCACCCTCCAACCCCAACACCCAGCACCCTCCACCAAGCCATGACACCACCACCCTCCACCCAACCATGACAACACCACACTCCACCCAGCAATGACACTACCACCCTCCACCCAGCCACGACACCACCAATCATAAATAAAAGGCTTTATTGCCTTCGCGAAAAGTATATTTACAAGTGTTTACAAATATTAGACACCACCACCCTCCCCCCAGCCACGAAACCACAACCCTCCACCCAACCACAATGCCACCACCTTCCATCCACCCAGCCACAACACCACCACCCTCCACCCAGCCACGAAACCACCACCCTCCACCCAGCCACAAAACCACCACCCTCCACCCAGCCACAACACCACCACCCTCCAGCCACAACACCACCACCCTCCACCCAGCCACAACACCACCCTCCACCCAGCCACAACATCACCACCCTCCCCTCAGCCACAACACCACCACCCTCCCCTCAGCCACGAAACCACCATCCTCCCCTCAGCCACGAAACCACCATCCTCCCCTCAGCCACGAAACCACCATCCTCCCCTCAGCCACGAAACCACCACCCTCCCCTCAGCCACGAAACCACCATCCTCCCCTCAGCCACGAAACCACCATCCTCCCCTCAGCCACGAAACCACCATCCTCCCCTCAGCCACGAAACCACCACCACCCTCCATCCATCCACCCAACCAACCTCCACCCAGCCACGACATCACCACCCTCCACCCTGCCACAACATCACCACCCTCCACCCAGCCACAACATCACCAACCTCCACCCAGCCATGACACCACCCTCTTACAAGTGTTTACAAATATTACTGACAACAGTCATATAACATTAACAATGACCCAAAAACAACTGGGGATTAACAAAGGGTAGGAGAAGGACCATGCGAACGGTGTCACAACAAAACACAGCCCTATTCTTCCCTACACCTCTGACCTACCTATATCACATACTAACTAACCTACCCGGAACCTAAACTACCTGCTACAGAACTACGGGGCGTGACACCCGCTCGCGTCTTACCTAATGTTTTTAGACAGCGGTTATCTACGTGATGTAATGTATACCCCAGGGTATCTTACCTAGCCCTTCTCCCGTGGGGAAGAAAAGAGAAAACAGGGGTCCATCAACACACTAAACCTACAGCTATGAACAAAAGAAACAATTTCTGGTAACAGATTATAAACAAACTAGTCAAACAAAACACCACCCCTTCCCTCTCTCGCTACACATGACAAAACACACATTAAGTAGGAGATGATCTTCTGGGTTTGGATGACAACTGATTGAACACAGGTGAGGGCTGACGAGATAACGATGATGGACAGGACCCAATAACCAACAGGGGAGGAACCACATGCACACCACTTCACCTAGGGGGAGACAGACAGAATGAAAACAAAAACAGACACAGGACATAATACAATACATACAAGTCTGTAACACTTGCATACATACAGACACCACCTCCACTTACATACATACACCTCCTCCACTTACATACATACAGACACCACCTCCACTTACATACATACACCTCCTCCGCAGACATGCAGACATGCACACAGACATACAGACAGACATACAGTCATACAGACACCTCCTCCACTTGCATACATACACACACTCACACACTACAAAATCGAATACTCTGTCCAACTGGAGTCCACAAGCTCACCGCTGACGTTGATAGGGAGGTTCAGGGCTGCTGTCGTGACGATGGACGCACAAACAGTGGCGGCAGCTCCCATGTCAGCCCTCATGGCGTCCATCCCCGAGGGCGGCTTCAGAGAGATCCTACAGCTGCCACCAGAGAGCAGAGAGAAAGGGAGAGAGAGGGTGGACAAGGTATGAGTGAGTGCCTGAAAGGTGATGTCTGTTGTGGTGGAGGTGGTGGTAGGGTGAAGACAGTGGTGTGCCGTCAGGGCCAGCAAGGCCTTCTCTGCTGGCCTAAACATCATCAGAATATACATTTTATTTTAATATATATTTTCCACAAATATGTATTAATGATTCCCCATAGTCTATTCTCTTCATTTCATAGCTTTCCTCTTGGTTGCGCTGCTTCCAGTCTCCGATTGAGATTTGGAGGGCTGGCCTTTATGTTAGAGCTTTTATCCAATCAAAATGTGTTGCTAGGGGGCTCAAAAATCTGCCCGCCTTCACATTAAACGGTGCTGCGGATTCGACCTGTAACTTAACATTGGAACGAGAAAACCTGTGGCGTACCTAGTAAACCTACGTAGATGCGAGCAAAAGCAACAACGGCGCCTGCTGTAAGGCTCAATGATGTCAGCACCCAGCACGTCTTTTGATTGGATACGCACTATTGCTACGCACTATTGATACGCACTATTGATATTCACTATTGAGATGCGGAACTATGCCGGTAGATGTGAAACTTTTGAAAGTGCGCAGGGAAACGGAGCCTCACAACGAAAGCTTTCGTTGACTGATCGATAATACTGATCGAATGTGTCCTGTTTTTGGGTAAACAATAACTTTCATTTAGGGGACACAATGAAAGCGCCGAGTCCACAAACAGAGGAAACTACGTTGAGCTTCTTTCTTTTCTGGCTGAAAACAACCCAGATTTACATTACCACCTGTCCACAAACAAAGTGTTTACTGGGACGTCAGGCAAAATACAAAACGACCTGATTTTTGCTATTGCTGAAGTGATGGAAGAAGAGATCAAAATGGAGATTAAAAAGGCACCCTTTGTCGCTATTATGGTGGACGAGACGACAGACGTGGGTAATGTAGCGATCTTAAAGATGTTAGTTTAACACTCTTCATTGTAAATGCGGATTTATTGATTAAAAATGCTTCGGAAATATTAATATAACTCTGTTGTACTTGTCTGACTATGTTAAGGTGATGCAACGCCCGGTTATACTGTGTTTCTGTCTAGTTTCTAGAGCCATGGCGTCATAACGATGGTATTAAGAGGTAGAATAATTCAGGTAGGAATGTGTCGGACATCACTGAAGGCCTAGGTGTGAAATGCACCGCCCGCCACTGGGTGAAGATGATGGCGGTGGTGAAGAAGGAGGTGTGTGTGTTTTACCTGTCGAAGGTGACACCCTTGCCCACCAGCAGCAGTGGAGTGTGTGCTGTTGGGGCAGCTGTTGTAATGCACCTCCAGGAAGACAGGGGGCTCCTCTGAGCCTTTAGGACACACTTAGGAACGCCCCTGTTTTCTGCTCCTCGATCCACTCCAGAGGCCTGGGAGAGGGGCGTTACAAGTTTGCTCACACACACAAAGGTTGGTCAACACACACACACACGCACACAAACAGAGACGCGTACACACACACACTCACACCTTTTATGGACGGTGACCCAGCCATGACACCACCCTCCAACCCCAACACCCTCCAGCCATCCATGACACCACCACCCTCCAACCAGCCACAACACCACCACCACCCTCCACCCAGCCACAACACCACCAACCTCCACCCTAAAACACTAAACCCTCCACCCAGCCATGACACCACCACCCTCCACCCAGCCATGACACCACCCTCCACCCTAACACACTCAACCCTTCACCCAACGACCTAGCCATAACACAACCACCCTCCAACCCAAACACCCTCCACCCAGCCATGACACCACCACCCTCCACCGAGCCACAACAACACCACCACCCTCCACCCTAACACACTCCACCCAGCCATAACACCACCCTCCAACCCCACCACCCTCGACCCAGCCATGACACCATCACCCTCCAACCCCAACACCCTCCACCCAGCAATGACACTACCACCCTCCACCCAGCCACGACTCCACCAATCCTAAATAAAATGATTTATTGCCTTCGCTAAAAGTATATTTATTTACAAGTGTTTACAAATATTAGACACCATCACCCTCCCCCCAGCCACGAAACCACAACCCTCCACCTAACCACAACGCCACCACCCTCAATCCATCCATCCACCCAGCCATAACACCACCACCCTCCACCCAGCCACAACACCTCCACCCAGCCACAACAACACCACCACCCTCCCCACAGCCACAAAACCACAACCCTCCACCTAACCACAACGCCACCACCCTCAATCCATCCATCCAGCCACAACACCACCAACCTCCACCCAGCCACAACACTACCACCCTCCACCCAGCCACAACATCACCATCCTCCACCCATTCACAACCACAACACCACCACCCTCAACACCACCACCCTCCAACCCCACCACCCTCGACCCAGCCATGACACCACCACCCTCGAACCCCCAGCACCCTCCACCAAGCCATGACACCACCACCCTCCACCCAACCATGACAACACCACACTCCACCCAGCAATGACACTACCACCCTCCACCCAGCCACGATACCACCAATCCTAAATAAAAGGCTTTATTGCCTTCGCGAAAAGTATATTTACAAGTGTTTACAAATATTAGACACCACCACCCTCCACCCAACCATGAAACCACCACCCTCCACCCAACCACAATGCCACCACCTTCCATCCACCCAGCCACAACACCACCACCCTCCACCCAGCCACGAAACCACCACCCTCCACCCAACCACAATGCCACCACCTTCCACCCAGCCACGAAACCACAGCCTTCCAGCCACAACACCACCACCCTCCCCTCAGCCACGAAACCACCATCCTCCCCTCAGCCACGAAACCACCATCCTCCCCTCAGCCACGAAACCACCATCCTCCCCTCAGCCACGAAACCACCACCACCCTCCATCCATCCACGAAACCACAACCCTCCACCCAACCACAATGCCACCACCTTCCATCCAACCACGAAATCACCACCCTCCACCCAACCACAACATCACCACCCTCCACCCAACCACGACATCACCCTTTGGTCGTCTTTTACACGTTCATCATGAATGAAAAATAACTAACCGGCTAACCCTTTAAACTGAAACAAAACCCCGGAATTGCTAAACGTCAAACAATAGTCCAAACTTAAATAACAAGATAGTAATACGTCACTGTCGCACGCTCTCCAAACACACAGCCAACTCTGCCACAGGTGTCTGTGGTTTCCTCTCACTCATTCAATCATCTGTCACGCCCCCGTGCACTTCCTCAAACTAAACAACATTTATACAAATTAATCAATGGGCAGAAAGAGTGATACTATAGGCATACATGACTTGCACTGGGCAAAATAATTACACCACCATGCATCACTATTGTAGTGTTTGGCAAACTGTTGCGTCGCTGAGTGAGCATTGGTAGATCCTACTAGTACAGACTTTACACTCAAACAGGCTTTCTCTCTCTCGCTGATCTCCTTATCTCAGGTTCTGGATTCACTACACTTGTCTTTATGAATGAGTTAACATTATTTATTTAGAATGATTGAGATCAAAACAATGTACATTGAATGAACAATACTGTTTAAATGCGTTTACGTAGCACTCATCTGATACTGTGACGGCTATGAGTAGCCTGGTTGTCTGTGTGTTTGTGTGTATGTCTCTTTAACAGCCATAGGAGATAAGTCCAGTCCAGAGGATCCCCCCCCCCCCTTGATAATTGCCAATCAACTCCAGCAGTGGTCAATCAACTCCAGCCAATCAACTCCAGCCGATCAACTCCAAACCAGCCAATCATCAGAGGCCACATCATTTAAAAGACATTGACATGAAAGCAGCAGGAGCTGTGTGCCCACCATTCTTTTGTTGTACTACTTTATACCTTGTGGAAGAGGAAGATGGCGCCGACTGTCAGGGCATGCTGTCCCTCTCTCTGTGTTTGCACGTTTATTGTTTGTCTACTGGTGTCTTTGTTTGTTACAAACACAAATTCACTGTTGGCTTATGAGCGCCAGGTGCTTTTGGACATACTCGACTCTTTTGAGAAGTTTTCTCATGCTGGAAACGGAAAATCGGTGCCATGCCTACCACCTCACCTGGCTACAATTCCCGAGGAGCTGCTTCACTGCGAGCCGTTCTACCTGCCCCAAAAAAGGACTCGCAGGAGACGAAAGCGCATTCGCGGTATACGCGCCGGACTACATGTAGCGATTGCAAAGAGGAGAGTGTGGACAAGGATGACAACACACCGGAGTGCTGGCGTTTGCATCACCGACGTGGATCTGGCCGGTCGACAACGGTGCATCCAGCCTGTTTACCCGTCGTATCTACTGCCCGATCAGCTGTTTCAACCCAGCTGGAACGGGAGGAGAGGAGGAGGCGGAGCGTGTTTGGACAACCTGTGTGTACCGGAGTCTACAGTTCAGCCGGCTGCCGCTGGTAAAAAGGTGAAGGTACACATGGCTCTCCTAAATGTCCGCTCATTATCGAAAAAGACTCATCCTTCGTGACTTTTATAACTCCCATGCCTTGGATTTTATGTTTTTAACCGAGACTTGGTTGAATGAGGGTGAATTAGCGCCCCTGACAGATCTCTGCCCTCCCGACACCAGTTTCTTCAGCACTCCCAGACTGACTGGAAAGGGAGGGGGCGTGGCCTCTTTGTTTAATGATGGCTTTAAATGCAAACAGATACTAAATGGTGCTGCTTTTACTAGTTTTGAATTACAGCTTTTTTCGATAAACAAACCAGCTGATTTCCTGTTTGCTGTGATCTACCGTCCACCAAAATATAATGGGAACTTTATCTCTGAGTTTGCAGACTTTCTATCCAGGTTTATCCCTCACTATGAGACGATTTTGATTATGGGGGATTTAAACATTCATGTCTGCTGTCCTGACAAGCCTTTAGTGAATGACTTCTTAAACATCATTGATTCTTTTAATCTTACACAGTTTGTGTCTGGACCAACACACCAGCTTGGGCACACACTAGATTTAGTAATAGGTTGCGGAATATCTGTGACAGAAATAGAATTCTGTAAACTGCCAATGTTGGATCACTTTGCGATTGTGTTTGATGCTTTACTCCCGAATTTAAAAGACCCAGGGACTAAGGAAACACGTTTGTGTCGCTATATTAGCCCCAGAGCTTTAAGTGATCTACGTCTGAGATTGCCTGATACTGTAAACCAGGTTTTTAGCCAGACCTGTTCAGTTGACAATCTTACTGATAACTTTAATGGCGCTCTCCAGGGCCTGCTCGATTTAGTGGCACCAGCAAAGATCCGTAAAGCTTCTCAAAAGAGCTCTACACCCTGGCTAAATGATGAGTTACTAATTCTCAAAAAGAACTGCAGAAAAGTTGAGCGCCAGTGGCGTGGCTCTAGGCTGGAGGTGCATTATCAACTGTGGCACGAAAATCTGATCACTTATCAGTCTGGGATGGATGCGGCGAAGGCAGCCTACTATTCGAATCTGATAGCTACAAATAAGCACAATCCCAGACTTCTTTTTGACACTGTTGCTCGGTTGACACAAGGCCATCAGAAAAAGAGCTGTACTGAAGTGTCAGCATATGATTTTTCTGACTTTTTTGATGACAGAGTAGAGGCTATTAGAGCCTGGATACCACAGCCATCCATGGGGGGATTAGTTTTTGGTGCCATTTTGCCCCCTTATTCAGGAAATGTTTTCTTTGAGTTTGAGTCCATCTCATTAGATGATCTGACTAAGGTGGTCGTGGCTTCTAGATCCACAACTTGCTCCCTGGATCCGCTACCAGCCTGGGTTATTAAGGATCTTTGGTCAACTCTAGGAGCCGGTCAACTCTAGGAGCCTATGTCTTAGCTATCCTCAATCTATCTCTTTTAAATGGAGTTTTCCCAGCCTGTTTTAAATCTGCAGTGGTTAAACCCCTATTAAAGAAACCGGGTCTAGAGCCACTCTCACTGGCAAGTTATAGACCTGTCTCGAATTTGGCTTTTTTATCTAAGGTTTTTGAAAAAGTGGTCTCAAAACAGCTTGTAAATTTTCTGTCTTCAAATAATCTGTTTGAGCCACTACAGTCGGCATTCCGCACCAACCACTCTACTGAAACAGCACTCACTAAGGTGGTAAATGACTTACTATTGACGGTCGACTCAGGCTCAACATCTGTTCTTTTATTGTTGGACCTGAGCGCTGCTTTTGACACAGTAGATCATCACATATTACTAGATAGGCTCAGGAACCTGTTTGGCATCTCAGGCCAAGTATTCCAGTGGCTAGAGTCATACCTGTTAAATAGATCCCAATGTGTTCTACACAATAACATATTGTCTGCATCCCGGGCAGTGAAGTATGGAGTCCCACAGGGGTCCGTTCTGGGCCCTCTGTTGTTCTCACTGTACTTGGCACCACTGGGTCAGATCTTGCGTTCTTTTGGTCTTGCTTTTCATTGTTATGCTGATGATTTACAACTATATATGCCTATAACAGCAGGAAATGTCTCAGACTTAGTTACGTTAAAGACCTGTCTGGCTGCTGTGAAGGGCTGGTTATCAGCGAACTTTCTGCTATTAAATTCAGACAAGACTGAAATGATAAAATTCGGTCCAGCTAGACTAACTCATCCAGGTGATGGTCTTGTCTTGACCTTGGATGATTGTGTCATCCAGTGCAGGGACAAGGTTAAAAATCTCGGTGTCATTCTGGATCAGAGCCTCACATTTGACCCTCACATAAAGGGGGTGATAAAAATAGCATTCTTTCACCTCAGAAGAATTGCCAAGATTAGATCAATCCTTTCTTTTGAAGATGCTGAGGTTCTGATCCATTCTTTTGTGACATCCAGATTAGATTATTGTAATGTCCTTTTGTCGGGATTGCCAAAAAAGAGCTTCCATGGCATACAAATGGTCCAAAATGCTGCAGCTCGCATTTTGACTGGGTCCAAGAAATACGACCATATTTCACCAGTGCTGGCCTCCCTTCATTGGCTCCCTGTCCATGTTAGAGCGGATTTCAAGTTGCTCCTGCTAACTTACAAAGCTATAAATGGCACCGCTCCTTCTTATTTAAAGGACCTTCTCGTCCCATATGTGCCCTCAAGGGCTCTGCGCTCACAAGGCTCTGCCCTGCTCACTATTCCTAGGGTTAGAAGAAAGACAATCGGTGAGCGTGCGTTCTCTTTCCGGGCACCAACTCTCTGGAACCGTCTTCCACTTGATATCAGACAGGCAGAATCAGTGGAAGTGTTTAAAAATAAGCTAAAGACCCACCTGTTTTGTGTTGTCTACATGTCATAGGCTGTTCTTTGTGCTGTTGTAATTTGTGTGTTTTTAAATTGAAATAGTTGTTTTTAAATTTGTTTAACATTTTTGTTTTTACCTATTATATTTGTGGTGCGAAATTGTGTGTTTTTAAAATTGAAATAGCTGTTTTTATATAGTCTAAAATGTGTTGTTTTTTACTTACTGTACTTGTAAAGCACTTTGACGGAAAGTGCTATATAAATAAAGTTGTTATTATTATTATTATTATTATTATTATTATTGTGTTAGAAACCTGTTAGTAGTAATTATTGTTTAAAGAACCATCACGGATGAGTTTATTGTTTATTTTTGTTTGAAGCATTTGTTGTAACTCCAGTTCTGTTTTTCTCAATACCAATAAGACTTTAATTTATCCTTGCTATAATAAAACTCCTTGTTACATAACACCAGTAATACTTTGTTACTTCTTCTTCTCCCTAGCGAACGTAGAACGTAAGATACACTGCAATACTAATGTATGAACACGTGAGGGCGCAATCATCACGGCCATATAGCAGAAACACTAGGCACGGCGCCATCTGGTGGTCAACTGTCGTCAGCACAACACAAAGCGAATTGGCGAATCCAGAACTTCATGAGAATATTTCCTATTCAGTGGTTGAAACTCACACACATCTGGCACTCCGAATTGTTTCAGCAGCAGTATAAAAAACTGTTATATTTTCCAATGTTTTTATTTATATGAAAGGCCTCCTATTATTGATGAATGTATCCAGCTGTGTAGCAGCACAGTAACATTCCACTCCATGGAATGGAAAAGCAGTGGGATCACCAGCGCCCTCATGTGGACAACATCATAACCTGCAGCCTGCCACCTGGGTGCACTGATACTGTAGCTACAAGGAGGAAACTAGACTCTCAAACAGTCTGGATAGAATAATGGGGTGACATACGTTTTATTGCATAAAAATAGCAGGAATACAATGACCATTTTAGAACAGGAAGAATGGTTGAACTGACTCAGGCTGTAGAGCAAATATAATCATATCAGTTTTCACATGAATGTTTGGCAGAGACTTTTGGCTATGTTTTGTTGATAGCAAAACATGTCTAATATTGATAATCTGACTCCAATGTAATTATCCTATGTGCTTAGTTTTTTCTCCTCATACAGGGTTAGGGTTACACTGGTCAGATCGCTGTCATACAAAATCTCTGCTAGTCTGAGCAGAACAAGGATAGCGGGAGGATAGAAATGAATAATATTAGTGTTTCTGTGTGTCAAAGCGGGAAAAGCAAGGCTAGATGTATGCAAATAAATGATGTATCAATTTCTTCCCCGTGTATGATACTGAAGGTAAATTTATCAATGTTCAAACCTTTAAAAATGAAAGTGTTGAAAAAAAGTTCTGTGGAAAACGTCTGGCCACAGCACATAGTGAGAGGGCTGCCACACGGTACACGTTTATCATGAATGAAAAATAACAAACCGGCTAACCCTTTAAACTGAAACAAAAACCCGGAATTGCTAAACGTCAAACAACAGTCCAAACTTTAATAACAAGATAAAAATACAATACAATTGACAGATTGGTTTGGTTCTCTCCTTCTCTGTGGTAACATTCTTTCGACTGACCATTGCCAAATACCACACACTATCAATGCGCTTACATCTACTGAATTCAAATGTAAGACCTTAGCAACACCGGCTTGTTTTCTGCAGAAGATCAAATCTGGATGATGTTTAGCCATTGTAGGCGAACGCAGGGCATGCGATAGTTGTGGCGAACTTTCAACTTTGACCCATACAACTCTATGAACATAAAATTCTTCTTTTCTTATATTCTCTTCTTCAGATCGCAAATTATAAATTATCTATCCTACATAGAAATGATCGTGCTATAAAAAAATAATTGTGAATTAACTAAGAAAATATTAATTATCGTCGCTCAGAAAGGTCAGAACTAAACAAATGAACATTTCCAAAAAAATTGTATTAACAGCTTCTGATGCCTCAATCTGCCTGAGCCTGTGTGCTTGGAGCATGGATTAAGGGCTCCGTTATGTCAAAGACATCAATGAGTTCCTAGGAGACAGAAAACAACAAAGCATGAGATGACATCAAATAAAACAACCTTTTTACAATCAGCTGGTTGTCAAATGTGTGAACATAAATTATATTAACTTGTTGAAAAAGAGCATTAAAAAAGTCCTTTAAGTTATGAACAAAAATATGATGTTTGGTGTGTGAGATAGATGAGCTTAGTGAGTAAGATACAAAGGGTCTGATGGGTACAGAGCTAGAGTGATGGGTGTAGAGCTAGAGTGATGAGTATAGAGCTAGAGTGATGGGTATAGAGCTAGAGTGATGAGTATAGAGCTAGAGTGGTGGGTATAGAGCTAGAGTAATGGGTATAGAGTGGTGGGTATAGAACTAGAGTGATGGGTATAGAGCTAGAGTGATGAGTATAGAGCTAGAGTGATGGGTATAGAGCTAGAGTGATGAGTATAGAGCTAGAGTGATGGGTATAGAGTGGTGGGTATAGAACTAGAGTGATGGGTATAGAGCTAGAGTGATGAGTATAGAGCTAGAGTGATGGGTATAGAGCTAGAGTGATGAGTATAGAGCTAGAGTGATGGGTATAGAGTGGTGGGTATAGAACTAGAGTGATGGGTATAGAGCTAGAGTGATGAGTATAGAGCTAGAGTGATGAGTATAGAGCTAGAGTGATGGGTATAGAGCTAGAGTGATGAGTATAGAGCTAGAGTGATGGGTATAGAGCTAGAGTGATGGGTATAGAGCTAGAGCATCCCTCACCCTCCAGCTCTTACGGCTGATGGAGATGACACACTGCTGTGTGGACGACCCTCCAGCCTCCACCTCCCCTTCCTCCACAGGAGCTGAATCACATGAAGCACTCACATTAATAATGACCCAGTATTATTGAATCACATGCACTCACATTAATAACGACCTGTTATTCCTGCAGAACAACCTGAGATAATTCTTGCAGAATAATGGGAAGGAAGCAACATCAAGAACAGGACTCGTAAACATGAAACCTCACAGATATTACTCCTACCAGGGCGGCTAATACAACCACAACACCTTGTGACGTTAGAATTATAAGGTTCTATCTCCATTTTTGTCAAAATTGAGTTTTTTATATACCGTATTTTCCGCCCTATAAGGCGCACTTAAAAGTCCCAAAAAAAAAGAAAAAACGACAGTGCGCCTTATAACCCGGTGCGCCTTATATATGGATCAAAATGTAAAAATTACATGACCAATATTTTTTTTTTACTAATAATACAATGTTTCAGTACGACTGGTAAACTACAAAGCCGCACCGCTTGCAGCATTACGGTAATCAGTAAACGACGGCCGCCATCTTGGAATCTCCGCGAATGCTATGCTTGTGGTGGGTTAACATAATTCACCCCCGGAACTAATAGTTGGGAGTATTGTTCCGTACGGAGGGTTAAGTGGGTGGTACTGAGTTTTAGTTCCTGTTTTAAGTGTGTGATAACAAACAAAGTGAGATTCTTGGTGCTTTCAACTTGAAGTTTTAAAGTACCCACTCGATATAATAAACAACAGTTTAACGATCACTAAACACTTATCATTTGTGTATTGGATTCATTATTCTCGTTTGCCGGAGGCTACCGGTAAGGGAGGGTTGATTTGTAAACATACTTTCGTTTTAGCTCGTGTTCAAAAGCAAGAACTGTGTGTTCATCTAGTTATGTGTAGTTATGTGTTTTTAGCATGTCGATGTTCTCCCAGTATGTTGTCATGTTATTAAAATACAGTTTAGACCTTCGTAGCGATGTGTTTTGTTAGCTGTTAGCCGCTAGCAGCGTTGTGGTTTGGTCAGATTCACTTTTCTCCCATTCAGTGTTTGAGATGAACCAACATTCAAATACGCCTGTCGTGTTCAATCTTTCTCTGATTTGAATGTATGACACATCATTTGAAAGCTTACAATCTGTAGTTTAAGCATGTGTAAAAACTGAAAAAGTACGTTGCACATTTCACCAGGAGCTGTCACATATTGGTTGTTGGTTATAATTGTATAGCCTATTGGTTGTTTTCTGGTGTTGTTTTGCTCTGTTTGTAGTCTACTTGATGTATTTTTATCAGCTGTTAAATCACCACAGCGGTTAATCCACTAATAGAGATAATAGCAGATTGAAAATGCTTGTAGCTAACTACTCTATATCTCGTGGTTGCAGCTATTGCGAATTGCTATTCACGCGAGTCAGCTGTGAATCACCGCAGGTCCTTGACGCTTGTTGCAAAAATGGATGACGAACGGCTGATACTTGAGGTGGAAAAATATATATTTTTGACAGTGGAGCAGGTAGAACGTTGATGGTGACAACGCTCAGGTGGAGCTTGGACAACGGGAAGTTGACACAACACCGATGGAGAGGTGACGCAACGCAGTAGGTGGAGCTTGGGCGTAACGCAACCCCAGTCAAACGTTTGACTGCAGTATCTATTCTATGCGCCTTATAAGCCGGTGCGCCTTATAAGCCGGTGCGCCTTGTATATGAAAAAATTTCTAAAATAGGACATTCATTGAAGGTGCGCCTTATACTCCGGTGCGCCTTATAGGGCGGAAAATACGGTAATCTGATCCATTAGGTGTTTACTAATGCCTGTGTGGTGTTATTTTTTAAATGTTGATTTTTTTTTGTTAGTAATTCATAAAATACAAAGGTTTCATCTCACAAAACATAATGGAATGTAAAAACTTTGACGCTCAATATCTCTGAACTACCCTAAACGGAGATAGACCTAGAACCTTATCATTCTAAGCTCACGACCTGCACACATATTTATGACTCATTAAAGACTCATACACATGCGTACGGAAGGTGTGATGGGAAATGTAGTTTTTTTCTTACCGATACAAGGCAACTTGTCGTTATCCAGGTACATCCTTGCCAAACCATCCTAAGGAACACAAAATATAGGAATACAATAATTCTTCCATTGGCTATGTAATAGTAAATGTAGGAATCTTAAAGTTGTATCTCCCTATGTATATACAGTACTATCTGCATCTCATAAATGAGTAGCAGTGCTGCAGTGGTGGTTGCCCCCCCCATCGATTGATAACTATACCTATCAAACATAAGCCACTCACCCTGATCAGAAAAGACGTATGGAAAATGTTCTCCACTGTCCGCGAGAACGAGTTGGGATCGATCACAAACGCATAATATGAGATAGGTGATGTCGCTGTGAAGAGAGACACAACGGCTATCGATCTGATATACAATTATTAACTTAAATGTAAACATCAAGTCGATATATATAATACAATATAATATATATCAAAACAACAGTCAAAACTCACGGTCATCAGTAGCTTCGCAAGTATCCCAGAATCCTCTCTACCTCCTTCTCAGTTGCCTCCTGGTGGGATTCTTCAAAGTTCATCAACTGCAAGATAAAGTCAAGCAAACTACAGTTAAAAAACATGACCTATTTCCCCCATCTTGGACTCTGGGTGACCTCACTTAAAATGACAAACAAGTGTAAACATGTCGTCCTCCACAAATGATGTAGCGCCACACCGTGTGTGAATTGGTAACAATTAGGTATTCAAACGTATGACTAAAAAGCTACCAGAAAGTGTTGTGCTCCTTTGCTTTTTACAGAGTTGTTGTGTTTATTTGAAAGCGGTCCATAGATTTGAGGTAGGTGGAAAAGTTACCGTTGCTGGCCAAAAGATGGAGTCTGATATGTGATATATAACTAGTAGCACGAGTTATAGTGGTGCTATAAATAGATAGCACTAATGGTGGTCTAACAATGATACTCCACACTGTCTGGACTTGTACCTAGCTGCCTGAAGCTAAACGTTATTCCAACAGCAGTGGAGTTTAGCAGACAGGAAGATGTTAGCTCACGCATCATGTGACTTGGATGAGACGTAGACCCCCCCCTCTAAAAAATACATAAATTAGGTAACATCACTATCCTCCAAACACAAATCGTGAGCTTAGAATTATACGGTTCTATCTCCGTCTACGGTAGTTCAGAGATATTGAGCGTCAAAGTTTTTACATTCCATTATGTTTTGTCAGATGGAACCTTTGTATTTTATGAATTACTAACTCAAAAATGTCAACATTTTAAAAATAACACCACACAGGCTTTAATAAACACCTAATGGATCAGATTATGTAAAAAAACTCAATTTTGACAAAAATGGAGATAGAACCTTATAATTCTAACGCCACGATATGTTGAGTGTGTGAAGTACAGAGACCTGCATGGGCATGGTCCTCTTGGCTTCCTGGTCGGGCACCTTCCTCTGCCTCTCTACCCGTTGCCTTGGTGGAGGTGGCTCTGCCGGGAACGAGCCCAGCCTGGTAGAAAACAGACACTGGGATTAATCAGAGATATACTCTCCATGCAAAAATACAGGGGAAAATCATCCAAGACGATAACAATGAGTTATTATTAGTCAACTTGATCAATTTCTTCCATGCACATAACGAGATGGAGTGGTGTGTGTGTACCCAAGTGCTGCAATAACGCAGGCGTCAAGGTTCACAATAATCCAAAACGTAGGTACTTTACTAGGAAACTCAGGTAAATACAGATACATACGACAGTGAAGGCTCAGGACTGAACATAGGGTGACAATTGAGTCAGGTTTATATGCTGGTCGGATAACAAGACACATGTTGGTCAGTACGGTAGACACCTTTGTCTCGATCCTCACAAAGAGGTGAAGGAGAAGGAGACACTCACATGTAGTGGAAGGTCGGGGCTGTCCTGAAGCAGCACTCTGCTCTCTTAGCCAACTTCTGCCAGGCATCAGCGGGTAGGTAGCCGCCGGTTGCGCCATCCTTCTCTGCTTCCTCCTCCTCATCCTCCAATCGATTCAGCCCCATGAAGGAGAGCTGGGTAATCCATCCAAAACACAAACAGTGTTTCAGCAATCAGACTTATACAAAGTCCTGAACAAGCAAATTTGACAAGACTTGTGACAACCATATCAATAGACATCCTGACATCTGGCTAGTTAAATGCAGATACAATGATATGGTCCCTGACAAAGATACTTTGCTTCTGGGAGATTACTAGAGATGATTTCTATCAGAGTAACTACTATCTTCATCCTCCACCACCTCCTACTCTGACTCACAAGGTTCTCAGTGAAGGCAGCCGGGTCAAAGGTAGATCCCCCAGCATGCAGTTGGCTGGCCTTCTCTTTGCCAAGGTCTGTTGCTAGAATGAGGAGCTGGGCATCCAGCACTGCCTCCCGGGGCTGATGAACTGTGAGGGAAAACAAAGAGCGACGTCATTATTAAAGCAGGAGGGGAAATGGACTGTGAAAGGTGGTGGGAAGAGGCACTTTGCTTATACAGTTCATAGGTCCATATATATTTGGACACTGACAGAACGTTCATAATTTTGGCTCTTTAAACCACCACAATAGACTTGAAATGAAACAATCAAGATGTGCAGACGTTCAGCATTGATTGAGGGTAATTTGAGGGTAATCAGATGAACAGTGTAGGAATTTCAACAGTTTCTACATGTGACCCCCCTTTTTTAAATATAGTAGGTTAAACCCTGAACACCATGGATTGAATAGGTTGGAAAACCCTAAAACAAATAGCACACAAAGCAAGGTGGGTAAACTCTATTCACTAAGATAAAAAGGTTCAAACAGTTTACTTGCATTCACTGGACTAACATCACTGATGCCATCGTTGGTATTGTGTGGTTTAAATAAAGTTTAGTAAACCAAGATAGACGAGAGACGCACACAAATAAACAGGTGAAGTTGTTTCTTTGAACAGTAAAGATAATGCACATTATTTAGAAACTATAACCACAGCCCTGAGGTTACAATGTTTGACAATAGAAAACAGGCTTGAACAAAGCCACTTACTCCGCGACGATGGCATTTCATAATTCAAGTGCAACTCCCAAAATAGATCTATCATGTACCGAACAGATGGGCTCACTAACATTGTTTACTTCTTCTTCATTCTGGTTTCTGCCTTTTCCATGGCGTAAAAGAGACCGTCGACAAAATACTTAGGGCGAAAATGAACTTCACAATTTTGGACTCCGGCCCATGCCTTATGCAGAAAGGTGAGAGAGAATATTTATCATAGCATACCTTCTTTAAAAAGTTTGTTGGCCTCCTCCAGAAGCTCAGTGAGTTTGTTGTTTTTGGGTTTCAACATGTCCTCTCGGTTTTCTGTGAACAGATATAATCAATGGTCAAGCCAACTCAGTATCCCTGAAAGGTGTCAAAAATAGTTACACAAAGTGGGGGAAATATGGCAGTCCTAAACAAGACTATCATGCTTTATACAACAGTTAGTTCCGACCAAGTAATTTGATTGGACAAGAGGCATTCCATGAGTGCTGATATACAGTATAACAGCACTGGGACCTTTAACTATGTATCACTCCGCCGCACAGATGTTCTACTAAATGACCATTAATTAGACTACATGTTTGTGTTCAGGTTACTAGGCAACCGTCCATTTGAAGTTCAGTTGCGGAACTATTTTTTGTTTATTTTTATGATTAAATAAACAAACAAATCATAATCTGTTGTCGCTTATTACTGTTAACTAATAAATCGCGCTGTAGAACTGTTGTATAAAAGCAATATCACACTCGAGGTCTGCGGCCTCGTACCTACGACCGAATCACAGCCGTGCTGATATTCAGTATAACACACTCCCTCTCGTGTGATATTGCTTAAGTGTCCTCCACTCACGTTGAACCGTGCTGATGAGGTCTCGGTACTTGCTCCGGATCTCACTCCTTCGAGCCAGGTCATCACCATCATCCATCATGTCTACCGGACTGCATCCTGCCTCATCATCATCACCACCTGTGTCTCCGCCCTTCTCCGCTCTCCCATCCTGTCTGGCCATGGACTCTTCACCTCTGTTTACTGCTCTCCGGCTCATCTTGGACGAATTAGGTGTTCTGTGGTCTTCTAACCTATTTTCCTCTTCCAAACTGAGACGTGATGGGGGGGGGGGGGGGGGGGGGGGGGGGAACGTTTGGATTAGTAAAGAAGTGTAGCTAACCCTTCTGTGGTGGATGTTGGATTAAGAATGCCACGGTGATTCACTTAGACAGATATATATATATTGTAAATCGATTTGCATGAAGGCTTCGGTTAAATGTAAAAAAAAAAAACATTAAATTAAATCAAGTATCGAACAGGCAACCTTCAGACCTCTAGCTGGCTGCCTTAACCCCTGCGCCAAACACACCACTGTGATGATGGCAATGCAAGTTGATAGACATACCTTTTTGTTTTTGTTTACACTTCTTTATTTATTTATCTATTTATTTATCTATCTATCTATCGATCTATCACACTTTCAAAATATCAAGTTATCTATCACACAATCAAACTAGAGAGAAAAAAATATTGGAGAAATTGTGGAAGCAAGGCAAGCAATATTGGGTAGGATTGGATTGGTAGAGCCTATAGTAATCAGCCTGAATCGAATGTTGTCGTGCGACGTCGCATCGCACGCCGTGTGCATTGGCCTTAAGCACTCAACATTTAGGTAGTTACATCTCAACATGTAGGTAGTTACATCTCAACATTTAGGTAGTTACATCTCAACATTTAGGTAGTTACATCTCAACATGTAGGTAGTTACATCTGAACATTTAGGTAGTTACATCTCAACATTTAGGTAGTTACATCTCAACATGTAGGTAGTTACATTAACATCTTTAACAACTTTAACATCTTTAAATAAAAATCTAAAGTTCCGGTCCTTCCCTCTTTTTAGGACACTTGTGTTGCTTTAGAGTTTGTGACCGGCTGAAGCTCCTCCCACACTGGGAGCAGAGGAAAGGCTTCTCTCCAGTGTGAGTGCGCTGGTGTGTCTTTAGATTACTTGGGTCACTGAAGCTCCTCCCACACTGGGAGCAGAGGAAAGGCTTCTCTCCAGTGTGAGTGCGCTGGTGTTTCTTTAGATCACATGACTGAGTGAAGCTCCTCCCACACTGGGAGCAGAGAAAAGGCTTCTCTCCAGTGTGAGTGAGCTGGTGTTTCTTTAGAGAAGAAGACTGACTGAAGTTCTTCCCACACTGGGAGCAGTGAAAAGGCTGCTCTCCAGTGTGAGTGCGCTGGTGTTTCTTTAGATCACTAGACTGACTGAAGTTCTTACCACACTGGGAGCAGTGAAAAGGCTGCTCTCCAGTGTGAGTGCGCTGGTGTATGATGAGATCCCTCTTTGAAGTGAAGCCCCTCCCACACAGATCACAGTGGTGAGGTCCAGGTTTGTCTGTGTGTCTCTGTTTGCGGTTGGGGGGCAGGGGGGTGTCTGAGGTGGTGGGGGGCGGTTGTGGGCCTCTGGAAGGAGGGATGGGGGTGTTTGAGGTGGAGGGGGGCAGTTTTGGGCCTCTGGAAGGAGCGAGGGGGGTGTCTGTGGTGGTGGGGGGCGGTTGTGGGCCTCTGGAAGACGTCTCTGGTCTGATCTCTCCTGTCCTCAGCAGTCTGACGTACTCCTCATGGTGGCATCTCTTTACGTGCTTGTGGAGGAACGTCTGGGAGGTGTAGGAGAACGGACACAGAGAGCAGGAGAACACCTGGGACGATGACTCCCCGTTCACCTCTGAGAGAGAGAGAGAGAGAGACAGAGAGAGAGGGAGAGGGAGACGGACAGAGAAGAGAGAGGGAGAGAGAGAGAGAGGGAGAGGGAGACGGACAGAGAAGAGAGAGGGAGAGAGAGAGAGGGAGGGACAGAGAGAGAGAGAGAGAGAGACAGAGAGAGAGACGGGGAGAGAGAGAGACAGAGGAGAGAGAGAGAGGGACAGAGAGAGAGAGAGAGGGGGACAGAGGAGAGAGAGAGAGGGACAGAGAGAGAGAGGGACAGAGGAGAGGGAGAGAGGGACAGAGAGAGAGATAACATGCAGATCAAATCACATGTCGTCTATGAGAGACTCAGAGAAACATCCGTTTATCATCTCAAAGTAAAAACAGTCATCAACCATGTTGAAACCAGAGACATTATATAGCATAATAGTGATACAGAAGTTGACATTAGCCAACAGGTGTCAGAGTGACAGATAGAGGGAGGGAGAGAGGTACGTTTGGAGGAGCTCTTCACGTCCCACAGGAGGTCGAAGGAGATCCCCAGCTGTCTGGCGTACTCTTCTCCATACCAGACCAGCAGCTCCTCCCCAGCAGCCACGGGCTGACAGCAGCGGTACACGATGGTTTCCCTATACTGGACCGCCACCAAGTTCTGCTCCTGCTCTGTACGGGCACAGTTCACATACCTGAGGGAGAGAGAAGAGAGGGAGGGAGAGAGAAGAGAGGGAGAGAGAGAAGAGAGGGAGGGAGAGAGAAGAGAGGGAGAGAGAAGAGAGGGAGAGAGAGAGAGAAGAGAGGGAGAGAGAAGAGAGGGAGAGAGAGAGAAGAGAGGGAGAGAGAGAGAAGAGAGGGAGAGA
>NC_137678.1:47513591-47561091 GCF_963989245.1 Nansenia antarctica
CTTCTCTCTTCTTCTCTCTTCCAGCAGTTGGATTGGCTTGGTTTTCAGTGGAAATCTTGGGGAAGGTCATATTTGTTGCTGTTAATCGGGGTCATGGTATGACCGAATTTTTTATTTTAATTATTATTATTTTTGTGTAGTAGGAGTATAAATAATGATGTTAGATACGTTTTGGTGTTGTTTAGGGGGAGAGAAATTGCTAATAATGATACTAAATGTGTCAGAAAAAGCGGATTTTTAAAATCCTGGTGCATCATGGGAAATGCAAAAGTAATTTGAGTATATCCAGAGTTCTGTAATAGTTATATGCATGGGGATAATTTCTAAAAATTGTAAAAAATTATGCCGATTCTAACCCTGTGTTTTGTTGTTGTAAAATTCGTTGAGTTTTTTGTGTTAAAGCTAACCCACGACATTAAAATTAGTAATATCCATGATTTGATACATTTTTTAAATTGTTAGTAGTAATTTTATTAAGTAGAAATGATGCCGATTCTAATGTAGTTATTCTTTTTCGTCAAACTTGTTGCGTTTTCGTTCAGGAGCTGAATTACTGTACGCTTCTGTACGCTTCTGTACGCTTCTATACGTTTCTATACGCTTCTCTACGCTTCTGTATGTTTCTATCTTTTTAATATATATGCCTTTGAATTACTAAATAATTAAATGATGATTATATAATAGCCTAAATAACTAATATCCTAAATTAGGATTAAGGTTAGGGTTAGGTTGAGGGACTATTATCTATCACCTATGTTGGTCTAAGAGATTACCGGTAACCAGGAATCACCTGACCAAATGGCTGGCTGCCCGAAGTGTTAGTGGGGGTTAGGGTTAGGGTTAGGGTTAGGGTTAGGGTTAGGGTTAGGGTTAGGGTTAGGGTTAGGTTTCTGGCAAAGAGCTCCAACTGTAAGATACCATGTGCAGGTTGACCAGTTTCTTTAGGCCAACCACGTATGATGCAGAGGGAGAAGCACTCCACTACACACAAATAGTACCGTGCTGATGTTCAACTGGTAGTGCTACATTGTTTTTGTCCATCTTGGTGGGTCTGACGTCTCGGAGCACCGGTAGCTCGGAAGTAGGGGAAGGTACACGCGTACCTATTCTCCACGTCCTGATTGGTCAGCTGTCAGAAAGGCGCTTGACATCACACAGCGCCTTTCTGAAAAGTTAAAAGGCAGCTGCGCTTTTCTCACGCTTTTTAAAAGGCGGCCGCTTTTTCCCTTTTCCCATAGGGTTGTATGTAAAAAGGCGCTGAAGGCCACGCTTTTTTCTTAAAAAATAAGTCAAGTGTGAACACCCCCTAATAAACTCTTTCACGTTGCGTTCAGCCAATCACTCAACCCGTTAGTTTGTCGTTTGTAAATATTACATAAAGGCCAATGATTGGTGCTTACGTCACTGTCACTACTGTAAATACATTGGATTTGATTTGATTTGACTTGTCACTCATTTCTGGCGCTAAAATTATTTTCAACTAGCTCAACTAGCTTCCTAATTAGCTGTCTAGTGTCTGATTTGATGTGAAAATGTCCAAAAGACAGTTGAGCCTTCTTCAGGCATTTGGGAGAGGGAAGAAAAAATATGCGAAGAGAGCAACACCAGCGAAGGCGCCAGCAGCAGTCAGCTACACGGTGACGAGCCCCCTACGGTAGCTAGCTGTGTAGCTAGGCCGAGCCCCGAGGACACACAGCAGCAGAGGTATGAGGTTGTATGTGCTGGCTCTGAAGATGACATTGGCTGTGTCATTGGTGAACTGAAAACGACATCAGACTCTGTAAAACTGAAAATGTTACAGACGAGATTCAAGCCTCCCAGAGGTTGGATACCCCCAAGTAGGGTAATATGTGGGAAGCAACGGAAAATACCGGAGGAGTTTTTTGATGAGAGCATTTACCCCACTCTGCGTTACAGTAAAAGCGTTGATGGCGTTTTTTGTGTAGCTTGCATGCTTTTCTCATCAGGAGACATGATTCTGAGAACGAAGCCACTTACTGACTGGAGTAATGCAAAGAAAATAGTTTCAAGACACTTGTCAACTCCAGCTCACATTAGTGCCCAACTGCGAGCAGGTGAATTTGTTGATGTTGCTTCGAAGTAATTTCCAGGCGCTTCTGAAATACCGTGCTGAAGGAGATGAGAATCTGAAAGAATATTTTAAAAATGCACCAAGTAACGCAAAGTACTTTAGTCATCAAATCCAGAACGAGTTGATTGAACTATGTGGGAAACAGATTCAAGACAACATTCTCAACAAATGCAGGGATGCCAAGTGGTTCACCTTATTGGCTGATGAGACTGCTGATATAAGCAACGTTGAACAAGTAGCTCTTGTAGTAAGATACGTGGACTGTTTTGATTGCAGCTACTCTGTGCGAGAGGATTTTTTGGGATTTTTTTCTACTGCTGACACAACAGGCGAGACCTTGACCCAACTTCTGTTAAACCGATTAAGAGAACTGGATCTGGATCCTGCTCGTATGGTTGGACAGGGGTATGACGGCGCTGGGAATGTCAGTGGGAAGGTGCGAGGCGTTCAGGCGCGCATCAGAGTACAGTACCCTGCTGCCGTCTATGTGCACTGTAGAAATCATGCGCTAAACCTAGCGATTGTGCACTCAACGAAAATCCCTGTGGTCCGCAATACTCTGCAAACAAGTCGAGAGATAGTAACCTTCATCACAGCCACCCCAAAGCGCTTACAGTGCTTACTGAGCAACAGTAGCAGCAAAAAACGCCTCCAAAAGTTCTCTGATACCCGCTGGTCTCAACATGATATGTGTCTGTCTACTATAATCGAAAACTACGAGGACGTGTTAACCACACTGGCTGAGCTGAAAACAGACACTGACGCCAAATGCAGCTCCACAGCATCCTCCCTCACTCGGGCCATGGAGACCTTTGAATTCATCGTCTGTCTAATCATTACTCAGGAGCTTCTTCACTGCCTGACACCGCTGAGTAATGGCTTACAGAATCCAAAATGCGAGCTACCTATGGCCGCTCAAATAGCCACGGATCTTGTGAGTGTGCTTGAGCACAAAAGAGATGACTCCACATACAGCGATATATGGGGAAAAACATGCTCTCTGGCTGCGATTGTTGATGTTGTCCCTTCACTGCCTCGCATCGCCAAAAGACAAGCCCACAGGTCTAACACACCTGCAGAAAACCCACAAGAGTACTGGAAAAGAACCATTTTCTTTCCGTTCATCGACCACCTGACCACAGAGGTGAGAGACAGAGTATGCCTTGCACTGCCACGTCTTAAAGCCCAGTACCTTCTACCCGACAAATTGCCACTGTTGACGGACAGTTTATGGAGGGAGATCAAGGAGGAGTATGGTGCGCTGATGCCCAGTGTTGACACTGCAGATATGGAGCTTAATATGTGGAGGGAGCGCAACAGGCCGCATGATACACCTGTCACCAGTGACATCCTCCAAGTTCTGAGACTAACCGCAGATTTCTACCCCAACCTGCATACTGTCATGAAGGTTCTCCTAACAATGCCCGTGTCCACTGCCAGTGCGGAGCGTTCATTCAGCTGTTTACGTCGCTTGAAGACATATCTCCGGAACAGCATGACAGACAAGAGACTGAGTGGACTTGCCCTTATGAATATACATCATGATATTCCTATTGATGCGGAGGCCATTCTGCTGGAGTTTGATGCAACGGGGAGGCGCAGACTTCACTTCAAATAGGTAGGAACATTTTATGATTTTATTGCCAGTCGGATTGGTTTGGTCTTGCTTTTATTGTTAAGTGGTGCAGCGGCTTCTGTCTGGGCTAGCCTATATTGTCACATATCTGGTCGTTGAAACGTGTATGCTGCTGTGTGTGTTGTAGGCCTAAAGTGAGTGCAAAACTCTCGTTTCGGTGCTAGCCTATGTATTGGTGCGCTGTCACAGTGTCACCAAATAGGCCCTTTGTTTCCCCCATGTGTTAGGTGCGCATGCGCTGTCACCTGGGCTGTTTTCATCTGTGTTTCGAGGTCGTCACGGCATAATGGGAACGCCCACCTGTAACTGATAACAACAGCCTGAGTCCACCACTGCACACACACACCACCACCAGAGCGCCTATGTGCTCTATCTATTATTTACTTCCATCAGAGAATTGTGCCTTACGTGTCAAAGTCTTTCTGGGCCCCCACCACTAGTAATAATAGTATAATGTATGTTCCATAATGTATTATAGGGGGGGCCGCCCCTGTTAGAAGAACATCACAGTGATTCATCGGCCGCGCCCTTTGTGATTCAAATGAATAATCCTACGTACATAAAACACAAGAATTCACCCCTCAACCATCTAAGAGGAGGAGGTAGAGGGATTGGGGTATTAATGTGCTAATCCTAGTCTGCTAGTTGTGCTACTGCTACTACTGTGTTACTACAGTAGTATCAAGATAGATAGTTGAGTTCAGACAAAACCCTACAAAGAGACTAGGTGTTCATTGTTCAATGTTCTATGAATGTTGTTGTCTGAATATAGTTGTAACCTTCTGCACTTGTAACTATGTACTTTTCACTCAAAGCAATAAATGGTTTTCTTTCAAAGAAGGTAGTAGCTGTGTGACAGTGTGATTGATTCTATCACTTCCACCCAGGATACTGTGACTGAAAACAAATCTTTCTTCCGCTGCCTGCCAGTTATTTTATCAGGTTTTTACCAAGTAATTAGTTGTTTGACAAAATGCTGGATAGTTGCTGTGCAATCGGGTGCACTAACCGACGAGGAGACGACCCTGGGTTGGGCTTCTACAGAATTCCGTCAGAAAAAGAAAAACTCAGAGGAGAAGATTAAGCTCAAGTAAACACTGATGATTTTAATTATTTACTTAGCCACTTTACTCGATTATACTGAGCCAATTATCACTATTGCACTATTGTCATTGTTCATATTGTATTCCACCCCTGTACATTGTACCGCACATTTCAAATCTTTTATCTAGTATTTTTTGTATATATAGTTATTTTCTAATCTTGTGTCTGTACATATATTGGATTGACTGTACATATAATCCATGTCTGTACATAAAGTTGACTTTGACTAGCCTAGTTATTAAATTTTTAGTCATTATCTTTGCATAATCGTTCTGACATGGTTTGTTGTTGTGGACGCTACCAGCTTGGAGTTGGTTGTGTAGGTCCTTTAGCTAGCTAGCTAACATTAGCATTATTGCAAGTGCCCAAAATGTGTAGTTTGTTCACATATCTTTGTTTTTCTTCTTTTGAGAGGTGATCTAAATAATTGTTGCTTGAAACAGGTGGTTAATGACAGGTCAGTGCTGCAGTTCTACGGAGTTTCTACTATGTTTTGGCCGCCAGGGCTCTGCGCCAGTCACGTGACTGAAAACTATGAATAGGTGATACAATCATCCAACCTGTAGGCTAGTCTGCGCTATTTCTGCGAAGTTTTTTACGTTTCTGTGCGTACTATGAAATCGAATCCTGCCGGCGCCACTGCACTGAGCTACAAAATCCAATAGCTATTTCGTTTTGATATAGCTAAAAAACAATTTATCACTCAGCACATGCTAGCAACATGCTAACGTAATTATGCTAAGCTAACCGCTTGCCGCGATTAGCTCTCAAGTCAAATATAACATACTACAACGAGTAGATGTAGCTTATAAACAAACACCAGACATATGTATTTACCTCTGGTAGCTTCAATGTGCACCAACAGCCAAA
The DNA here is from genome assembly GCF_963989245.1 of Nansenia antarctica. Taxonomy (NCBI): domain Eukaryota; kingdom Metazoa; phylum Chordata; class Actinopteri; order Argentiniformes; family Microstomatidae; genus Nansenia; species Nansenia antarctica. Next base: position 47,519,294 of record NC_137678.1, read on the forward strand.
GGAATAACTGTTCTTTGATTCACGAATTGTTATAAACACAGCAAACAGGTCTTCACTCGACGAGGTCCTCAATCAGTCTGACACCTTACTTAGTGCATAGTATCGTTATTAGTACAAAGTCCCGCCCCCTCTCTCTCAGCATACATTACAGTTGGCTAGCTCTTCCCGATGGACCAATGAAATAAAGAAATGAATGAATGACATAGCCAATGGGCGAACTCACATTAGAGCTTGTAGTACACATTATAAACTTCTAACCATGTTAATAACCGTGTACATAACCATGAAATGATGCTTATTTATTAAATGGACTTATTTATTTAACTTATTAAATGGACTTATTTAATTAACTTATTAAATGGACTTTAAATTGACTCGCAAGCTCTCAACGATCATATTCTGCTGTTGCACAATATTCTACTGCGCCCCATAGTGTCTTGGTGGTAAAGTGCAGGCAGTCAAAGGCCTACTGTCATTCACAGGAGATTAATGCTGGTGCGCGTAGTTCTTTTGGAAAACGTGTTTATTTTAGAATATTTATCATATAAATAAATATAAATAATACTCATTACATTGACATTTTTGATCAAATAATGGTTGTGGTCATGTATTATTAGCGACCCCCCACAGATGTATGATTTTACTGCTTTCATGGGAGCTCAGACCTTCCACATAACCCTAACCCTGGTCTAACCCTGGTCTAACCCTGGTCTAACCCTGGTCTTACTCCTTCAGACAATTTCTACTGCTGGCAAACTTTTGTAGCTCGGAGGGCGAGAGGGTTTAAGGCCTGGGACGGCCTACAACAGAACTCTGTTCGCCTGGCCAGGAAACTGAACCGTATCCTCCAGGTAAAGCTCCACACACACACATGCATGCACGCACGTAGGCGCGCGCACGCACACACACACACACACACACACACACACACACACACACACACACACACCTGAGTGGTAGATTCAGTTATAACTGTTCCCCTGTTCTCTCTTACAGCCTAGTGATGCAGAAGATTGGAGAGATGCTTTTTTTTGTGTCATTATAGTGAAAGGACAATTTTGAGCCATCATTGTAATAATGAATAAGAAAATTAACTGAGATAAGGGTTATACTGCTCCTCAAATGTGTGCATTTAAATACTGTATTGTATGTCAATGATTTATTTTATTTTTTATATCCTCTAAGCATTAAATGCGTTAATGTAATAGCATATGTTGTTATTGTCATAAAATAAAATAAAATACAGTTTCTTATGCTTTTTTTGTGTCATTTTTCCTATTCAACGGAATGCCATTTATTATGTGTGTGTGAATATTATTTATTCATTGTGTGTGAATCGATTCGATAAGGTTTTAGAGAGGGCTAACTAACTCATATCAGCATCCGTAGTAAGGTGAGCAACCGTGGATGGATGAGAACACACTGCGCAAATACACGGTATATTACGCTCCTCACGTCCCCGGTTACCGCACAGACACCACCAATGCACCGACAACGATTCGGTGAATTAGAGTCAAGATGGCGACCATCGAGGGGGAGTACGAGTCGATCCTGTGTGTGAAACCTGACGTCAACGTTTACCGAATCCCCCCGCGAGCATCGAACCGGGGCGTCAGGTAAGAGCCACACCGATCATGCCGTAGTAAAGGGTCCGTGATCATCCGTCTGACCTTGCATCCGACTCCAGCATGCATCCATCGGCGCAGTGATGGAGAACGATCGCTGCCTGTCTGTATGTGTAGGCTCCCCTATAATAAACAACCCGTTAGCTTGTCCCACTCCCTACATCAAAGGCAGACAGTGCATCCTCATAAAGGCCCTGTAAATGGTTTTGTCTGGTGCGTAATTGCTTTTTGGGGTCATAACCTGGCATGGCACTTTATTGGGGCAGCGCAATAGATAAAGAGGAAAATATCAATATCAAGGTTGTGTGTGTGTGCGTTCTATTGTATGGATCATAGTAGCCTGCTACACCTGTCATTGTTGTACCTGTCTGTCGGTATCAACGCCTGTCTGCGTCCCAATGCACACACAGAGATGGTTGGGCTGAATACTGCTTACAATGCGTAAACGTGACCGTGTGTGTGTGTGTGTGTGTGTGTGTGTGTGTCCCCTCTAAAGCCTGACAGTTTTAGTTCTCTGTTCAATAGAATTAATGTTTATTGTAAGATTACATCGTGTACTACGGTATTTAAGGGTTTTGAGGATTAGGTGAGATGTTTTACTTCCTTGGCTTGGAGGAGATTATGTCGGGAATCTCCTGTCGTGTTTTATTATGGGGGCCAGAATTCTTGTTGACTTGCATTGTCTATCCTTTGCTGTGGGTGTGTGGGTGTGTGGGTGTGGGTGTGGGTGTGTGTGTATGTGTGTGTGTGTGTGTGTGTGTGTGTGTGTCTGTATCTGTGTCTGTGTGTGTGTGTCTGTCTGTGTGTGTGTGTGGATTGTGTTTACCTTATTTCATTGGCTGGTGCTTTAACGTGATCTAGTGCATCTGGATGCTGACTGGTCAGATACGGTCGAAACTGTTGGCGTCTCCCGGGAGATGAGATATCTAGGCTATGGGTTTACCATCAGTAGCATGCCAGTGACCAGATAGCACTCAGTCTGTTGTGTGATAGGCTATAGTGAGTAATAACAATGATGACGCAATCTTCCACCCTAGGTAGCAATGAAATGCCAGGAGGACCAAGTATATGAGTCACCTTATTTTCTCCTTTGCGATTAATTAAATGTTTCACCAGTCATTTAATCAATACAGCTAAGTTATGTCAACAACACCATTTACACATACAGCCTTATAGTAACACACACACACACACACACACACACAAACATTGTCTCATTGTCTCATTGACACACACACACACTTCTCTCATTATGTCAACACCATTTACATATACAGCCTTATAGTAACACACACACACACACACACACACACACACACACACACACACACGCACACACACACACACTTCTCTCATTGGCTGCCTGTTTCTCTCCTAGGGCAGCAGATTGGAAGCTGGATGCTCCCGATTGGACAGGGCGCATGCGTGTGACGGCCCGGGGCAAAGTGGCCTACATCAAACTGGAGGACAAGATCTCTGGTGAGGAACACAGGCTCTGTTTACATGACAGCATCACTGTCACTTTCAACCTGGCGGCCACTTCATTCCTCAACTCTAACCCATCCCCAGGCACTCCTTCTTGTTGATTTGGATACAGTACTAGGAATCAACACTATAGAGTGATATTAATTTTGCCCCTGTGGGTTTTCCACAGAAATAGGCTACAGTGAGTTGGAATGATTTGGAACATACTGTATTTAGGAGGCGTTTAACATTAACCCTCCGTTGCAAGGCCTTTCATGGACACAGATTAAGACTAATCCTAGATTCCTAAAAAGCTTCCTCAATGGAGATATTCCATTGCAAGTGTGATTTTTAATCCTGGACTATGCTTAAGTGTTGTCTGTGAAACTGGCCCTATATGTCCTGTGTTTCTATATGTATAACTGTGTCTGACTGTTTAGTACAGGTACGCCAGGAGGTAAACAGTATACCTAGCCAATTAGCCAATGAACTCATACCATTGAAGTACAGGTGTAGAGAGGACTCTTACATTGTGTGTTGTTGTTGTCATAATGTCTGTATATTTGCAGGGGAGTTGTTTGCACAGGCGCCGATTGACGAGTTCCCTGGCATCGCCGTGGAGACCGTCAGCGACTCCAGTCGTTACTTTGTGCTTCGTATCCAGGACGAGAGCGGTGGGTTGTTACTGTCACCTGCAGGGTGGTCGGTTGTTGTTTGTTTCTCCGTAGAGCCACTGTCTATCTGGCCATGCTGGAGAGGTTTTACCTTCCTACCACAGTCGTTGGGGTTTAACCACAGTTAACCCGACACTCATCCTCACCCATGGATGCCTTAGTGCTGGTCTGGAGCACAATCCTGCACACACTGCCCCCCCTACGGGGGCTGAAGTTTCCCAGCCTTGCCTTAACCATAATAGTGTTAATACTTAATACTGTTCTACTCTACGATTCGTTACTACTGTTCTAGTCTACTGTTCCATTCTATTGTTCTAGTCTACTGTTCCATTCTAATGTTCTACTCTACTGTTCTACTCTACTGTTCCATTCTACTGTTCTAGACTACTGTTCCATTCTAATGTTCTAGTCTACTGTTCTACGCAACTGTTCCATTCTAATGTTCTAGTCTACTGTTCTACGCAACTGTTCCATACTACTGTTCTAGTCTACTGTTCCATTCTATTATTCTAGTCTACTGTTCCATTCTACTGTTCTAGTCTTCCTACCTTAAGATAACTTCCCCCTGCTGTAATGTATAGATATTTTTGATACTGTATTGCACTCATGTTTTATATTGTATATATCGTGTTTTGTATCGTATATACTGTGTTGTGTTCTGTGTACTGACTTGCCTCTGTTCTGCCAATTGGCCAGATCGTCGTTGCAAACGAGAATTTATTCTCAACTGACCTATCTGGTTAAATAAAGGTTAAATAAAATAAAAAACTAGGTAACAATGTAGAGTAGTGTTGTAGTCAACTAGGTAACAATGTAAAGTAGTGTTCTAGTTAACTAGGTAACAAGGTAAAGTAGTGTTGTAGTTAACTAGGTAACAATGTAAAGTAGTGTTCTAGTTAACTAGGTAACAATGTAAAGTAGTGTTCTAGTTAACTAGGTAACAATGTAAAGTAGTGTTGTAGTTAACTAGGTAACAATGTAAAGTGGTGTTCTAGTTAACTAGGTAACAAGGTAAAGTAGTGTTCTAGTTAACTAGGTAACAATGTAAAGTAGTGTTCTAGTTAACTAGGTAACAATGTAAAGTAGTGTTCTAGTTAACTAGGTAACAATGTAAAGTAGTGTTCTAGTTAACTAGGTAACAATGTAAAGTAGTGTTCTAGTTAACTAGGTAACAATGTAAAGTAGTGTTCTAGTTAACTAGGTAACAATGTAAAGTAGTGTTGTAGTTAACTAGGTAACAATGTAAAGTAGTGTTCTAGTTAACTAGGTAACAATGTAAAGTCGTGTTCTAGTTAACTAGGTAACAATGTAAAGTAGTGTTGTAGTTAACTAGGTAACAATGTAAAGTAGTGTTCTAGTTAACTAGGTAACAATGTAAAGTAGTGTTGTAGTTAACTAGGTAACAATGTAAAGTAGTGTTCTAGTTAACTAGGTAACAATGTAAAGTAGTGTTCTAGTTAACTAGGTAACAATGTAAAGTAGTGTTCTAGTTAACTAGGTAACAATGTAAAGTAGTGTTCTAGTTAACTAGGTAACAATGTAAAGTAGTGTTCTAGTTAACTAGGTAACAATGTAAAGTAGTGTTCTAGTTAACTAGGTAACAATGTAAAGTAGTGTAGTAGTTAACTAGGTAACAATGTAAAGTAGTGTTGTAGTTAACTAGGTAACAATGTAAAGTAGTGTTGTAGTTAACTAGGTAACAATGTACAGTAGTGTTGTAGTTAACTAGGTAACAATGTAAAGTAGTGTTGTAGTTAACTAGGTAACAATGTAAAGTAGTGTTCTAGTTAACTAGGTAACAATGTAAAGTAGTGTTCTAGTTAACTAGGTAACAATGTAAAGTAGTGTTCTAGTTAACTAGGTAACAATGTAAAGTAGTGTTCTAGTTAACTAGGTAACAATGTAAAGTAGTGTTCTAGTTAACTAGGTAACAATGTAAAGTAGTGTTGTAGTTAACTAGGTAACAATGTAAAGTAGTGTTCTAGTTAACTAGGTAACAATGTAAAGTCGTGTTCTAGTTAACTAGGTAACAATGTAAAGTAGTGTTGTAGTTAACTAGGTAACAATGTAAAGTAGTGTTCTAGTTAACTAGGTAACAATGTAAAGTAGTGTTGTAGTTAACTAGGTAACAATGTAAAGTAGTGTTCTAGTTAACTAGGTAACAATGTAAAGTAGTGTTCTAGTTAACTAGGTAACAATGTAAAGTAGTGTTCTAGTTAACTAGGTAACAATGTAAAGTAGTGTTCTAGTTAACTAGGTAACAATGTAAAGTAGTGTTCTAGTTAACTAGGTAACAATGTAAAGTAGTGTTCTAGTTAACTAGGTAACAATGTAAAGTAGTGTAGTAGTTAACTAGGTAACAATGTAAAGTAGTGTTGTAGTTAACTAGGTAACAAGGTAAAGTAGTGTTCTAGTTAACTAGGTAACAATGTAAAGTAGTGTTCTAGTTAACTAGGTAACAATGTAAAGTAGTGTTCTAGTTAACTAGGTAACAATGTAAAATAGTGTTGTAGTTAACTAGGTAACAATGTAAAGTGGTGTTCTAGTTAACTAGGTAACAAGGTAAAGTAGTGTTCTAGTTAACTAGGTAACAATGTAAAGTAGTGTTCTAGTTAACTAGGTAACAATGTAAAGTAGTGTTCTAGTTAACTAGGTAACAATGTAAAGTAGTGTTCTAGTTAACTAGGTAACAATGTAAAGTAGTGTTCTAGTTAACTAGGTAACAATGTAAAGTAGTGTTGTAGTTAACTAGGTAACAATGTAAAGTAGTGTTCTAGTTAACTAGGTAACAATGTAAAGTCGTGTTCTAGTTAACTAGGTAACAATGTAAAGTAGTGTTGTAGTTAACTAGGTAACAATGTAAAGTAGTGTTCTAGTTAACTAGGTAACAATGTAAAGTAGTGTTGTAGTTAACTAGGTAACAATGTAAAGTAGTGTTCTAGTTAACTAGGTAACAATGTAAAGTAGTGTTCTAGTTAACTAGGTAACAATGTAAAGTAGTGTTCTAGTTAACTAGGTAACAATGTAAAGTAGTGTTCTAGTTAACTAGGTAACAATGTAAAGTAGTGTTCTAGTTAACTAGGTAACAATGTAAAGTAGTGTTCTAGTTAACTAGGTAACAATGTAAAGTAGTGTAGTAGTTAACTAGGTAACAATGTAAAGTAGTGTTGTAGTTAACTAGGTAACAATGTAAAGTAGTGTTGTAGTTAACTAGGTAACAATGTACAGTAGTGTTGTAGTTAACTAGGTAACAATGTAAAGTAGTGTTATAGTTAACTAGGTAACAATGTAAAGTAGTGTTCTAGTTAACTAGGTAACAATGTAAAGTAGTGTTGTAGTTAACTAGGTAACAATGTAAAGTAGTGTTCTAGTTAACTAGGTAACAATGTAAAGTCGTGTTCTAGTTAACTAGGTAACAATGTAAAGTAGTGTTGTAGTTAACTAGGTAACAATGTAAAGTAGTGTTCTAGTTAACTAGGTAACAATGTAAAGTAGTGTTGTAGTTAACTAGGTAACAATGTAAAGTAGTGTTCTAGTTAACTAGGTAACAATGTAAAGTAGTGTTCTAGTTAACTAGGTAACAATGTAAAGTAGTGTTCTAGTTAACTAGGTAACAATGTAAAGTAGTGTTCTAGTTAACTAGGTAACAATGTAAAGTAGTGTTCTAGTTAACTAGGTAACAATGTAAAGTAGTGTTCTAGTTAACTAGGTAACAATGTAAAGTAGTGTAGTAGTTAACTAGGTAACAATGTAAAGTAGTGTTGTAGTTAACTAGGTAACAATGTAAAGTAGTGTTGTAGTTAACTAGGTAACAATGTACAGTAGTGTTGTAGTTAACTAGGTAACAATGTAAAGTAGTGTTCTAGTTAACTAGGTAACAATGTAAAGTAGTGTTCTAGTTAACTAGGTAACAATGTAAAGTAGTGTTGTAGTTAACTAGGTAACAATGTAAAGTAGTGTTCTAGTTAACTAGGTAACAATGTAAAGTCGTGTTCTAGTTAACTAGGTAACAATGTAAAGTAGTGTTGTAGTTAACTAGGTAACAATGTAAAGTAGTGTTCTAGTTAACTAGGTAACAATGTAAAGTAGTGTTGTAGTTAACTAGGTAACAATGTAAAGTAGTGTTCTAGTTAACTAGGTAACAATGTAAAGTAGTGTTCTAGTTAACTAGGTAACAATGTAAAGTAGTGTTCTAGTTAACTAGGTAACAATGTAAAGTAGTGTTCTAGTTAACTAGGTAACAATGTAAAGTAGTGTTCTAGTTAACTAGGTAACAATGTAAAGTAGTGTTCTAGTTAACTAGGTAACAATGTAAAGTAGTGTAGTAGTTAACTAGGTAACAATGTAAAGTAGTGTTGTAGTTAACTAGGTAACAATGTAAAGTAGTGTTGTAGTTAACTAGGTAACAATGTACAGTAGTGTTGTAGTTAACTAGGTAACAATGTAAAGTAGTGTTGTAGTTAACTAGGTAACAATGTAAAGTAGTGTTCTAGTTAACTAGGTAACAATGTAAAGTAGTGTTCTAGTTAACTAGGTAACAATGTAAAGTAGTGTTCTAGTTAACTAGGTAACAATGTAAAGTAGTGTTCTAGTTAACTAGGTAACAATGTAAAGTAGTGTTGTAGTTAACTAGGTAACAATGTAAAGTGGTGTTCTAGTTAACTAGGTAACAATGTAAAGTAGTGTTCTAGTTAACTAGGTAACAATGTAAAGTAGTGTTCTAGTTAACTAGGTAACAATGTAAAGTAGTGTTGTAGTTAACTAGGTAACAATGTAAAGTAGTGTTGTAGTTAACTAGGTAACAATGTAACGTAGTGTTGTAGTTAACTAGGTAACAATGTAAAGTGGTGTTCTAGTTAACTAGGTAACAATGTAAAGGAGTGTTGTAGTTAACTAGGTAACAATGTAAAGTGGTGTTCTAGTTAACTAGGTAACAAGGTAAAGTAGTGTTCTAGTTAACTAGGTAACAATGTAAAGTAGTGTTCTAGTTAACTAGGTAACAATGTAAAGTAGTGTTCTAGTTAACTAGGTAACAATGTAAAGTAGTGTTCTAGTTAACTAGGTAACAATGTAAAGTGGTGTTCTAGTTAACTAGGTAACAATGTAAAGTAGTGTTGTAGTTAACTAGGTAACAATGTAAAGTAGTGTTCTAGTTAACTAGGTAACAATGTAAAGTAGTGTTCTAGTTAACTAGGTAACAATGTAAAGTAGTGTTCTAGTTAACTAGGTAACAATGTAAAGTAGTGTTCTAGTTAACTAGGTAACAATGTAAAGTAGTGTTCTAGTTAACTAGGTAACAATGTAAAGTAGTGTAGTAGTTAACTAGGTAACAATGTAAAGTAGTGTTGTAGTTAACTAGGTAACAATGTAAAGTAGTGTTCTAGTTAACTAGGTAACAATGTAAAGTAGTGTTCTAGTTAACTAGGTAACAATGTAAAGTAGTGTTGTAGTTAACTAGGTAACAATGTAAAGTAGTGTTCTAGTTAACTAGGTAACAATGTAAAGTAGTGTTCTAGTTAACTAGGTAACAAGGTAAAGTAGTGTAAATGTAAAGGAGTGTTGTAAAGGAGTGTTGTAGTTAACTAGGTAACAATGTAAAGTGGTGTTCTAGTTAACTAGGTAACAATGTAAAGTAGTGTTCTAGTTAACTAGGTAACAATGTAAAGTAGTGTTCTAGTTAACTAGGTAACAATGTAAAGTAGTGTTCTAGTTAACTAGGTAACAATGTAAAGTAGTGTTCTAGTTAACTAGGTAACAATGTAAAGTAGTGTTGTAGTTAACTAGGTAACAATGTAAAGTAGTGTTCTAGTTAACTAGGTAACAATGTAAAGTAGTGTTCTAGTTAACTAGGTAACAATGTAAAGTAGTGTTGTAGTTAACTAGGTAACAATGTAAAGTAGTGTTCTAGTTAACTAGGTAACAATGTAAAGTAGTGTTCTAGTTAACTAGGTAACAAGGTAAAGTAGTGTTCTAGTTAACTAGGTAACAATGTAAAGTAGTGTTCTAGTTAACTAGGTAACAATGTAAAGTAGTGTTCTAGTTAACTAGGTAACAAGGTAAAGTAGTGTTCTAGTTAACTAGGTAACAATGTAAAGTAGTGTTCTAGTTAACTAGGTAACAATGTAAAGTAGTGTTCTAGTTAACTAGGTAACAATGTAAAGTAGTGTTGTAATTAACTAGGTAACAATGTAAAGTAGTGTTGTAGTCAACTAGGTAACAATGTAAAGTAGTGTTCTAGTTAACTAGGTAACAATGTAAAGTAGTGTTGTAGTTAACTAGGTAACAATGTAAAGTAGTGTTCTAGTTAACTAGGTAACAATGTAAAGTAGTGTTCTAGTTAACTAGGTAACAATGTAAAGTAGTGTTCTAGTTAACTCAATTCTCGACATGCGGATCCGACCCCAAACAGTTTTGGAAGACTGTCAAAACCATGGAAAATAAAAACACATCCTCTCAACTACCCACGGCAATCAAATCTGAGGACATTGTCATCTCAGATAAAGCCTCCATGGTGGACTGTTTTAACAAGCACTTTGTTAGGGCTGGTCATGCTTTTGCAACTGCTGCCTCAACCCCTAGCACTGGTCCCCCCCCAAGCACTCCGTGCTTCTCCTTCCAGCCAGTAGAGGAGAGTGAGGTGCTTAGGGAGTTGCTTAAACTGGACCCTTATAAATCAGCTGGGCTGGATGATCTGGACCCTTTCTATCTGAAATTAGCAGCTCACATTGTCTCAGCCCCCATCACCTGTCTGTTTAACCTCTCCCTGCAAACCTCAGAATTCCCCATGGACTGGAAATCTGCTGCTGTCATCCCACTCTTCAAGGGAGGTGACAAGTTAGACCTAAACTGTTACAGGCCTATATCCATCCTACCCTGCCTCTCCAAAGTCTTAGAGAAACTGGTCAACAATCAGCTCACCCACCATCTGGAGTCCTATAGTATCTTCAGCACTACGCAATCCGGCTTTAGATCTGGCTACGGTTGTGTCTCTGCAACACTTAAAGTGCTAAACGACATCATATGCGCCTTTGACTCCAAGCACTACTGTGTAGCTGTATTTATTGACCTGGCTAAGGCCTTTGACTCCGTGGACCACTGCATCCTGCTTGACAGACTCAAGGATGTTGGACTCGCAGAGGAATGACTGGCATGGTTTAACAACTACTTCTCTGGTCGTGTGCAGTCTGTGAGAGCTGAAGGCCTGCTGTCTGACCCAATGTCCCTGTCCATGGGTGTCCCCCAGGGCTCCATTCTGGGTCCAACACTATTTAATATTTTTATAAATAACATTGCTCACGTGGCTGGAAACTCTTACATCCATCTGTACGCTGACGACACCATTCTTTACACGTCTGGCCCCTCTCTGAACACCGCCCTGACCGATCTCCAACACAGCTTTAATAGCATCCAATATGCCTTCTCCAACCTCCATCTTCTCCTAAACACAGATAAAACTAAATGCATGATCTTTAATCGGACCCTACCCCAAGCCTCCTGTCCGCCAAAAATCACCTCACTGGATGGGTCAGTACTAGAATTTGTCAACACATACAAATATCTAGGTATCTGGCTTGATAGTTCACTCTCCTTCCAAACCCACATCAATAACCTACTCACTAAAGTCAGAACAAGAATTGGTTTCCTGTACCGCAACAAAGCCTCCTTCACCCACTCTGCAAAACACACTCTGGTAAAAATGACCATCCTGCCAATTCTGGACTATGGAGATATCATTTACAGGATTGCCCCCAAAAACCTTCTCAATAAACTGGACGTCATCCATCACACTGCCATCCGCTTTGTCACCGGTGCCCCTTTCAATACACATCACTGCGACCTGTATTCCCAAGTCAACTGGCCATCACTCCACACCAGGCGACTGACCCACTGGTATCAGTTCATCTATAAATCCATCATCGGCAAATCCCCCCCCCTACCTCTGCTTACTACTGAACTTCTCATCCAGCACTCGCAATCTCCGCTCCAACAAATATATCACTCTGGTCCCCCCCAAAGTCCGCACCTCCTTTGGCCGTCACTCTTTTCAGTTTGCTGCCCCCACTGACTGGAATGCGTTGCAGTTGTCACTAAAACTCACCACTTTTATAGCATTACCCACTTTTAAACACTCACTTTCAGATGTTGTCTCGGATCACTGCACTTGCTTTTAAGATAACTTCCCCCTGCTGTAATGTATAGATATTTTTGATACTGTATTGCACTCATGTTTTATATTGTATATATCGTGTTTTGTATCGTATATACTGTGTTGTGTTCTGTGTACTGACTTGCCTCTGTTCTGCCAATTGGCCAGATCGTCGTTGCAAATGAGAATTTATTCTCAACTGACCTATCTGGTTAAATAAAGGTTAAATAAAAATAAAAAACTAGGTAACAATGTAGAGTAGTGTTGTAGTTAACTAGGTAACAATGTAAAGTAGTGTTCTAGTTAACTAGGTAACAAGGTAAAGTAGTGTTCTAGTTAACTAGGTAACAATGTAAAGTAGTGTTCTAGTTAACTAGGTAACAATGTAAAGTAGTGTTCTAGTTAACTAGGTAACAATGTAAAGTAGTGTTCTAGTTAACTAGGTAACAATGTAAAGTAGTGTTCTAGTTAACTAGGTAACAATGTAAAGTAGTGTTCTAGTTAACTAGGTAACAATGTAAAGTAGTGTTGTAGTTAACTAGGTAACAATGTAAAGTGGTGTTCTAGTTAACTAGGTAACAATGTAAAGTAGTGTTGTAGTTAAGTAGGTAACAATGTAAAGTGGTGTTCTAGTTAACTAGGTAACAAGGTAAAGTAGTGTTCTAGTTAACTAGGTAACAATGTAAAGTAGTGTTCTAGTTAACTAGGTAACAATGTAAAGTAGGGCTGTTACGATTATTCGACGTCATCGACGTCATCGATTACGTCAATACGTCGGTTGCCGTAAAATGCGTCGGTTAGTCGTAAAAAACAACATGGCTGCGACCAGTGCAAACACGGAGGCAGAGCTGGCCTACTCGAGCTGGCGGCTAAAAGACTTCGCCCACGATCGTCCAAAGTATGGGAGTACTTTACAAAAAAAGAAACCAATGGCAATGTGGTGGTCTGTAAACTGTGCAAAAATGAATTGGCCTATCACAGCAGTACGACTGCAATGAACGAGCACCTCAAGCGAAAGCATCCTGGAGCGCTTTGTGAAGACAGCCGCAAGCTAGCACCGTAAGTCAGCGTTGTATTTCTGTTCACTTTTCCGGCCGTGTATCAGTGAAAAATGGATAGCTACTAGCTGGCTAGCTACGGTAGCCTTACTAGCCTATTGTTATTGTGGTGCTCGCACCTACTGTACGTTATCTAGCTCGTAGCTCGCATGCTACGTTAGCATCAATTTAGCTAATCATAACATAGCAGCGAGAGTAACGTTAGCTATGTAGCTGGCTAGCTACGGTAGCCTTACTAGCCTATTGTTATTGTGGTGCTCGCACCTACTGTACGTTATCTAGCTCGTAGCTCGCATGCTACGTTAGCATCAATTTAGCTATTCATAACATAGCAGCGAGAGTAAAGTTAGCTAGCCATGTAGCTACTAGCTAGCTATGTGTTGTGGTGATGGACAGACTTCTAAATGGCCATGTTGGCTAAACATAGCAGTGAGGTGGACATTAAGGGGCCTACACATGATAAGAAATGTGTGCTTTTTTTATTTTCAGGAAGCAAAGCAGTGTGGAAAACTTTTTCCACAAAAAGAGCACAACTCCATGCACACCCCAGATGGCTGCTCAGCTTTCTAACAGCATCTTACAGATGATCGTCAAGGACATGAGACCTGTTGCTATTGTGGAGGGTCAAGGCTTTCGTGAGATGATCAACACATTTGAAGTTAACTTTTATATTTTATAATATTATATTTTATGTTGAGATTGTTATTGTTAAAGATTGTTACTGAGAGTATACGGTATTCCGGTTAGAATGTCACTTTTTTACAGAATTTACTGCATTCCTTGCACTTTTCCTTTTACTTGAAGTTAACTTTTATATTTTATAATATAATATTTTATGTTGGACTGTAAGAAAGAGAGGATCTTTTTTGTTGTGTGGAATATTGCCCTGCAGTGCAAGAATAATTGAATAAAATACTGAAATGTTGATAAGAGAAGTTTTTGACATTTATTTGGGGAAAATTAAGTGATACATTAATCGAACAGCAAAAAAATAATCGTTAGACTAACCGTTAAATTAGTCGTTAGAATAACCGACTAATCGACAAAATAATCGTTAGATTAATCGTTAGAAAAATAGTCGTTTGGGACAGCCCTAATGTAAAGTAGTGTTCTAGTTAACTAGGTAACAATGTAAAGTAGTGTTCTAGTTAACTAGGTAACAATGTAAAGTAGTGTTCTAGTTAACCCTCCCTGCTTATGGTTCGGCGGGTACTGACAACCTAGACAGTAAGATATTGAAGATAGCCGCTAATCACATTTCTGGGCCTATAGGTCATATATTAAATAGATGTTTATTAAGTGGAATGTGTCCTGGATTGTGGAAAGAGGGTAAAATTATACCACTGCCAAAGGACAGTAGAACAACTTTCAGTGGACCCAACAGTCGTCCTATAAGTATTCTTCCTGTACTCAGCAAAGTCATGGAAAGGATTATTTATGTTCAGATTCAGGACTATTTCACGTCAAATGGACTAACCACCAAATACCAACATGCGTACAGGCAAGGCCATTCTACCTCAACTGCGCTCACACAGATGACCGATGACTGGTTAGGAGAAATTGATAACTCAAAGGTAGTGGCTGCAGTGATGCTAGACTTCAGTGCTGCTTTTGACGTCATTGATCATGAGCTGTTAATTAGAAAGCTCACTTGTTACAGGTTCACACCTCCTGCCATTACCCTAATTAAAAGCTATCTCTTTGCAAGAACACAGAGAGTGTACTATAATGGCAGCTTATAGAATAGTAGCAAATTAGCTTGTGGTGTGCCTCAAGGAAGTTGTCTTGGACCACTCCTCTTCTCTACTTTCACTAATGATTTGCCTTATGCTATAAAAAGTTATTGTATTGTGATGTATGCCGATGACTCGACAATTTATTATGCAGCAAATACGTATAACGAACTCAATCAAGTTCTTTCAAAAGAATTAGAAATGGTGCATGAATGGATTACATTGAACAAGCTTGTTTTGAATATATCCAAAACTCAGAGTATTGTTTTTGGGTCTAAGCACAAACTGGCTTCTATGCCTAAATTGAATCTATATATAGCCAAGGAACCCATCGAACAAGTGAAGAAAGTAAAGTTACTTGGTTTGGTCATTGATAACCACCTGTCATGGTCAGAGCATATAAATAGAATCATCCAGAAAATGGGTGTTGGCATTCACATCACAAGACAATGTGCACCATATGTACCATCTCATATCCTGGAACAAGTCTGTAGATCACTAGTTTTAACTCACCTGGATTACTGCTCAGTGGTGTGGGCCTCGGCCTCAAAAACAGAACTATCTAGATTACAAGTAGCTCAGAACAGGGCTGCTAGGCTTGTTCTAGGTTGCTCTTCTAGAACTAGCATTCATAAAATGCAGTCTAGCCTATCGTGGCTTAATGTGGAGAAAAGGCTAGCCTCAGGCACAGTGACATTTTTTAGCAATACACTGCGAACACACAAACCTGAGTTCCTGCAAGATCACATAGTATTTTGTAATACTGTTCATAGCCATAATACCAGGAAGGCCGGCAATGGTGACATTATGAAAGCCCACCCAAGAACACATTTTTTGAAAAGAACAGTGCTTTATAGAGCTAGTACAATTTGGAATGAATTACCTCTTGATATCCGCCAAGAAAAAAGTAAAAGGTTATTCAAAAAGAGACTGAAGAGGCACCTATTAAGTGGCTGATGACAGGTAGCTGTTTTATTTTACTTTGTTTATTCTGGTTGATTCCTTTTTTCATCGAAGAGATGATTGCGTTAGGATCATGTCTTTATAGGTATTTATATTTTAATGGATTAATAATATTTGCCCTTTTTGTAAATGTTTATTTATTTTAGTTTATTTTGTTGTATTTACTACTGTATCGGGGGATAGTGTGTGAGTTTTGGCGACATTTTGTGGTGGGGATGAGGTTGGAGGATTTGACTGGAATCGAATATGGCATTCATCTGTAGGCCTATGTTTGAAGGGACTGAGTGTGACTTTAAGTGACATCCAGGGGTGAAGCTGAATGTTCCATTGATTTACAATTAATTCAACATGGCGGCCTCCACGAAGACACCCGCTCATTTTAAGGCCAGGAAAATGCTTTTGTGCATTGCAATATACGCAAATTAATACAAATATCATGTTTGATTGCTGCCGGATCTGTTTGTCTTGTTTTCACCACTGGATGTCGCGGAGGGTCACGCATTGTCCCTTTAATGTATTATATGTTGTATTAATGTTTTTAGGTGTTTGTCTGTTGATTATGTGAACCCCAGGAAGATTAGCAAACTGCTACGGCATAAGCTAATGGGGATCCTTTTAAATAAACAAATAAATAAACAAACTAGGTAACAATGTAAAGTAGTGTTCTAGTTAACTAGGTAACAATGTAAAGTAGTGTTCTAGTTAACTAGGTAACAATGTAAAGTAGTGTTCTAGTTAACTAGGTAACAATGTAAAGTAGTGTTGTAGTTAACTAGGTAACAATGTAAAGTAGTGTTGTAGTTAACTAGGTAACAATGTAAAGTAGTGTTCTAGTTAACTAGGTAACAAGGTAAAGTAGTGTTCTAGTTAACTAGGTAACAAGGTAAAGTAGTGTTCTAGTTAACTAGGTAACAATGTAAAGTAGTGTTCTAGTTAACTAGGTAACAATGTAAAGTAGTGTTCTAGTTAACTAGGTAACAATGTAAAGTAGTGTTGTAGTTAACTAGGTAACAATGTAAAGTAGTGTTCTAGTTAACTAGGTAACAATGTAAAGTAGTGTTGTAGTTAACTAGGTAACAATGTAAAGTAGTGTTCTAGTTAACTAGGTAACAATGTAAAGTAGTGTTCTAGTTAACTAGGTAACAATGTAAAGTAGTGTTCTAGTTAACTAGGTAACAATGTAAAGTAGTGTTCTAGTTAACTAGGTAACAATGTAAAGTAGTGTTCTAGTTAACTAGGTAACAAGGTAAAGTAGTGTTCTAGTTAACTAGGTAACAATGTAAAGTAGTGTTCTAGTTAACTAGGTAACAATGTAAAGTAGTGTTCTAGTTAACTAGGTAACAATGTAAAGTAGTGTTGTAGTTAACTAGGTAACAATGTAAAGTAGTGTTGTAGTTAACTAGGTAACAATGTAAAGTAGTGTTCTAGTTAACTAGGTAACAATGTAAAGTAGTGTTCTAGTTAACTAGGTAACAATGTAAAGTAGTGTTCTAGTTAACTAGGTAACAAGGTAAAGTAGTGTTCTAGTTAACTAGGTAACAATGTAAAGTAGTGATGGTTGTTTGCGTGCCGGGTGAAGTTAGCAAAACATTTAACCTGCCAGCTAGCAAGAGAAACATCATGTCACTCTCCAAAGGTCTAAAGAGGAAAGTTGACGGTGGAAACAGGGCATACATTTCTAAATAAATAATATAATACATAAACGTATTACTTGTAAACTATTATGTATTCTAAGTGCTCTCGTAGTGTATTATCGTATTTGCTGAGTGGTAGAAACTGTATGAAACAGTCATCTTGTCGAAAGAACAGCGCAGAGAGAGAGAGAGAGAGAGAGAGAGAGAGAGAGAGAGAGAGAGAGAGAGAGAGAGAACAACTGTTATTATTTAGGAACCTCTTCAGCCCGTCAGTGGCGGGGCTGAATCTGTCAGGACAATACAAACTCATTGAGTACACCGTTCCTCTGTGCCTAGAGACCTTTACACTGCCTTTCTCCTCAGTTGCGTCTGTGCTCCATTTCATTACTGCAGCTGCAAGACTTGAAAAGGACAACAATAATGATGAATGTTCAAAGCCCTTCGGCTGTCTACCTCAGAGGTTCCCAAACTTTTTTTAACCAAGGCACCCCTGAAGCTTTCCCCCTTCTCCAAGGCACCCCAACTCTACAAAGATTTTAAAAATGCCTCGGAGCTTAAACTAAAAACAATACACGATGAATTGGTTTGAAAATGTGTGTTTATATATAATACATAAGTATTGCCCCAATGCATTTTAACAAGATAATAAAAGTCATAAATGAACTGTAATGGATGGGCAAGAATGCATAGGTCAGTCAAACTATCGCTAAATTAAATAAAATTGTGGCCCTCAAGGATTGTACAATATGGGAGTGGGAATTCTTCACACAAATAAAATATCAAAGGCCTGTATAATCAATCAATGGAACAATGCTTTTTTGGGGGGCTTAAAATAATGATTAAAATGTAATTCTCATTTCAATGCTCATTCTGAGATTATTATTTCACATCTGAACCAAACGGGTAACTCACAACTATAATCATTTAACAATAATAATCATGACAGAATTGTAAAAATTGAGAGAAATACAAAACAAAGAAATATGTTGTGCGCATTATTGGGACACATGCGCCTGCTTTTGGGAGCAGAGTCTCTTTATGCGGGGAGAGATAGTGGACAGCGCGACACGCAGGTCCTGTTCCACTGACAGTCGCGTGCGTGTCTTGTTCTTGACGTATGCTAGAGAAGAAAAAGCCAGCTCGCACAAGTAGGAGGTTGGGAAGGGTAAAAGCACCTTGATGGCGCTCTCTGAGAGAGATGGATATTCATGTCCCACAAGCAGTCAAAACCTATCCAAACCTAGCTCACCATGTTTGAGCTTCAGTGTGCGGTCCATAATGAGCTCTGCCAGTTCATCTTGAGCTTTGCTGCTCAAACTAGCGGCTGATGCTGATGAGAGGGGGTTGAACGGATGCCGGAGCCAGTCGAAGTCTTCGTTCATTGGAGGGAAATAGGACTCAAATCTCTCCTCCAGCATACGTAGGTGCGCAGCGATCAGATTCAAGAAAGACGCTGACTTGTGTGCTGCGTCATTGGCCGTCAACGTAAACATTTAAATGTTTTTCTTCGTGCTCACTGACAAAAGTTATCAGTTCATCTCGGAGCTCATAGACACGGGATAACACCTTGCCCCGCGACAGCCAGCGGACCTCTGTGTGTAATAAGAGCCCCTCATGCTCGGACCCCATCTCATTGCACAATGTGCTGAACAGCCGTGACTTCAGCGGGCGTGATTTGACATAATTAACCATTTTCACCGCTTGGTCCAAGACTTCAGTGAGGAGTAGTTAGTTAGTAACTAGTAGGCCTAGTTAGTAAATTAATATCTTTCAAATCTGAGAAATATATCTTTTATTTGCTTATGAACTCCATTGCACATGTAATAAACAAACGTTTTTTTTTTTTTACGAGCAGATTTGGCGGCACCCACTTTGGGAACCTCTGATCTACCTCCTACCTTCCTAGCTGACCACTCGCCCACAATAAACGTACCCCTGCACGTTTTTTCCTCCACATGGAGCTGTCTGCAAGGCACGCACACCATTCAATCTAGTTTTGACTCCATAAGTGATCAGGCAGAATTTTGTTCTGTTTAATTGCATCACTCTACTGCACAAATCAATCTAGCTACTGTGAAGCTTGCTATCAATTGGTAGCTAGTTAATAATGTGGCTGCATTTTCTAGACGGCAGTGTCCTCATAAAACTCATCTGCTACATTGCAAACATTTGCTTGCTAGCTAACATAGGACCACACTGTAGCTAGCTAGTCCTCTGCTTGCTAGCTAACCCACGCTGTTGAAATTGATTGAAAACTTTATTAGAAGATTTGCAGAAGTAGGTACATGAAAGTACATATTACATACAAGGTCAACTAACAGGATAAAAACCCAAGAAAGCCACTGGCTTATTTCAATTGGGGTCCTTGATTCTCAATTCATCGTTACATGTAAGACAGACAAAAAAAACTAGTACTATCTACAAGATAATACAGACAAATAACTATTACTATCTACAAGATAAACATACATCCATCATGGGAAGAACAATACAACAAAACATAAGGTATGTACAGCGGGTAGGACAGGTGGGGACATACACCACCGGTGGGGGCGGGGGACAAAACACAAAGTATGTACAGTGGGTAGTTCGGGTCTTTTAATCTGATTTTTGATTTAGAGGGTCCAGTTACGGATTGCAGCCTCCTGTAAATGTTTTTTGAGAGTGGTTTTGAAGGTGGGCAGTGTTTTGCACTCCTTTAAGATTATAGGAAGGGCGTTCCACATTTTTACTGCATAGTTTGCAAACGAGTTTAACCCCTTGTTTGTGGTGCAACGCGGTTGAACGTGGTTCGTGGAGCTTCCTCTGGTGTTGTATGTGTGGACGTTGTTCACTTTTTGGAAGTATGTTGACAGGTACTTGGGTGTCTTTGTGGTGTAGCGTATCTTGAAGACCAGGCCCAGTGCAAGCTGCTGCTACAGGCTAGTTACAGGCCCGGATTAACCCCCTAGGGTGCCCTAGGGTGACCAGACTTGATGTGTGCCCCCAACACACACACCCTCCTACTTTGCAAGTGAAAGTGTGATATTTACGGTTGGTAAATGGTTATGGTTACAAAGAGCATATAACTACAGTACAGGCTCATCACAGTTGGGCCTAATGCCGTAGTATAGCCTTTACACTGATGCTCAAATCTGAATGCAACTCACATCACAATGCAACACGACTTTCTATATATAGGCTAATTATTTCCATCATAAACGGCCTGAGACTACATGCTAAACCATAACAAAGGGGGAAAATGCACATACTGTATACTACAATAAAACAAGCTCAATACCAACCAAGTCCAATAACGACTGTTGCAGGCATATAAGAATAAGAACATATTTTCTGTCAGCATTAATGAAGCTTACTACAGGTATTATGGAAATAAACAGCGCTAGCTCTCTCTTTGCCGCTCTGCTCACCTTCGTGATGCTGTATCAGACGTAGGCTATAGCCCTGTGCATCACACAGTTTACCTCAGCCACAGCCTCATATTAGCCCCAAATAATCATAAGTAAGCCTTACCTTTAGCAGAACTTATTTTTTCTTGATTTTACGCAGGCAAAGTTGTTTACTAAATCCTCAAAGTCCATCTCTTTGACCAACTCGGATTCAATTGCCAGCAGGGAATCTTATTATTATCAGGCCTCTCTTATTGCACTATAGTTCTCTCTCAACGCTTTGGCAGAGTCAGTCCTACAACTCCATCTAGTACTGGACAGTGGTTTTAGAGTCCTGCTGATGTTGAGGGTTGATTGGGAGTGGAGACAGGTGTGCAGGTTTGGCTGATGATCTAATTAGTGGGGACAAGCCTCACCTGCAGCGGAGAGCACGCTGTGCTCGAGCTGTGGGGGCGGGGGAGGGCGTGTGTGGAGGCCCCGCCGTAACACTGGGGGGGCACTTACACCGAACTCGCAATTATTTATCTTTTTATACACGATAGCCTAAATATAACCGTTAGTTTTGTACCTGTGTGGATGACTTCCAGTAAATATAGCCTATATTTTTAAAATGTGCGCAAAATATTTTAAAGGTCTCTTCATTGTCCGAATAATTTGGTGATAATGTTGGAACTTTTTTCTGGGAGGGGGTGCTGTAAATAAAGGAAGATTTAGATGTTCACAAATCATCTTTATTATGACAATAGAAAATGGTTCATATCAAAGAGGCATAGCCTATGTCACGCATGAACATATAAATCATGAAAAATCAAAACACATAGGCAATTCACATGCCCTTGAAGGTACAAATAAGTGTAGCCTACAACCATCCAGTTACCTAAGGATGTCACCACAATAAATATGAAGTGTCTCAGACTTTGCAAACAATAGTTAGGGGGGGGGTCAGAATATGCCAGCATGAAAGGCAGGCTGCCATATTCTGACCCCCTCCCTCAAAATGCTCCCTGTTCCAACTACAAACATATGCTTTCTAGCAGTGGTGTAGGTGTCTGAAGTGGGTAGTCTATATTATAAAAGCAAACATTCTGAAATTGTTCGGTTTTTACATCAGTGGTGGATAAGAAGTGCAGTGAGCAAAACATGTAGGTTAACCACAATACATGTGAGGGGGGATAAATAATATAATACATAAACGTATTACTTGTAAACTATTATGTATTCTAAGTGCTCTCGTAGTGTATTATCGTATTTGCTGAGTGGTAGAAACTGTATGAAACACTCATCTTGTCGAAAGAACAGCGCAGATCACCGGCCAATCAGATAGCGACTGTTGGTGGAGGGGGTGTGACGAGCTGATTGCGGACAGGTGTCAGTGATCAGACTCGTTATCCTACTGGTCTATTTAACCTGTGTGTGTTTGTTCCCCCGGTAGTAGGAGGAGGCAGAGACACGCGGTCCAGTAGTATCTAGCTGCAGCGGGCCGAATGGAATGTGAGGACGGAATGGAATGTGGGGCCGAATGGAATGTGCCTTTCAGGACGGAAAGCGCCACCCAGCGGAGAACAGTTTCCAGTAGTGATAAATTGGAGTATTGCAGCGGAGAACAGTTTCCAGTAGTGTGCTATACAAATACAATGTATTACTATTATTATTATTATATTATTATTAAAGTGTGCTATACACTTTAACCATTTATTATTATTATTATATTATCATTGAGACAAAGTTACTAAAGTACATGGTTACAATAGCAGATGCTAGAAATTAATGCGTTACAGCAGCTCACTTAAGAAACAACAAAATAAATAAGTGGCAGGGGAACTCCTAACACTAGCATTATGATGCTTTTCAGTGGTCTAGTTTTTACCCTCTCTTAAAAGAGGATCTAGTTTTCAGTCTTTCTAGAAACACAAGCCACATGTTAGACCATTCCCGTGGTTACACAGTAAACCCCTAGCAGACGAAAGAACCCAGAGCATTTTATGGAACTCACCTAAGATCTTATGCATTTCCTCATGGCCAATCATGCGTGGGAAACACCTAGACGGAAAACACCCAACAACTGGCATTCTCCTTTATATACTATGTCCTTCATGAACGATTGATGCTCTCTCATGGCTGAACATTCAATACACACAATCAGTGAACGTTTTTGTAAACCACCAAGACATGAAATGCTAAGTCTATTTCACGTGTGACATAATGCTTACTCCTCCCAAAAAATCGCCAATACCTACTGTTTACAAGAGGGAATCCAGTTGGATTCTATTGAGTTTATCATTGAACCATTGAGTTTAACATTCCGATTTGTAGAACTGACTGATGAAGTGAGTCAAATGATGATCTCTAGCATTTATGAATGTTACATCTGTGATTTATGCAATACTTAACATGAAGCCTGAAAGACTCAGCATATATTGTGTATTAGTTATACATAATTGTGACACCAACCACATGTACTTGATTCCCTCATAACCTAGGGTTAGATGGCACAGTCAAACCAAGAAATGGAACACGGATGGTGTTCCAAGTGCTATCCAGTTACCCCTAAACGCTGACCTTTCCTCAGTACCAAATCTTAACTCAGTAATGCAATACTGACGGCATCCTCTCGTGTTCCCAGTAGACTTCATATCAATAGGGTTTAGCTTTGTCAACAATACAGGGCAGTTCTACAAACAAGCCAGAGGATATACATACTGTATATGAGTAAATTAACTATACTTCATAAAATGTATTTTTCTTTTCTTTTTGCTCACACAATATATTAACAATATAAAACTCATAAGTAGTCACTGCAGCCGTTATCACAAGCTGTGCTCTTCTGTGTTCACTTACTTTTCCCAAAACTGACTTGTAATCTAAGTTGCCTAAACCAGATTGTCTACTTTTAAAAGGTCAGAGGACGGAACAGGTTTATTTGTTTATTTCTTTTATTGACAATCCGTGGCAGCTAGGAAGGAGGTAGGGTTGAATAGATAGAGGGATACCGTGTTAATTCTTGTAAACACACCTAAAATAAAAATTGGGTATAACATTTTACACGTCTTAAGTTTTACCAGGATGAAAATAGACAATATATATTTTGACAAATTTATTAAAAACAATATTACAACAAGATAATAAAAATACAATGAAAATAACAATGCAGCAGTGTAAAGGTGCAGGAAAAGGCACACATCAAATGTACAGGTGTACATACAGTATATACATACAAATTGTACACTTAAAATAAAAAAATATTCCCACAATGCTCCACAGAGACTAATAACAGAACAAAATATAAGAATAAAAATGGGCGCTCTGGTGGCACAGTGGTAAAGTCTCTGCGTCCTCACTGGCAGGTGAGTCAGTAGGATACAACAGTTTCCACCTTTGGTTAATATGGCAGCAGTGTCTTTCTGTGTGGCTAGAGCACTAACAAGCACACAAGATGTAAAACAAAAACTATAAAGTCAGGAAGGAGACGTATATCACAATAGACCAGTTTGTGCTGTCAAGGGGCTCTCTGACAGCTCTTTCAACTTGTGCTCTAGCCAAGGCATGAATACACTGCTGCTATGTTCGACAAATGTGGACACTTGGTTGGTTGAGTGTACAATGGCAGCTCCGTCAGTATACATCCATCAGGGTACAGAGCCTTTGGAAATGCGAGAGCCGGGGCCGGGGAGACGCGAGGGAGGGTCCGTGGGAATCTTGGGAGAGAACACAAACGGGGTAAGGCAGGGTTTGGAAAGAAGGCAGGTTACTAGAAAAACACAAGGAGCAAGATAGTACCGTGAACATAAGGCTACGATCTGGCGATGAACTGCAGGTCTGGCAGGACCTCACTCTTTTCAGATTTCTCCTTGACCCACGCACCCGCTACCATTTTTACCACAGCAAAGCCGGCACCAAAAATCAACCCAAAAAATACCTTTCAATATCTTCACCGGACATGGGCTGGAAGTTTTGTCGTGCTGGCCCTCCCGCTTGGGATTCTGTAGACCGGGTTATGGTTACCCTTAAGCAACCCTCTGGCCTCATTGGTCCAAAAGGCAAACACCTGGCCATACCTTTCAAACAACAAAATACATTTTAAGTATTGGATAGCAAAAGGCTATGGCCTTGATGCCTGGGCTTTTTCCAATATCTTTTTAATGATGTTATACTGATAGAATGTGGGTGTTAACTTATGCATCCAACAAATGCTCCATTAAGTTTCAGATGTTTTACATCTTCTGCCAGTGACCCTATACATTAAGTGTTACCAAAATGAATACACATATTGGTCAGGGCTGTCATACCCTTGTATTTTGAAACGCTCCATGAGAAAGAGACACCACCACTTGCGGATCCGAGGCATGTCCGTCTGAAATAAATTACAGCGACCCGGATAATCTTTTGTCCATAATGTATTCCTTCTCTTCGAGATGAATAGTATGGTGCAACATAAACATTATTTTAACTAGCCTAATTGTTCTGTGGTTAAATGGTATTCTAACTTACCACATGGAACTCAAACCCTGTGTTCAGGACAAGGGACAGGGTGTACTGGAACAGACAAAGCGGAAGGCAATTTTATTCATAATGTTGACACACACACACACACACACACACACACAGCGGGGTGATGAGGAGGAACACATACACACACAGGACTTTTGTGGCCCTAAGCGAGATCATTCCTCTTATTTACCATCTGTACATACCTGCACATACATAGTATATGTTATAATAGTAATAGTTAATATAACATAATAGTTATATTTGCACTCCGGTTACATGCCAAACTTACTGCTGGTGGTGATACTGCTACTGCTGGTGGTGATACTGCTACTGCTGGTGGTGATACTGCTACTGCTGGTGGTGATACTGCTACTGCTGGTGCTGATACTGCTACTGTTTCAGCACACTCAGAAACACACACACACACACACACACACACACACACACACAGCGGGGTGATGAGGAGGAACACATACACACACAGGACTTTTGTGGCCCTAAGCGAGATCTTTTCGCTGTACTGTACTTGTACTGTACATTGACAATACATTTGAATCGAATCTAATCTAATAACTAAGGCAATTGAAATATAACAGAACTTTAAACTAGACAGAGATTAACTGTATGTAGACAGAGAGATGAACTGTATGTAGACAGAGAGATGAACTGTATGTAGACACAGATGAACTGTATGTAGACACAGATGGACTGTATGTAGACAGAGAGATGAACTGTATGTAGACAGAGATGGACTGTATGTAGACAGAGAGATGAACTGTATGTAGACACAGATGAACTGGATGTAGACAGAGATGGACTGTATGTAGACAGAGAGATGAACTGTATGTAGACAGAGATGGACTGTATGTAGACAGAGAGATGAACTGTATGTAGACAGAGATGGACTGTATGTAGACAGAGAGATGAACTGTATGTAGACAGAGAGATGAACTGTATGTAGACACAGATGAACTGGATGTAGACAGAGATGGACTGTATGTAGACAGAGAGATGAACTGTATGTAGACAGAGAGATGAACTGATATGTATGCTGATAATGTTAGATGATAAATAGTAGATGATAGATGATACTGTTAGATGATAGATAGTATAGATGATAATGTTAGATGATAAATAGTAGATGATAGATGATACTGTTAGATGATAGATAGTATAGATGATAATGTTGGATGATAAATAGTAGATGATATATGATACTGTTAGATGATAGATAGTATAGATGATAATGTTAGATGATAAATAGTAGATGACAGATGATACTGTTAGATGATAGATAGTATAGATGATAATGTTAGATGATAAATAGTAGATGATAGATGATACTGTTAGATGATAGATAGTATAGATGATAATGTTAGAAGATAAATAGTAGATGATAGATGATACTGTTAGATGATATAGTATAGATGAAAATGTTAGATGATAAATAGTAGATGATAGATGATACTGTTAGATGATAGATAGTATAGATGATAATGTTAGATGATAAATAGTAGATGATATATGATACTGTTAGATGATAGATAGTATAGATGATAATGTTAGATGATAAATAGTAGATGACAGATGATACTGTTAGATGATAGATAGTATAGATGATAATGTTAGATGATAAATAGTAGATGATAGATGATACTGTTAGATGATAGATAGTATAGATGATAATGTTAGAAGATAAATAGTAGATGATAGATGATACTGTTAGATGATATAGTATAGATGAAAATGTTAGATGATAAATAGTAGATGATAGATGATACTGTTAGATGATAGATAGTATAGATGGTAATGTTAGATGATAGATGACAGATGATAGGTACTAACATATATGATAGATGATAAATAATAGCTCATGACTAGCACTGTCTCTCAGACATTATACACGATAGAATAGCCATTACACTCGACAATGTGGACATTAAACATGATGTTATGGACCTTATACACGATATTATGGACGTTATAAACGATTTTAAAGTCATTTATTCCTTCCAGAGGCTGTTTTATGTTGCAATGTTTGCAGCCGTGACGCCATTTTGCTACTTCCGTTAGCGCTGCGCTAGCTCAGTCATGGCCTCATATATAGAGATGCTCCGATCAGGGTTTTTGGTGCCGATCACCGATCACCGTTCACTGGAATCAGTGATCTGCCGATCCGATATCACCGATCACCGATCACAGCGTCGAAAATGTCTATTTCTATTTATTCTATTTATTGTGTAGCATTATTTATGTTTTTAATTATTCTTAACACCATTGACATTGTATATTAAGTATTCAAATGAAATTAGGAGATGAGAAAGTATCATGAATTGACAACCATCTGTTTTATTGAATTCACAACACCCTGTAGCTTACTTCAGGAAAAACAAATAAAATGTGAAAAAAAAAATCATAATAAAATAAAATGTACACTGTCACATCAAATGTGCAACATTCCACTCGAATGAGAGGAACTAGGGGCTCTTAGAGAACTTGGAGCTTATAGTATACAGTAGCTTTCCTGAGGAACAATAAACATACCCAAACTAAACTGCAACATAAACAGGCTATAGCCAAATATAAAATAAGTCATATTTAGGAGGAGATAAGACAGCAAGTCAGCAATAATCAATAAAACAAAAAAACAAAACATTGCACCTAAGGAGATTTCAGACTCAAACCTTACTTCTTAAGCAGCATCACTGGCAGATTAATAATTATTTATAATGATTATAATAATAATAATAATAATAATAATAATAATAATTATTATTATTATTATATATAATTATTCTAATTAAAAATTAATAATAAGATAATGACAATAAAGTCCATTAATAAAATAAATAAAGATTAGCCTTGAGAAATACAAGCATCTCAGCGTTTTTGGCACTCAGCCTGTTCCTCTTATCATCTAAAATATGTCCTGCTATGCTGAAAAGTCACTCGCTATCTACACTTGTGCAAGGTGCACAGAGGAAGACCTAAAACTCGCGCGCTAATAGTTGTTGTTGCTATGGGCCTTAGTCTAGCTTAGTGACTTCCTGCTCGCTGGGTCACATGACGTCGCTGAACACTACCTACACTACGCTCGTGAAGTCGCGCTGGAACTCTGACCAGCACTCGTGGAACGCCTCTCGTCCAATCAAAGCACTCGGTCCCTTTATGACGTCGAGCCCAGTGTGCGCTTCGGCGCTCTCGGAGCGAATCAACGAACGCAGCAAATGCCGTATTATATTCGTGGTATTGAAAGACCTTGCGTGCGTTCCTCCGCGAGGTATTTCTTTTGAGCAGACATTACAAACGGCATATTTGTTGTCTCTTTCCGACACTGTGTAATATTTCCAGACTGGCGACGCCATTTTGTAAACTGATCGGTCGTGTTTGATCGGCCGTTTTGAGAACTCCGATCAAAACCGATCAAGGCCATATCGGCCGATACCGATCGGCGCCGATCAGATCGGAGCATCTCTACTCATATATGACAAAATAGCCATTACACTCGACAATGTGGACATTAAGCACTATATTATGAACGTTATACACGATATTATGAACGTTATACACGATATTAAAGTCATTTATTACCTTTCAGAGGCTGTTCAATGTTGCATTGTTTGTAGGCCGCGCCTTCATCCTAACTACTTCCGTTTTCACCAAGCTAGCTTTGTCGTGGCCTCATACACGATAAATAGTCATTACACTCGACAATGTGGACATTAAGCACTATATTATGAACATTATACACGATATTATGAACGTTATACACGATATTAAAGTCATTTATACCTTTCAGAGGCTGTTCAATGTTGCTATATTTAGGCCATCTTGCTACCTCCGTATGTGCTTTCTGTCGTAATAAACTGTAACACACGACTGTTAAACATATACATAGCACGTTAGGGTTAGTTTCTACTTACTCTGTAGTGAGCCATGGCAGTAATCTAAATCTGAATCTCTCGGTAGATAATAACTGACTGATGTCTTCAAACGTTCACCAAGACAACTTCCCTGACAGCAATCAACACACAGGCTCGCTCGTGCTAAGCGCATGCGCAGATAGCAATCAACACACAGGCACATTCCATTCGGCCCCACATTCCATTCGGCCCCACATTCCTTTCGGCCCCACATTCCAGCTGCAGCTGGACCCTTCTCCAAGTCAACCTATATAGGCACAGGTGTGCTACATCAGCCAATCAGGCCTCCTCTCCCCACTGCCATCCTGCAACACAATCAGAACAAGACAGCAGTGGAGGGAGGAGACCGTAACAACAGAGCACTCACAGAACAGGTGGTTAATGTGTTCTGTGTCCGTGCATCCGTGGGGGCAGCTCTCAGTTTTTGCTATGTGCAGCCTATGCAAGAATTCCCTATGGGGAGACAACCATGAGCAGCCATCCAGGCAATGTCTTTTTGTTTATTGTTTATTTTTATTTTGTTACCAGCCACAAGATGGCCGCATCGTGAGTGAACGCGTCTCGAGCTCAAGTCTGCCTACTTCTAATATAGTAGCTCCTTTATTCTGATCCGTTCATTTATGACTTAAGTCTATTTTTATGTTTGCCGCCTATTTGATTTTGTTGCCTAGTTGAGTTTGTTGCCTCTGCTACAATGGATAATGCCCAGATCTCACTACAAACTTTGTGGGATGCCATTCAACAGTCTAAGACGGCCATGCTGGCGCACTTTAATTCAAAAGTTGACCCCATTCAAAGTAGTCTTCTCAAGATAGAGAACTCCCTGACAACTTTGGGAGAGCAAGTTGAACTGTTGGAGCAGCGCGTCGGGGCCAATGAGGAAAATGTTATCGATGCAGTTACTCGGATTCAACAACTCGAGAAAGTCAACTCCTACCTGATAGACAAGGTCGACGACCTGGAGAACTGGAGCCGACGCTCCAATCTCCGTTTCATTGGAGTCCAGGAGACCGCAGAAAGTGGGGATATGATCGGTTTCATGTCCCGATTGATCCCGCAACTCCTGGATCAAGAGAATTTCTCCACTCCGCCGATCATTGAGAGGGCACACCGTTCGCCCACTGTTCGTCAGAGCGGCAGTGACAAACCCAGGGCAATCCTGGTCAAGATGCTGAACTTCCAGGACAAGGTGAAAATCCTACGCCTTGCCAGGGAGAAGAATAAACTGGAACACAACGGATCACGCATCTCCATCTATCCTGACTTCAGTGCTGAGCTGATGAAGAAACGCCGGTGCTTTGATCCAGTCAAACGCAGACTGCGCGATCTCAATATGAAATACTTTTTTAGGTATCCCTGCACGTTGTGTGTTACTGTTGAAGGGAAACAACAGCGTTTCAGCTGTCACCGACTTGCTGAAGACACCTTCATGTCAGCGCCAACGTCTCCGGAGTCAATGAAAACCTACTGAGACGCGACTGCGATGCCTCTAATACGGGTGAAGTTTGACTACTCTATTTTTGTTTATAGTTGGTGATGCAACAGGTATGAGCTCTGAGTTATTCTTGTTTATTTACACTTTGCCTGTGCTAATCTGACTGTTTCATCACTATACTATCGAGCCTGTTATATTTCTTATTTTACTTGTTAGAGCCTCACAAGTGTAGGCCTACTCTCTACTGCCCCAAGTGGTCGGTGTTTAACACTGCTTATAACATATTAAATACTCTTGTTTGAGCTATGTTCTCTCTTCTTATTTTTTTTCTATTAAGGCAGACTGAGCCTTGAGTTTAATAGGTGACTTTCACCAACAGTTCTGTTTACTCACTGGAATGCTCTGGGTTACTGTGCCCGGGGTTGATGGGTCGTTCTTGATGGGTCTGTTTTTTTGTGTTCTTTGTGTTTCTGTATGTATGTGTGCTGTGTGTGTGATGTCATTTTCTGTATGTATGTGTGCTGTGTGTGTGATGTCATTTTCTGTATGTATGTGTGCTGTGTGTGTGATGTCATTGTACTCTTTAACTCTTACAACCACATTATTTTCTTCTTGATCTTAATACTTCTGAACCTATGTCTTATTAGTGACAGTATCTTTGTTAGTTGGCCCAACCAAACTGGATGATGTTAAAGGATTAAAAATAATCCATTTGAATATTAGGAGTCTTCTGCCCAAAATTGATTTACTTCGTGCATGGGTTGTTCTACACAAGCCTAATGTCATCACACTCTCCGAAACATGGCTGAATAGTAACATCTTAAATAATGAAATGAATCTCTCAAATTATGTTTTATATAGGTCGGATAGGTGTTCCAGGGTAGGAGGTGTCGCAATTTATGTTTCCTCTGACCTCGTATCTGAGTTAATTATACCTACAATCGAGCCTCTTCATTTTGAATGTGTTTTCGTTAAGGTTATTCTCCATGTAAATAAATATGTAACTATTGGTAGCATATATAGACCTCCCTCTTCACCTGCTGACTCCTTTAACTGCCTCTTCTAGAAATGAAATAGTACTATTGGGTGATTTTAATAAAAATTGGCTGGATAAGACCTCTGACAAAGAAAAAAAGCTACTTAGTAGTCTAAACCCGGCTCCTGTGTAATAACCTGTAAAGATGGTACTCCCCTTCATCAAGTTGACAATATTAAATATCTCGGTCTATGGCTGGACACCAATTTTTCATTTAAACTTCATATTGAGCATGTGTTACGTAAAGTTAACTTTGGAATCAGTGTCCTATATCGCTCTCGGAACTGCTTTACACACAGTGTCCGAAAAAAACTGGTAACCCAACTTATATTCCCAATTCTGGACTACTGTGATGTGGTATACCAAACTGCTTCAAAATCTGACCTGGCTCCTCTCAACACTGCTTACAATAGAATGTGCAGATTTGTCCTTGGCTGTCCCTTTCATACTCACCACTGTACAATGTATCAAGCACTCAAATTACCATCCATAAATATTAGACGACAAATTCACTGGCTTCAAATTCTATTTAAATGTATTTATTTAAACTATCCTTATTATTTAAAACAGTATCTTGTTCCTTTTATTTCAAATTATCAATTTAGGCACTCCTCGCAGCTTTACTTTTCTGTCCCCCATGCAAAGAAAACAGTAGGGAAAAGAGCTTTTATGTTCAAAGGCCCAGTAGACTGGAATAACCTGCCTCCAGACATTAGATCAATTTCATCTTTAGGTAGGTTTAAAAACGCCCTATCCTCCCACTTTGAGTTGCAATGTTCTTGTTTTCATTGAAGCTGTTACTTACGTTACTTGATTCCTTTATGACATTTCTTATATCACATAATGTGTATTCATTCTTTGTATTCTAGATCCAATCTCCCTCTGTTTACTAGCTGTTCTGTGGTTGAAATGTTTTTCATAATTTTTATTTGTGTGTGTTTTCGTGTTTTTTGTTGTTTGTTGTCTATTGTCTGTGTGTTGTATTGTAAACTGTACTGTTACCTGTCTGCTTCTGTTGTAATGTAATGTTTGTCATTTATGTTAGGACCCCCTCGAAAACGAGATGATGCATCTCAAGGGGTTTAATCCTAATAAAGAAATTCAAACTTCAAAAAAAAATCAAAAAAAATAAAAAGCACTTAATGGATCCCAGTCTAGGGGAACAATGAAACTTGAACTGTTTTAATTTGACTGTACTTGAAATTAACACATAAATTACACAATTGAATGTTTTCTACAGAATGTGGTTGAAAGTAACACTGTTTGAACGGCGTGTGTTTACCAGATGTCACGTTACGACCGCTAGCAAAACTTAATCTGAGCAGTTGGTAACCGACGGTAATGATGTTCTAATCCGGCCCAATGTCCACTAAACTGGAATTAACCGTTAATTATCTCCCACGCTGACACCTGTCTCCAGTTGTATTTACATCCTGCAGTTTGTAATTTATGAACTGTCATAGTGTGTCTGTACTGCAGCTGTATGAACTGTCATAGTGTGTCTGTACTGCAGCTGTATGAACTGTCATAGTGTGTCTGTACTGCAGCAGTATGAACTGTCATAGTGTGTCTGTACTGCAGCTGTATGAACTGTCATAGTGTGTCTGTACTGCAGCTGTATGAACTGTCATAGTGTGTCTGTACTGCAGCTGTATGAACTGTCATAGTGTGTCTGTACTGCAGCTGTATGAACTGTCATAGTGTGTCTGTACTGCAGCAGTACTATGAACTGTCATAGTGTGTCTGTACTGCAGCTGTATGAACTGTCATAGTGTGTCTGTACTGCAGCTGTATGAACTGTCATAGTGTGTCTGTACTGCAGCTGTATGAACTGTCATAGTGTGTCTGTACTGCAGCTGTATGAACTGTCATAGTGTGTCTGTACTGCAGCAGTATGAACTGTCATAGTGTGTCTGTACTGCAGCAGTATGAACTGTCATAGTGTGTCTGTACTGCAGCTGTATGAACTGTCATAGTGTGTCTGTACTGCAGCTGTATGAACTGTCATAGTGTGTCTGTACTGCAGCTGTATGAACTGTCATAGTGTGTCTGTACTGCAGCTGTATGAACTGTCATAGTGTGTCTGTACTGCAGCTGTATGAACTGTCATAGTGTGTCTGTACTGCAGCTGTATGAACTGTCATAGTGTGTCTGTACTGCAGCAGTATGAACTGTCATAGTGTGTCTGTACTGCAGCTGTATGAACTGTCATAGTGTGTCTGTACTGCAGCAGTACTATGAACTGTCATAGTGTGTCTGTACTGCAGCTGTATGAACTGTCATAGTGTGTCTGTACTGCAGCTGTATGAACTGTCATAGTGTGTCTGTACTGCAGCTGTATGAACTGTCATAGTGTGTCTGTACTGCAGCTGTATGAACTGTCATAGTGTGTCTGTACTGCAGCTGTATGAACTGTCATAGTGTGTCTGTACTGCAGCAGTATGAACTGTCATAGTGTGTCTGTACTGCAGCAGTATGAACTGTCATAGTGTGTCTGTACTGCAGCTGTATGAACTGTCATAGTGTGTCTGTACTGCAGCTGTATGAACTGTCATAGTGTGTCTGTACTGCAGCTGTATGAACTGTCATAGTGTGTCTGTACTGCAGCAGTATGAACTGTCATAGTGTGTCTGTACTGCAGCTGTATGAACTGTCATAGTGTGTCTGTACTGCAGCAGTATGAACTGTCATAGTGTGTCTGTACTGCAGCAGTATGAACTGTCATAGTGTGTCTGTACTGCAGCTGTATGAACTGTCATAGTGTGTCTGTACTGCAGCAGTATGAACTGTCATAGTGTGTCTGTACTGCAGCTGTATGAACTGTCATAGTGTGTCTGTACTGCAGCTGTATGAACTGTCATAGTGTGTCTGTACTGCAGCTGTATGAACTGTCATAGTGTGTCTGTACTGCAGCTGTATGAACTGTCATAGTGTGTCTGTACTGCAGCTGTATGAACTGTCATAGTGTGTCTGTACTGCAGCTGTATGAACTGTCATAGTGTGTCTGTACTGCAGCTGTATGAACTGTCATAGTGTGTCTGTACTGCAGCTGTATGAACTGTCATAGTGTGTCTGTACTGCAGCTGTATGAACTGTCATAGTGTGTCTGTACTGCAGCAGTATGAACTGTCATAGTGTGTCTGTACTGCAGCTGTATGAACTGTCATAGTGTGTCTGTACTGCAGCTGTATGAACTGTCATAGTGTGTCTGTACTGCAGCAGTATGAACTGTCATAGTGTGTCTGTACTGCAGCAGTATGAACTGTCATAGCGTGTCTGTACTGCAGCTGTATGAACTGTCATAGCGTGTCTGTACTGCAGCTGTATGAACTGTCATAGTGTGTCTGTACTGCAGCTGTATGAACTGTCATAGTGTGTCTGTACTGCAGCTGTATGAACTGTCATAGTGTGTCTGTACTGCAGCTGTATGAACTGTCATAGTGTGTCTGTACTGCAGCTGTATGAACTGTCATAGTGTGTCTGTACTGCAGCTGTATGAACTGTCATAGTGTGTCTGTACTGCAGCTGTATGAACTGACATAGTGTGTCTGTACTGCAGCTGTATGAACTGTCATAGTGTGTCTGTACTGCAGCTGTATGAACTGTCATAGTGTGTCTGTACTGCAGCTGTATGAACTGTCATAGTGTGTCTGTACTGCAGCTGTATGAACTGTCATAGTGTGTCTGTACTGCAGCAGTATGAACTGTCATAGTGTGTCTGTACTGCAGCTGTATGAACTGTCATAGTGTGTCTGTACTGCAGCTGTATGAACTGTCATAGTGTGTCTGTACTGCAGCTGTATGAACTGTCATAGTGTGTCTGTACTGCAGCTGTATGAACTGTCATAGTGTGTCTGTACTGCAGCTGTATGAACTGTCATAGTGTGTCTGTACTGCAGCAGTATGAACTGTCATAGTGTGTCTGTACTGCAGCTGTATGAACTGTCATAGTGTGTCTGTACTGCAGCAGTATGAACTGTCATAGTGTGTCTGTACTGCAGCTGTATGAACTGTCATAGCGTGTCTGTACTGCAGCAGTATGAACTGTCATAGTGTGTCTGTACTGCAGCTGTATGAACTGTCATAGTGTGTCTGTACTGCAGCTGTATGAACTGTCATAGTGTGTCTGTACTGCAGCTGTATGAACTGTCATAGTGTGTCTGTACTGCAGCAGTACTATGAACTGTCATAGTGTGTCTGTACTGCAGCTGTATGAACTGTCATGGTGTGTCTGTACTGCAGCTGTATGAACTGTCATAGTGTGTCTGTACTGCAGCTGTATGAACTGTCATAGTGTGTCTGTACTGCAGCTGTATGAACTGTCATAGTGTGTCTGTACTGCAGCTGTATGAACTGTCATAGTGTGTCTGTACTGCAGCTGTATGAACTGTCATAGTGTGTCTGTACTGCAGCTGTATGAACTGTCATAGTGTGTCTGTACTGCAGCTGTATGAACTGTCATAGTGTGTCTGTACTGCAGCTGTATGAACTGTCATAGTGTGTCTGTACTGCAGCTGTATGAACTGTCATAGTGTGTCTGTACTGCAGCTGTATGAACTGTCATAGTGTGTCTGTACTGCAGCTGTATGAACTGTCATAGTGTGTCTGTACTGCAGCTGTATGAACTGTCATAGTGTGTCTGTACTGCAGCTGTATGAACTGTCATAGTGTGTCTGTACTGCAGCAGTATGAACTGTCATAGTGTGTCTGTACTGCAGCTGTATGAACTGTCATAGTGTGTCTGTACTGCAGCTGTATGAACTGTCATAGTGTGTCTGTACTGCAGCTGTGGATTCTGAACAGCATCAGACTCGAATCAAGAAACAGTCGATATAAAGACCACCTAACATAGCCTCTGACGCATAATATATTATACTATTGATATTACTATATTTATTACAGACATCTTCAATATTGATACATTTAAACAACGTAGTAATCACTCGTATTGCCTTCCCTCCCAGGTTAATCTTTAATTTAAAGAAAGAACTTTGAATTTAATTTAGATTTGTTTATGTCAAAAGTGTGTGGGATGTGTGTGTAAAAGAAAAAAACATGTCCATATAAACATCCACTGTTAAAGTATATCATTTTGTTGACCGTTGCAATTTAAAAACAAAACAAAAACAGTACAACTGACTTTTATTTTCGTCTCGGGTCACCATGGCAACGCTGAGCGTACCTGTGCTAACCAGGTGTGTGAGTTTTTTTCGTCTGATGTTTTTGGAGAGTTGAACATGTGGCACTGTTATAACACTGTTGTAACTCTGTTGTAACAATGTTGTAACTGTTATAACACTGTTGTAACTGTTATAACACTTGTTATTTCTTGTTTTGGAGCCTCCTCCACCTCGTGGGGTTGTACCGTATTAAAGGCGGAACTAAAGTCAACAAACATAATTCGGGCATAGGCCTTTTTGTTCTCGAGGTGCTTGGATACAGAATGTGTGATATAGAGAATAGCATCCTCCGTGCTACGGTTCTGTTTATAGGCAAATTGAAAAACATCTAGCAGTGGGTCAATGTGTTTTCTAAGCAGAGACAGTACATATCGTTCAAAACATTTAATCACAATGGAAGTTAGAGCAATGGGTCGGAAGTCATTATTCTCCATGGCACGAGGTTTTTTCGGCACAGGGATTATAATTGACTTCCTCCACAGAGCTGGAACTTCGGTATTCAGGGACTTTTCAAATAGCGGACACCATGCTGTTGTTAGTTCTTCTGCACAGTTTTTGAGAAGAGAAGCTGATAGACCGTCTGGACCTGTGGACCTGTTGGTAGACACCCTGCTAAAGTGACGTTGAATGCTGGTAGGATTTACCTCCAACCAGCAGTTGGCATCAGTCTCTGGCAGGGTCTGCAACACACGGTCACACTCCTGAGAGTTCCGTGTGTCAAACCTCAGGTAGAAGTCATTCAGCTCGTTTTCTTTTTGTTGTTCGTCTAGGGTCATGATCTGTCTTTTTGTTGGGTTCATGTTGGTCACTGATTTCATTGTGTCCCATAGTTTTTTAGAGTTGGAAGTCAAAAACTTTGTTCCATTGTGTCCCTGTGTTTTTTCCTTGCACTAACAAGCAGTTGTTTTAGTTCTTTCTGGACCACTGACAGTCCTGCCCTGTCCTTATTTCTGAATGCTTGTTTTTTCCTATTTATGCAATCTTTGATTTATTTTGTGATATATGGTTTGTTATTAGGATAAACTACTATTTCCTTCTTTGGGACAACATTGTCAACACAGAATCTTATATAGTCTGTTATGGTAAAAGTGGCCTCATCCAGCTCTAGTGCGTGGAATATGGACCAGTCTGTGCACAGAAAGCTACCCTTAAGTGTCTCAGTAGCATCATGCGACCACACATTGACCGTTTTACATTCAGGTTTGCTTGATTTAAAGACAGATTTGTACGAAGGGATTAAATGTACAATGTTGTGATCTGAGTTTGAGAGGGGAGGTTTTGATTTGGCTACATATGCATTTTTTACATTTCCATAGCATTTATCTAGGATCTTGTCATTACGGGTATTACATTTCACATATTGTTCAAAGCCAGGTAGCTAGTCTCTAACTTGCAGTGGTTTACATCACCCAGGAAGAAGATCGGCGCTCCCGGTGTGCGCTGCAGCTGTTCATGGGCACATTCCGCAACACGGGCGGCTGCTCTGCCTGCATGTCCGCTGGGTGGTACATAGACGGCGGTTATGATGATGTTACCGAACTCCCGTGGTAGATAGTGGGGTCTCAGGGACAGACAAAGCAGCTCGACGTCTGGAGTGCATACGGTGTCTCTCACTGTGCATTGGCTGCTCCACCGGTCACTCACGTACACACACAGCCCCCCGCCGTGTCCTTTCCCAGCTGCAGCGGGACGAGTAGTCATCCAGGTTGATCAGCGAGTCTGGGATTCCCTGGTGGAGCCACGCCTCGGTCAGAACTAAGAGATTCGCCTCTCGGTATTCAAAGCAGCCCTTCATGTTGACACGTAGCTCGTCCATTTTAGGCAGCAGGGACCGCACATTGCTGAGGATTATTGACGGCAGGTTTGTTGTTTCGCCGACGGAGGCGTTCACGTACGCCTCCCCGGCGACCTCGCCTGCGTTGTGGCCGTGGCCCGGTGTCTGTTGGAATGAATGAATGAATGAATGAATGAATGAATGAAAGCTTTATTTCGAACATGTGTAGAAAGAAATAGTTATAACAAAAGACAAAACAAAAACAAGAAAAAACAAAACAAAACAAAAACAAGAAAAAACAATACAAAACAAAAAACACTATTTACTTAACATCTCCGAAAAGGAGTAGGAAGAAGCATAAACTTATTTAATCCTACCCCTTCTCCAATAATCAGAGATTAATAATTAATAATCTGCAGTTGACTTCAATATTAATATTTTTTTTTTTTTTTAATTAAATCAAATGTATTTACATCTTTACATATTGACCAACAATAGAAAACAGATAATGTAAATAAACAAATAATCTGTGAAAACAACAACTGTCAAAGCCCTTCTTCCTATTAATATTGTTTTTGTTAATATTCAATATTTTGCTATAATATTCCTTCCTACATACCCTTATAATATTTGTTAACTTATTTTTATATTTTTTATATTTATTTTCTGTCTCTTTAGTTCTTTGTTTTATGAATTCTCTATAAAGTGTATTTTTCTTTTTACAGGCATTTTGTAGTCCCTTTATGATCCATGGTCGGTCTGTGTATTTTTGTTTTCTGCTATATTGTTTTAATGGACAGTTTTTCTCATATAATGAAGTGAATATTCTTAAAAATGATTCATATGCATTGTCAGTATCATTTTCTTTATATACAATTTCCCAATGCTGTGCTAGTAAGTCATTCTTTAATGCATTCATGGTTTCCTCTGTCCTCACTCGTCTGTATTTTAGGTTTTCATCTGGCTGATTTCTCTTGTAATTGCAGTCCTAGACTGTAAAAACTGGTAGGTGGTCACTAATATCGTTGATTAATAGACCGCTCACTGTATTGTTTTCAATGTCATTGGTGAATATGTTATCGATTAAAGTGGCACAATGGGGTGTGATTCTGCTGGGTCTGGTGATTTTTGGATATAAACTCATACTGTGCATTGTATTAATAAATTCATCCGTCATTTTGTGCTTGTTTGGATTTAGCAGATCAATGTTGAAATCACCACAGATGAAGATAACTTTTTGAAAACATTTTTTCTATCCAGTCGTTAAATGCTTCAACACTAGAGCCTGGTGCTCTATATATACAGCTAATTATTACTTTTTTTTTCTTTACATATTTCAATTGCTATGCATTCTAATAAGTTGTCAATCACAGTTGTCATACTTTCTACCACCTTGTAATTCAAGTTATTGTCCACATACAAAGCCACTCCTCCTCCACTCTTATTCTTTCTATTTATACAGTTAACTTCATACCCATCCAGTTCAAAATCCATTCATTTATCAGCATTGATCCATGTTTCCGAGATGGCAATTATTTTGAATGGTTTTGTGAATTTATTTAAATATTCCTTGATGTAATTAAAGTTGGCATACAGGCTTCTGCTATTGAAATGGATTATTGATAATTTGCTGTCCGTTTTAATGGTCTGGTCGTACTGTTCATCTGTGTAGTAGCTGCAGTTGTCGTTGATGTTGTAGAAGAAATTATTCTCCGGATCTATATCATTTTCCAAGTCTAGTAAATTATGGTCCGTGTATTGAAATGTTCTCAGTTCCAGTTCCCCATGATCAGTAATACATTGAGTTATGTCACTAGTGTCTCCAGATGTAGATGAATGAGTTAAGTCAGGCAGTGTCATGGTTGTGTGTTGTGAATTACCTTACAGTCCGGTTTATGATGATCGTTAGTAATTGTCCAGTTCCTCGATGCTTCTGATGACCAATATGTTGGCTTGCTCCGGCGTTCCGTTTAGTTTAATGAAGATTTTGCAGTTTGTGGTCCAGGTATTTTGAATGTTACCCTGTTTTCTCAGGTAGCGTGCTTTTCTGGCGATGTCGCCGTTTCGTTTTGTCAGATGTTCGTTTATGAAGACGTTTGTTCCTTTCAGTTTCCTTCCTTGTTTTAGCAGTGCAGTTTTGTATTTTCTGTTGGTGAATCTCATAATGATGATTGCCGGATTGTCGCCGTCGTTTCTCCGGGGCAGAGGGTGGCATGATGCCTCGATGTTGTCGCAGTTCACTACAATCCCCTTGGACTGGAGGAAGGCAGCTACCTGTTGCTCCGCGGAGCTGACATCCTGCTCACCGGGCTCCCCCCCGTTGTCAGCGGTCACCGCCCGAGCGTATGACCGGGGTTTGATGCGGATCCCAGTCACAATCACATCGTTCATCCTGGTGTCCTGCTCCAGATCCGCATGCACTCTGTTCTCCAGGTGCCCCAGACAGACGCTGGTCTTTCTCAGCGTTCTGGAGGCGGAGAGCCTTCACCTCCTCCACCAGGTCCAAGATGGCTTTCTGCTGCAGTTTGACAGTGGAAATCTCCTCTGTCAAGAAATCCAGTGACTTCTTGATTTCATCGCCTTCTTCGGTTGTCAGTGCCTTCTTAGGACCCATGGTTTAGGACAAAATAAACAACAAGCAAAACAACTCTTCAAACCTCCCGCACCTCTGCTCCTCCGTCCACTCGCGTTACCGCGTCACTGCGTCATGCGTCACTGCAGAATGTAATGTCTTCAATTTATTTCACTTAACTAAGCTACTACGCAATGTGTAAGCCTACATTATAGGCATATTAATTACCACGTACTGTTTAAGATGTATAATGTTGGCATGAAATTATGGATTTATGTGAATAAAATAAAGCATTTGTCAAGGTTTTCTGTG
This sequence comes from Nansenia antarctica, assembly GCF_963989245.1. Classification (NCBI taxonomy): domain Eukaryota; kingdom Metazoa; phylum Chordata; class Actinopteri; order Argentiniformes; family Microstomatidae; genus Nansenia; species Nansenia antarctica. The sequence goes on from NC_137678.1 coordinate 47,560,700, forward strand.
TGTGAATAGATATTTATTGATTGATTGTTGGTCATTATTCATAACTGAATAACTGTATACGTTGCATAGCTGCAACGTTTGCAGGAAAAGTGCTAGACAAATAAAGGTTATTACCGTATTATTATTATTATTGTTTGAAAGTAATTGTCCCGCCTTTTTGACTCCAAACACACGCTGATTGGCTGAATCGCGTCCAGGACGTCTCGAGCACTCGGCGACTGACGTGAGTTTGACGTCTGTCTTCTGCTCAACGTAAGTTTCTGCTCAAATTAGACAACTGTTGTCTTTTAAAGTACGTATTATATAGAGTTAATATATATAACAGATCACATAAGAGTTAACCTAACTGTGGTAAGTAGATAGCTGTTCATGAGGTTCATCCAGAGATAGTT